>NC_057388.1:28563165-28863165 GCF_019320065.1 Cervus canadensis | reverse complement strand
AGCCTACCTGTGTTTGGGGTCATAGCATTTTCTATTTCTAGTTAATTTTTTTTTTCATTTATTTTTATTAGTTGGAGGCTAATTACTTTACAATATTGTAGTGGTTTTTGTCATACACTGACATGAATCAGCCATGGATTTACATGTATTCCCCATCCCGATCCCCTCTCCCACCTCCCTCTCTACCCGATCCCTCTGGGTCTTCCCAGTGCACCAGGCCCGAGCACTTGTCTCATGCATCCAGCCTGGGCTGGTGTATTTCTGGTTAATTTTTTAAGGTGTCCAAGATACTCAGAAATGATAATTTGGGAGGCAAAAAACACTAGGATGTTTTGGGAAGTGCCAAGCTTCTGTCTTATTCCTAAGGTTTTAAGCTTGTTGCCTTTGAGGTTGTTATTTTTATTTAATTTTAACTGCATAGTTAACACATTGTCATTGTATACAAATTGGGGAATGCTTGTAAGTATAATAAAAATAATTCATGTTCTCTGAAATCTCATTACTTTAAGAAGCCACTGTTAACTATCAGTATATATCTTTCCAGGCAATGACCATGTAAATAAACATAGTTAATAGAAATGGATGATCCTGACATATTCTTTTCTTACTTGCTTTCCTAATTAATAGTATATTGTGGATGCCCTGTGTCAGCAAATAGAGTGCTAGACCATCAGCCTTATGGCTACAAAAGAGCCCTTTAAATGAATATGCAGTAATTTATTTAACTGTCGTCAGTGGTTGAAGCCTTTAAGTTACTCCTATTTAATATTTTTTATTCCAGAGAAAATTAAATTAGCAGCCCTTTTTACTTATATTTGTACACTTATCCATTTCTTTTTTTTTTTTTTCCATGTAAATTCCTGGGGATGGACAGTTGAATCACACCACAAATTATGGTCCAGAAATCCATGCTTATTTGGCACTACTTTAGAATGTAAATTTCTGAGGATCAAAGTGTATGTGGCCTACTTCTGATGTCATCCTGATGGAAATAGTGACCACCTATGTAGTGAGGCCAGATCTCTTGAAGCCACCCTTGTGATTAATGGCCCATCTGGTATCTCTTCAAAGTGGCATTAACCCTCACTGCTTGTGGAACTGTGTGATACATTTGTCAGTTTGATCATCTAGTCCTTATCCTCATGGCCTGCCACCAAGTGTATGTAAATCATTTTTCTGGGTTTCCTTTTGCTTTTTTCAGTGCACACCTGTTACTTTCCCTACACATGTTCTTTTCTTCCTGCATATACAGATACTTGGAGATTTTTTTTTCAAAAATGTGCATTAACATATTTTGTGAAAACAAGAATAAATGGATCTCTTCATATTTTTACTTGCAAAAATGCAGTATTCTTTCTTAACTATTTGCACCTATTCTGCCAAGAAGTATCAAGGCAAAGAAGAAAATTCAGATGTTCCTTGTCGGAAACGGAAGGTCTTGCATCTTGTTTCTCAGTGGATTGCTCTGTACAAAGACTGGTTACATGAAGATGAACATTCAAAAATGTTTTTAAAGGTAACGTAAAACTTCCAGTTATTCAGTTACTCTTTGATGCTGAATGACTGACTTTATTTTCAGTTGTGCATTTCAGTAATCTAATTTGTATGCTACTGTCCTCTAACTTGTTTGTAATGTTAAAGTTATGATTCAAAGTATTTGTTTTGGCTTCTGAAGCCAAATATTATTTACATAGTTAGAAATTTTTAACTTTAAATAATTATATGTGAATAAATGTAGAAGGCAAGTTTTAAAGGCACTCATTTAAGGTTATTTATTTTACCTGTCATGAGAATTTTGATTGCAAATGAAATAATTAAGGAAGGTTAAATAAAACATACTTTAAAATTTGATACTGCCTAATATGTTGAGATGTATTATAGGTTTAAACTAACCAGTCCCATACCTACAGTAGTAGGATAAAATATTATTTTTATCATATAAGAACTATATTGACAATGTATGCATTATGAAACTTTTTCAGGACCTGGTATATTTTGAGACATTAAAACAATCATAACTTATAAAATTGATGCTAAACCTAGATTTCCATTTTAAATTAGGTAAGCTGATATGTGTTTCTAATCATGAGTAAGCTGCAGTGTCTTTTCAACACAGATGATTCTCTGGAGACAGTTTGTAGACAGCTGGACTCTTTTGGCCACCAAAAGCATGTTGGCTGTGCGGGTCAATACAGAGGAGGGGGACAGTGGAATCCGGTCGGGGAAGAGTTCTATTTCAGAATGGGCAAGTGTCTAAACTGACTTTGTCTTCATGAAAGAAATCACTTTGATTTCAAAATTCAAATATCTTTTAGACATCCAGTTAAAAACTGGTTTAAACTAAGTCTCTGATTAAACTACTGTTACTTTCAAAACAACTGGTTAATTTAATTCAATAGATTTCTTTTTCCCTCCCAAATAATTATGTGGCTGTTATTTCTAAAACTATGTTGTAGAACAGGCCTGGGAATTTTGAGTAGCTCCTACCCATAGCCCCCGAGGGCTGCCAGAGAGCCACATAGTTGAGCCAGGGGCCTGAGGTGGAAGCCCCACTCAGGAGCTCCCTGGTGCCTGGTTTAACCCCTTGTATTGTTCTGGGTTCCACTTATCTCTCTGATCAGGTTACCCACTGTTTGAGTCTTAATCCTTACAAAATAGACACCAGACCAATTCAGCTGCCATTTTCTGACCCCACCCCACCCCAGACCATATACAGGAGTGTGCTGGACGATGTCTATGAATACCCAGTACTTGAAAAAGAACTGAAAGAATTTCAGAAGATACTTGGAATGCACCGTCGTCAGTGAGTATTTCATTCTCCTCATCACAGATGGTAAGAGAAAGCAGCACCACATACGACAGAATTGGGAGGTGTCTCAGAAAGATCATTTTGAACATTTCAGATCTGGGATTTATCTTGATTCATTAGGTTTTCTAGTAGTGAATATGCATTTTGTTTTTATATCTCAAGATGAGCGAACACTAAATCAAGCTTATTGGCTATTTTTTTAAAAACCCTGTTCAATATGATAGGAACCAGTTGAGCCATGACAGTCTGGGTGCATAAGAACAATTATTTAATAAATTATTATTTATTTTTATAAGTGTAAATATTTAACTTGTCGTTTCAGGGGTTCATAGCTATCTCTAATGGGATAGGAAAAAAAGTTTTATAAACAATTCCCAGCAAACCTTGGCACATGTTTAAAGTTCATTTTATGGATTCCCTGAGGTTTCTTTATCAATTTAGAAAAATTGAAGGGAAACACTTACTCTGTGACTTTTGTCATGTCCAGGTATCACTAAGGTATCTATCATTAGTCTTTCAAATTGCTAATACCTGATTTTACTCTGATTTACCACTAACTCTTCTTCATAATTTTGGTAAATGAAAACATCAAGTCATTATTCAGTTTTCAGATATACCTGCAAAGTTAATCTGAAGGGAAATATTGTTCTCTGATTTGCAATGTATTTTCTATTTTTTAAACATAAAACACATCTGTTGTCAAATTGTGACAAAATATTAAGATTTCAGCAGTCATAAATGGCGCTTCTCATAGAAAATGTTAATTCAAGCCTTTCACATTGTCAGAGACTTACAGCCTGACTTGCGTTTAGTAAAGGAAGATCCTATGCAGTGAAGGCTATACAAATAATTTTAGGGTGTAAACAAATCGTGTGTAAACCTTTGTCCCAGTCATGAAAATCACACATTTAGAAGTTTAGAAATGAGCTACAGGGTATTAATAATGAATGTTATGAATTTTGGTGGTCTTCTTTTATCATCACATTCTACACTGTAAAAAATTTCTATCACCTAAGACTAATATGAAAATATGAACAAGCAAATGAAGCAAAAACAAAAAAGAAAAGAAAGATTTACATCAAAATAATACCCTACTTGGAAATAGATCTATGCTGTAAGGCAGGTCTTACAATTGGGAAAATTTAATTCTGGTCTAATACAAATGTAAATACATTAAATGCATTAATGTAATTTAATACATTCCACTTAAAAACTTACATAAAAATGGGAAATAATAGATATAATTAAGAACATGATCTAAGTCATGATTCTTGCCTCTTTGGTATGAGATAATGAAATATCTTTTAGGTGCTGGAATACAATTTGAGCTGGGGACCTTCTGAAGGCCCCCCAAGTCTTACCACACATCGAAACATCCTGGAAAAGAACAGCCTTGGCTGGCTTATTTAGCTGTCTGAAGAACAGTAATTTCACCTAAGATTTAGTGAAATGTGAATAAACTTAAGAATTTCTGTGGACTGAGTAAGTCCAGTTATTTCCTCAATGCTCACTTTCTGTGAATAGAAGGCAAAGTATACATATTGAATAAATAGCTTCTTTTCTTCCTGGTTCACTTGAAATCCTAATGTCAAGTGTGTTTTACATAGTGTTTTACATTCATTCATAAATGAATGAATACTGTGCATTTTACCGTTTTGAAAAGTGAAAATCTCCGCATGGTGCCTGAAAAGTAGTGTCTGTTGACAGTGGCTACATTTTTCTGGGTTTGAGACAAAGACTGACCTCTTGTTGTTTCCCTTTCAGCACTGTAGATGAATACTCACCACAAAGGAAGGTGAGGCAGACCCTTCTCTCTGAAACTGGGTGATCTGAGTTAGGGACCTTGCCTTGCCCCACTTGGCATTTCTGCGTAATTAGCATGAATGCTGTCCCCACCCAAGTGGGGTCAGGCATGGAGCTGGGGGCTGCAGCTTGCCTCCCTGCTCCTGCCTCACTTAGCTGGTGTGGATCCAGTTTCAGCCAGGTGCCCTTGACTTTATGACATTTCTGCATTTTTTGTAGTGCATTTTGGAGTCCTGGAGTTTTCCCAATGTCCCTTGAATGACATAAACTTGATTGTTAATCGTTGATGTAAAAATAGAGAGTCATCTATGCAAGACTTTTTTGCCTGCAAGAGTAAGAAAGTCTTGTAAGAAAAAGGTTTGCACTCTTCAACCCAACCGAGAGAGAGAGATTATAGCCGGGGTGAATATGTTTCCTGTTCAGCTTCAGGGGGGAAATGCAAAATGACACATCAGACACAAGTTTTGTAGGAGCCGATATGTCAGGTGACGGATAATCATGATGAATTATGTACCTGTTTCCCTTAAGCAAGTCACTGCTCTACTGCAGAAGTATGAAACTATCTCGAAGTGGCCTTATCCAAAAGTAAGGTTGATGTTGGGGTGGGGAAACCATATCTTTCTCAGGAGAAGCAGCTGTGGACTTTTATAGTGGCCAGAGGTTAAAAATCACACCTGTATTCTCCAGCATGTTGTGAAGAATCAATTTGGGGGCTTTGTCCCTGCCACTGACCTTGGCCACGGTCAAGGTCCTGTTGCTCAGACTCTCCACCTCCACTTGTACTAATTGAGGCAACTCCCAGTTTATTCCTCTAAGATTAGACGATGGATTTCATATTTAAAAAAAATTGGCACACTCTTTTGGAACATGTTGCAAACAGCTGTGGTTTTCCAAAGGGCAGCAATACATTCGCTCATTGTTCTTGTTCTCCCTTCTTGCAGAATAAAGCCCTTTTCCACCAATTCAGTCTTAAGGAGAACTGGCTCCAGCACAGAGGAACTGTGACAGAAACTGAGGAAAGTGAGTATGATTTGAACAAGGTTGGGGGCAGGTGGAGAACTTTAACACAACAACACAACTTCAACGCCTCCGCCTGGCGGTAACTGTTTCCAGCTGCCCCACCCCCACCACAACAAGCACATTAGCATCCACGGTGAAAGTTTTTCTTCTCTTGCCGTGGTATAGTTTTCTTCATCACTGAGTACTGTCCCCGAAGCCAGGACATCTTTACTTTGGGACGTAAGGGAAGGAGACTGTGCAGAGTCCACTGCGTCCTTGGGGAGAGGTGCAGAGGACTGGAAAGGCGCCCTTAGCTGCCTTCTCCCCTGTTGTCGGTCCGTTGCCCGTGACTCACTGGAAAGTCCGCTGAAAGCACTGTTCAGGGCTTGGACTGAGTCAGTCCTTGAGATTTAGAGGAGAAAATCTTGGCGGGAATAATGAAAGGAAGGATGTGTGATGGAAACCCCTCCTAGGCAAGGCCATGCCAGGCAGTGCCGCGCAGGCAGGGCGTCCTCAGTCAGCGTTCCTGCCCAAAGGGCTCCTGACATCCCACTCCCCCGCCCCTGCCGTCCGAAGAGGGCGCCTAGGTCAGGGCGGGGGAAGCACCTTTGCAGCACATTGACCGTGCTGACGTGCTTTCTGCTTTACTGTTTTATAGCAGAACAGGAAATGGTTTCCTCCTGGTAGGGTAAAGGTGGAGTCAAGTGCAGAGCTGGGAAACAGCCATTCAGATGTTCATGCTATTATGACTGGACACTTTTTAAACTCGCCTGCCCCAACAGTGCCAAAATTCTAAGTATAGACATTGAATATTTGCTCAACTTCTTGAACCCTTGAGCACCCAAATGTCAGAGATTCCTCTTCTGTTCCATCCTTTGTGTATAACGAGCTGCTTATGAGGGTGTTGGTCACGTCATCTGTACCAAGTGGAGGAACAGAAAAACCTCACCTCCTTCTCTCTCAGTTGCTAACCCTCCCTTCCCATTTGTCTCACAATTAGCTGTTTAATTTTCCATGCTGAGTTTCAAAGGGTTATTCAAGATGCCTCAGACTGTTTTTGTTCATCATTTTGCTAAGCACAATGTAAACTTTCCTCACATTTAGCATTTTGTACACTGCATCTTTGCCTTGCTCCAAAACTCCATCTTTCTATGGAAGGAAAAAAGCCTTTTTCCTCTCTCATGGGTCTACTGACCACACATAAAACAGCTGTTTGTTGGATGCTAGAGTTTGAATGACACACCCTATCAAACCTAAAACAAAATATTGTCAGTGCCTCTGTCAAAGTGTGTTTACTTTGAGGTTTATACTAGTAAACCCATAGTTTGTCTTTTGCTTCATTTGCATTTCTGTGAAAACATTCCTGGTTCATTTTTGTGGTGCCGTTTAAATTGCATATGAAACTTCTCTAGGAGCTACACTGTACTTCTTTTCTTCAATCTAGAAAAGAAGAATGTTTAAGTATATTATTGTCCTGTCTTTTCTAAAGAAGCTAGTGTTTTATACATTCATAATGGCTCATATAAGAGGCACATAACATGTCAGCTATTTCCATCGCTATTAAGGCAGCTTCCACTGTCAAATCATAAAGGAATATTTTCCCTGGGCCTGTTCACCATGGTAGTGATAATGCCCTTGTAATAATGAGTAGTACCACAGACAAGAAAAAGGAAATTAAAAAGCCTGGAGTGTGACCTCCATCTGAAAACTAAGCTCACTACCACCTTGATACAGGCAGGGGGTGGAGATTCTTAAAAGATCAAGAAGGCTTGAAGCCAAAAACCATAGCAAGCGACAGATTTTTAGATAAAGCTTCAGTTCAGTTCAGCTCAGTCCCTCAGTCGTGTCCCACTCGGCGACCCCATGGACTGCAGCACGCCAGCTTATGCGAATTCAAATAACAAAGCGTGGTGGTCTTTACTGAGCCACTGGGGCTGTCGAGAGGAGAAGTGTAAAGTGAAAATGTATGAGTTAGACATTTTTGTAGGCTGCTCTGGGAGATCTCGGTAACCCTTGTGGAAGGGCCTGTGAAGTCCAGTCCATGTTGCTTAGACTGAACTGTGTTGTGGTTGGGCTGCCTCCTACCACGAGCACACAGCGAGCTTTGGCATGACATAGGTCTCTCAGTATGCTCTGGGAGGCCCGAGGACTACTGCAGCTTGCTCACCTGCTTTGTAATGCCCCCATCTCATGTGTGTGTAAGCACATGGCTCCGTTCTCACGCCCTCGGGCGCCCATGTCCTCGTGTAAATCTAGCTGTGCCTGTCCGGTACTAAAGAGCATAGTGTGGTGGGTGCCTTGATTTGGAAAGGTCTGTACCTTGTGGCCACAGTTCTGTTTACTCACAATTCTTTCACCTCATGTAGTTTTTTGCCACGTGTACATAACGGAGCACTCCTACGTCAGCGTGAAGGCCACTGTTTCCAGTACAGCCCAGGAGATCCTGAGGGTTGTGGCAGAAAAGATCCAACATGCAGAAGAGGATCTGGCTCTGGTGGCCGTCACCTTCTCTGGGGGTAAGTTATATTCTGTCTTTGAATATTTAATCGTTCATTGGCTTGCCTCCAAAGGGAGAGCGTTGACATTTTTATAGAGTAAATGTGCAGTGCGTCCCTTCTAGGTCCGCAGCTGGGTGATCACCCTAACAATGAGAAGCCTCCTACCAGAGGTGTTTCCATGACAACAGTTGGGTACCATTGGATACTGAATTTCCTCCCCAAGAACCGGAGAGGCATGCTAGTGCTTTGAAATGTATTATAAAGCTTTACATAGTTTGTACTCTAGATAAGCCTTCTGTTTTCATGTTTAAAATAACTTGGGAAATTGCTAGAGGATGAAATTACTTTCGGAAGCAAAAAGAAAGACAGCCTTGAACTAGTCATTTTACCGGCTGACAAGTTAATACTTAAAGACTCCCTATTGAAGGAAACAAACACTGTACAATAAGCCAAAAGCTCACAGGCAGTGTTCTTTCAGGTAGACATGGGGAGTGAGCTCAGTTATAGTCTTCTGTTGGGCCTTATTTATCCTCTGAGAATGGCTTATTGTGTGTTTTGAATAAGATCACACAGATTACAAGCTGACACTATTGATCTTATGACCTGAACAGAACCCTACGCTTCCACTGGAGCCTGTCAGATCTCTGTGTCGCTGGCCTCCATTTTTGCCTTACAATCGTTATTTAATATCTCATTAACCCTGAGAAAAACCGCAAAGAAAGTGACTGAGCCTCAGTAGTTGAAAAATGGGAGGACAGCGTAAACTAATCAACCAGAGATCATGTGTGCAGGGGAGGGGGAGTAGATAAAGGGCATTTCTGTTTACCTTTTGTTATCACTCTAGAGTCAGGAGAAGATCAGAATGTACTTGATGTTAAAGCATTATGTGAGGGAACATTGTCTCTTCGGCTTTGTTACTCAGAGGCAGATAAAACGGCCCTACAAGCTAATCGTTTACGTAGTCAAACAAATGCAGCTCATCTCCCCAGTCCCAGTGCTTTTTTACTTCCTCTCCCTGGGCATCATGCCTCCTAGCAAAACATTCCCTGGAGGAAAAGAGCAAATGTTTCAGGAACATATGGACTTACATGAATTTTAAGGGAGTTCAGAGAGTAGTTGAATGTCTAATAAAATATATTAGGAAATACTCCAGATAATATGATATTTGTATATTAATTTTAAGTGACCAAAGATATTAAATGATTCCAGACAATAGTCAGCTTCATCAGAATGAGCATTTGCCTCTGAAGGCAGTCCTGTTACAGAAAATAATCATCAGGTCCCCATGCAGACAAAAGGTGCTGGAGAAAGAAAGACCCTGAGAGGGCCTGCTGGTACAGTGGACGCCCACCCCCTTTGGAAGCTGACCCAGTCTCGGCCCAGGGCCACACGTGCATCTGGGAATTAATGAATGGCTCTTTTACTACCCACTATCTATTTGATGGCTGTGAAATACCATTTTTACACTTTATTAAGTTAGATTCATCTGGCGTTCTGATGTGCATATACTCATAGCTAATCATCACTAGCAATACGAGCTTATCTCTTGAATTACCTCACAGATTTGGAAATATGCCATCATTTTTCATCAATTAGTAGTTTTGTCTGTTAAGAACCTTTCTGCCTGCAGTTTCATATCCCCCAAACAATAATGTTCTTATGAAGGAAAAAAAAAAGCCCACAGAACCTAATGTATTCCTTGCTCTAGTTACATAATTTTTAATAAATAATGTTTTCAATGCTGTGTCAAAATGAAATGACAATGACATCTACTGTTATTTTCTCTTTCTCAAAAGAAAATACATGTTGGCCATGTCGGTTTCTCCGACAGGACTAATACTGTTGTTCTCACAGCTCTTAGTAGGCTTCTAGCTGTTTTGTGCCCAGGGGAAGTGTATGTATGTAGTAACAGAAACCTACCCAGTTACTCAGAGCTTAAAATTCTATCACTTTTCATTGTTTATGGCATAGTGACAAACCTGACAATAAGAAAAATAGTTCTTAGCAAATGGAAAAATGGCTGTCAGAAAACCATGCCATTTTATTTCATAGCAAATGCAGAATGGCTCTTATAAATTCATATCTAAGGTATTTATGAATATACAGAGGGTTGCAAGAAGCTGTAGCTTAAACAAGGAGGGAGGATATATAAGAACGTCGGAGCCCAGCCATGTGGGACCATTTACAGCAGATGTCAACAGCCTGACATGACAGTACTACTGATCTTTGCGATGCTGGGCAGTAAAGAATGTATTTGAGTATCATTTTTGTCCTCTGTATCAAGCGGAAATGTTCAAAACAAAATCTGGCATTTGAACTGATTATGTTATCTAAAAAAAGATATGTGATGTATTGATTTTCCAACCATGCTAGATAAATAAAGGGCTACCTTAGGGGACACTGATTGTGTTACAGTGGAATAAACTTGAATATCACTTTGGTCAGTTCCCCTCTGTGTTTTGCAGGTGAGAGGAGGACATTTTTCTTTGAGAAGCATATTGTGTTATGAATCCAGCTATGGTAGAAAAATGGCCAAAGGATAGGAACAATAGGTAAATAAAATAGAAGAAGAATAGATGAAAAATATTCACTTTACTAGTGGTCAAGAAATATAAAATATACCAATAATCTATTTTTGACTTTAGCAAATCAATAAACTTATTCAAAGTAATGATGAGTATTGGTAGACATAAGAATTGGAAAGCAGTTTGGCAGCTTGTATCAAAACCTTTACAGATATTCATTCCCTTTGACCTAGTAATTCTACTGCTGAGAACCTGTCTTAAGAAAAATCATCTATAAGGAGTCAGAGATTTATGCAGGAGGATGTTGACTTCAGCAATATATATTATGGCTGCTATAATAATAGATCCCATTTATCAAATCCCTGTTATATGTCAGGCCCCTTGCTGGTATTTAGCACGTATCTTGCTATCTAATTTATATGACAAAAAAATTGGAAACCATTAAATGTTCAACAATAGAGGAAAGATTAAATGATGGTGTAATAGACTATTATATAACCAATTACACATGGCATATATAAATAATTTTGACAAGTGGGTAAGTACTTACAGTAAAATCAGAATATAAAACCACATAAGGAATTATTACAAATATATATGTATCTATGATTATTAATGTATACATATGAATAGCTGTGACTATATGTACATGTGTGCACATATGTATTTGCATAAAGATGAGGACAGAGATATACCCAGCTGTTACCAGTATTACTATTGTATGGTTACTTTCTTTTCTTTCTGTTTTTTTTGGCCCTGCCTCATGGCATGTGCGATCTTAGTTCCCCATCCAGGGATCGAATCCCTGTAGTGCCCCCTGCAATGGAAGCACAGGGTCTTAACCACTAGGCTGTCGGGGAAGTCTTCATATGGTTACTTTAGAGATATGAAATGAAGAGTGAGTTTTACCTTCTTCCCCAAGCTGTTCTGTGTAAAAAATGACTAAATATTATAAGAATGAATCCTAAGAGGGTACCTCTTTGTGGATAATGAGCTTTGATTATCTGGTGTCATTGTATAGCATATGCAGAACTGAATTACATCTACTTCACATCCCATTTACTTTTAAGTATTTTTCTTTGGCAGATTTCACTCTTTAGCAGTACTGTGAATGCATACTAGCTCTTCTTGTGTTTTTAATTATTCTTTTCTGTAAATAAAGAAAAGCATGAGCTTCAGCCAAACAACTTGGCCATCTCCAAATCCCTTGATGCCTCTGGTCGGATATATGTCTACCGGAAAGACCTGGCCGACACTTTGGTGAGTTACCTTTGGCCTTGTGCTTGAAGCACAAAGGCACGAATGTCAGTCTGAGAACATGTATTTGTGTGTTTTAAAATGAATGTTAGAAAAATACATCAAGCTGTTTCCTTCTGTAGCCAACAGTACACTTGTCAAACAACACTACATTTGCTAATCAAAGGCAGGCCTGTCTTTAAGAACTGAAAACCCTTCGCACTGTTTCTCTCTAAGCCTCTCTGGAACAAGGGATTTGAGAGATGGGACACTTTCTCCAAAAGAATCTTAATTCCATTTCTTCTTTCCTGGTGGATATATGGAGATCAGGCTGAGGAATCTGTCCTGTGTTCATTTAAAGGGAAAGAGATTCTGTTCTTCTGTCCCCTGGGTGCCCTTTGAGCGTGCCATTCCCTTGAAGAGAAGGTACATGATCAGCATTCCCTGTGTAAATGGGCAACATCAGATGCCACTAAAGAGTAAGCATATGAAGAAATGGAGAAACCCCCACTGTAGGTTATTTTCAGTTTTAAGTTTAAGAACCTTTATACTTAACTAGATGATTTGTTGTTGTTGTTCCTAAAAACCTTGGTCTTGTGGTTGCTCTCTGGATGGTAGAATCAGGCCTCAGATCCATCACCCATAAAAAGTGGGCTCTACCACATCATGATCATATCATCCTGAGTCAGGGTCCTGGTCTGTGCCATGCAGTCATCACAGGAATGGGTCTTTCCAGCTAGGCTCCTTTTATGTATATAATGGACGAGTCTGTATACCATGTAGGTTAACCAACACTGCTTATAATAAAAATACCTCATGTAAAATTATCTACAAGATTTCAATAATACCATTAGCCACCCCCCACCTCTTAAAGGAGGAGGATCTAATAGGCAGGTTACTGTGGGTTCCTGGTGATGGAGGCACTCTAGTTGTCTCCCATTGTCCCACCCTTCCACCCCCAGCCACACAGAGACGTTTCCTGTGGTTCCCTCCCATGGGAGTTCCCAGAGCTCTCCTGCTGCAGTCCGGGGCCTCAGAATAGCAGAGGGCAGGCCTGGGGCAGGTCTTGTGGGATAAATAGGTGCTGTGAGTTGAGCCAGATGCCACCCTGCATGTGAATGCTTCCCCCACCTAAAATTTTCCCATTGGAATCATAGTTCTGGTAATTTCGGCTCCAAAAGATCTCCATTGAAACGGAGCATTGTAAGGGAAGGCTAGCAGGGGAAATCACTCATATCCCCTGTGCTTGGGCATGGGTCAGTCTTCTTGGAAAGCAGGAATCGTAGCCCTGAATGAATGGAATAGAGGAATAGAAAGTGTTTCCTGGAGAGGGCAGTGGACTACCTTGAATAACCAGAGGGCAGGGCCAGAGTAAGGGCACATTTAGGGAGAAAGTAGGAGGGATAAAAAGCCGAGTGAAAATGTCCTTACAGCTCCAAATTCATAAGCAGAGATCTGTGTTTCTTCCCACCTCATGGCTCTGTGAATGTCTGCAGTGTAGCCTGGCATCTGCGTGGTCCCCATCTAGCCAGACAGGGCCCTGGGGAACCTGGGCTTTCCCCACCTCAGCACCTCAGCGTCTGCACATACATCATTCATTCCGCGCTTACTGAGCTCCACCCTGTACCCGCGCTGGAGGCACAGGGACAGTTTGTACCTGGACCTACTCTGAAGGGAATCAAGTCTGTGGAATGGCTTGTGGAGGTCTTTTGTCATATTTTCAATTAGGAAACCTTTTCATAAATATAAAAATTCAAAAATGCTAATAATTTATTTTGCAGTTCAAAAAGTAAAGACTAATATTTGGATTCTGAAATATTCCCTTTACTCTTCTATGGCATTTATTTTTGAAAAGTCCTCTTTTTTTTTTTCCCCAAGACATTAACTGTTTTAACATATTTAATTGTTCAAGTCAAATGAGAGAATTTATTACCTTAATTAAAAAATATCAGATGTTTTGAAAAGATGCCAAATAATTTTTAATAAATTTAACAGTGATGGCAGATTTAAAATTGTGGTGGCATTTAATAATTTTATGTCAGATTTTAAAGAAATACTATTATTACCAAACTCTTCATACCCATTTGTCTAGAGAAAGCAATTGATAGTTTAAAATAATCATACACCATGGGGTATAAAGGAATTAACTTTTATTTTTTATTTCCTGTTTAAATTTTTTTTTTTTTTTTGCTTTTCACGGGCATTTTAGTAAAATTTGTAAATGCATGTCTGGGATGAGACTCGTTAAACATATTTCCTGTAAAAGCCATGTCTGTCTTTATTGAAGTGCACTGTGACATTTCTTTTGTTTGTTTTTATCCTAACCCTGCTGGCACATTAATTCTTACCAGAAACCAAAGTGACTTCAGGGCTTTTGCTTTCATTATGCTGTCTGCTGGGGCAGTGTTTTATAATCAGATTTGTGCATGCACGTGTGTGTGTGTGTGTGTGTGTGTGCATGCGTGCATGCTTGCCTGTGGGGAGGGAGGGACAACTCAGTTAAGTATCATTGATCACATTCTACAGCTGCTGAGGCTGTTTCCTGAACTGGCTGTAACTCACTAAGGGTGACCAGACAGGGAAACTATTAAGTGCACTCAGACAAGATTCTTTTTCTAACGCGGGCTCCTAGTGCCTTTCTGTGGCCAGCCAACTCAGTGCCAGCCATCTGGGGATTCACTGAGGATTCTTTTGCTTCTGTCTGTCGCTTTAGAATCCGTTTGCAGAAAATGAGGAATCACAGCAAAGGTCGATCAGGATTTTGGGAATGAACACTTGGGACCTTGCTCTGGAATTAATGAATTTTGATTGGAGCCTTTTCAATTCAATTCACGAGGTAAGTAAGGGGGGAAGTGATCAAATAAATGCTAGTGCCATTTTAACTAGGAATTCTTCTTGAAGAATATTCATGTGTGATTAGGTTTTAAGACGATCCATTTTCTGGTTGATATAGTTATGCTTTGGGATACCATGGCCCACAAAGATACTTGGGGACTTTAAATATATTGAAAGACTGATCCAAACCTAGGAAAATTAGAATACATGATCATGCTTTATTTGCACCTAATACAATTGGATATTTGTGTAATATATAAATATGCTATATTTTTAATGTTTGAAAACGTGTATTTATATATATGTGTGTGTATATATATATATACATGAAGGTTGAATGGGGTTGAAGAGGTGTTTTATGTTTGATACCTTTGATACTGATATTATAATTTTTCCATGGCTTTACAGTACTTATATAAAAATCACATTTATATGTGTTCCTACATGCACACACACACTTTCCTAAGAACATTCTATACATTTAGACTATGCTGCAGGACTTCAAGCATTCTCTTGGACATTTTGAGATATATTTCAAATTTTTATGTCCATCAGCCTCTCCCTTGAGGACAGCTTAAATGTTTATAAAACATGAGATGAGGGGCAGAATGCTACTGACAATGGATGAATGAATGGAGCCAGTGGAAAGGCTCACAGGAATCAGTAGATGAAAAATGAGGTGGACTGTGTTGCATTTGCTTTGCCAGGTAGTGAAATGTTTCATTACAAAAAGGCCTTTCCTGCTGAAGAAGGAACTCATGCCTGATTAAGAGACCCCCCAAGGTTCTCTTTCATTTTGGAGCATCTTTTAAATGTTTTCTTGCAGAAAACATTCCAACATAATGATCTAAATTTGAGCAAGTAGTAAACTCATTCAAGCTAAATGACTTGTGACTTTGGAAGTATTGGTAGAGTGGGATGTGTCCCTGCTTATGTGCTTATGCAGTGGGAGGATGTGAATTTCTTGTGTCTCTCACACACACACACACACACACACACACACACACACACACACACACACCTTTCCGGTTGGAAACAAATCTCTTCCATTGCTTACATATGATCAGTCTAGTCCCTAGTTACTGTCAGTTTTGTACCTTACTCTAATCTTACTCTCTTTGTATGATTTGACAGTGTCTTATTTCAGTGGTTCTCAAAGAGTGGGTACCCAGACCAGCATCATCAGTATACCTAGGAATTTAGTAGAAATGCAGATTTTTGGCCAGACCACAGACCTGCTGACTCAGAAAATTTGGGGGGGGTGGGCACAGCAGTCTGTGCTTTAACAGACTTCCAGGTGATTCAAATTGACACTGAAATGTGAAAATCCTTGTCTAGAGAATCTACCTGTGAGTGTCTAATGTACATCTGAACAAATGATGTCATTTGCGCTTGAAGTTGCCTATAGAACAAGTTTGGGAAGTTTGAATTTCATTCAGCCTGTGATGTAAGAGTGTCTTAGGTTTTCATGAAAAGCATCATCTTTGCATTCTAAAAAAAGTACATTTATGTAAGTCTTTTATGTGAACATCATTGCATGAAGCATTTCTGAAAGTCAACATGAATTGTCTTGAATTTAATATATTGTTATTTGTTATATCTAACATATTATGACAGTGGCTATCTGAAATAGTTCTTAAAGACCTATTTGCAGGGCAGGAATAGAGACACATATAGAGAACAGACTTGTGGGCACAGTGAGGGAAGGAGAGGGTGGTACGAATTAAGAGAGTAGCACTGAAACATATGCATTACCGTGTGTAAAATAGATAGCTAATGGGAAGTTGCCGTATCACACAGGAAGCTCAGCTCAGTGCTCTGCGACCACCGAGAGGGGTGGGATGGGGCTGGGGGATGGGAGGGAGGTTCCGAGGGAGGCGACATATGTGTGCTTACGGCTGATTCACACTGTTGTGTGGCAGAAACACAATACAACATCGTAAAGCAGTTATCCTCCAATTAAAAATGAATTGTAAAAAATGGATTGCATTTTGTATCAACGTGACCCTGTGCTGTAACAGTAAATGCTGGCATGAATACCTTGTCTTTCAGCAAGAGCTGATCTACTTCACATTCAGCAGACAGGGAAGCGGGGAGCACACAGTGAACCTGAGCCTGTTGCTCCAGAGATGCAATGAGGTCCAGCTCTGGGTGGCCACGGAGATTCTGCTCTGCAGCCCACTGGGCAAGCGAGTGCAGCTGGTGAAAAAATTCATCAAAATTGCCGCTCAGTGAGTGTCTGGTGGTGAAAAATGCAATTCTGTTCCTCTCCTTGAGAGGGAATCTGTATTTTCCCTGTGATGGGATGGGATGGGCTGTGAAGAGATGGGATACAAAAGGGTAATAGTGAGTTAAGTGACCAAATTATTGGAAAGGTCTGTTCTGAATATTTCTGTCTTCACCTTTAAAATATTTATATCTTAAAGTAAATGTCAGAATACCAGACCATAGCTCTTTGTGCTGAAGGAAAAAGCAGGCAGTGCACACGTGTCCCATTGCGCAGCTAAATTACATGGTGGCCAGGTGAGTTACAGTAGGTTAGGAAAATGGGGGGAGATGCTGAGAAGGGGTGACAACTGTTGAAAGTCAGATGCATTTCAAGGTTCTGCTCCTGGCTCCTTGATGCCCAGAGTATGAACTTTCACTGATTAAACTTACTTTTGTATATAGAATTCCTTCGCTAGGCTGTGTTAGCTTCCAGAGGACAGGGACCATTTCTAATCAAACATTGGACCTGGGGTACCTGGTACTGAAGTTGGTAAATAGCAGTGACTCAGTAGTTGGTTGGATGACATTTTAGTAACTTCCTGGGAGCTTCTGTTAAAATACGAGATTAATGTCCTGAGACCACTCTTGGGACAGCTTTCCAACACAAACAGGCAACAGGAGTCCAGATCTTTCCCAGTTCCTCCTACCTTCCAGTCTTTCCATTTTTTTTTTCCTTTGTTTTTCAAAGTAGTTTTTATATCAAACAGTTTTTGGGTACATGTCAGTGTAATATCTTTAGGAAATCTGTATTGAGCACTCATTATGTTTGCACATCTGTGCAGGGTGTTATGGGGGAATCAGAATGAAGCTACACCCAATACCTGCCTTTGAGAACTTTGCTATCTGCTGGGTAGGGGAATACTTTCTATAACTCCAGTGGTTCATTTGCAAAATAGAACCCAAGGGTGCCCTACCATGAGATGAAGTTCTTTCAGGGGCTTTAGAGGATGGGAAGCTTCTATGCCAAGGGAATGGGAAAGGAGGATTAGAAAAACATTGGGAAGAAAGTAGCATTTTGAATTCTAGGTAAAAATTCAGGAGTACACTCTCCATGGAGTTCAAACTCACAAGAGCGAAACAGAGAAGTTGATGGGAGGCAGAGAACATGTAGTCAGGAAAAGGAACCTCATCCAGTTTGACCTGAGTGGAAGGTATTTATGAGGAAGCCATGGGAGACCAAGCTGAAAGGGAAGATAGGGACAAACTGTAAAAGATGTTGAATTTCAGGTTGAAGAGTTTGGACTGAATTGTATTAGGATTCTTTTTTTGTTTGTTTGTTTGTTTTTAGGATTCTTTATATACCTAAATCTTAGACTCATTTTATAATGAATGCTCCTTTTTTTTTTTAATTGAGTCAGTACATTTTCTATAGTATCTATGGACTTCCTAAAGATGAGGCTCTTTGTGGTCCAGAACGTTCTTATAAAAGCCAACTACTTGGTGAAATGGGACACTAATTTCCCAAGGAGTAAAATGACACCACATAGCTTAGTTCCCAGTGTAAGATCATAGCTGTCCTCAGGGAAATGAAGTATGTATATTCACATCTTCTCCATATGGCCCATGCTCTTGAATTATTTGCTTTGCTGGCCTCTATTCCTGGCCCATAGAACAGAATTCCAACAGAAACATAAAGTTAAATTCTTCATAATCACACTGGTACAGATAGCCCAGGGAAAACAGTTAATTTCCATGATCATGCAGTGTTTCCCTGCCTAAGGCATCCTATTTGCATATTCATGTTTCCTTCCTTCTTACCAGTCCCATCCCCCACCTCTGTGGATTGAGTGGATTTTATTGCTTTAGACAAAGGAGTGTTTGCTAAACTGAAATGTTCTAGTGTCAGTCTGTTCTTACCTTGCAATGAATGAACCTTGGCGAAAGAGGATTCCAGATGGGAACGGTGACCCATATTAGTGCTGTATCAATTTGTCTTACAGAGAAGTAAGCCATCCCTATATTCATTTTTTTTCTTTTTACATTCAGATATTTATTGTTTGTGGATTTTTTTTTAATATGACTGAAAAATATGAACCAGGAAAATTGTTTATGGGGAGATAAAAGATAAAAAGATGAGAATTACATCTAAAGATTTTGTGTCGCTAAATTATTTTTGAATATAGAAGAGGCTGGTATACCTTTTATAGTGAATAATAATAAAATGATTTGCCCCCCGGGTCTTCTTTTCAACTCCAACAAATGCTATCTGAAAGTTTTGCTGCATACTGTGCATTTGAGTGTTGGGCAGAGTATAAAAATGTCTAGTTGGAAATGACAGAACCAGTGGGGCTCCCATCATGCTCTACTAGGGGGAGAAAGGGAAAGCATCTGGTTGAGATGCTTCTGGCACAGGGATGGGGCTGTTCTCACTGACCACAGGGCCCTCCGCAGAGGCGCCCAGCATCATCACATGAAGAGATGGAGCTGACTTGAGTCTGCCCTGGCTGGCATGAGCTTGCCATGGTGAGATGAGACAGGAGGGGTGGAATGAGGGAAGAAAGGGCAGAAGAAAAGCAGAGTTGCAGTAGTGATACCTTTAGGCTCCTTTATTTCTTAGAAACAGATGGACTTTTAAACCATAGGCCAGGAAAGTGTCCTGTTTGTTTATTCATGGATAATACCAAGCAGGCTCCACCTGGGAGAACATTGGCAGAAACCAGATGAAGGGCCAGTTAGACTGAATATCAAGTCCTCATGCCTACCAGGAGACTACAGGCAGAGTCCAAAGTTGGACAGAAAGACTATGAAAGGGACAGACCATGCCCGCTGCAGACCCAGCAGAGAGGGGCTTGCCAGGACTGTGTTCATCCAGTTATTTAGTACAGTAGGTGTACAGGCAACAGTGCCTTCCCAGGTTCCCCTATTAAGGAGGCTGAAATTTCCAAAATGCTCCTAGTGGGTGACCCCCACTGCCTTGATGCCCAGGTGCAGCTGTCCTGGGCAGTGTCCAATGCACAAAACTGGCTCCAGGAGCAGACAGGTTTAGGCGGGACCAATGAGGGCATGCTGCTGCTGCTAAGTCGCTTCAGTCATGTCCGACTCTGTGCAACCTCATAGATGGCAGCCCACCAGGCTCCCCCGTCCCTAGGATTCTCCAGGCAAGAACACTGGAGTGGGTTGCCATTTCCTTCTCCAATGCAGGAAAGTGAAAAGTGAAAGTGAAGTCGCTCAGTCGTGTCTGACTCCTAGCAACCCCATGGACTGCAGCCTACCAGGCTGCTCAGTCCATGGGGTTTGCCTGGCGAGAGTACTGCAGTGGGTTGCCATTGCCTTCTCCCAGTCAGGGCATAGCCAGCTCTATATATTACCACTTCAGAGCCCAAAATAGTTTCCTGGTCCTGAACTCAGGAACCCTGCTCCCATACACACATGCTCCCATACACACCTGTGCAACTGGAAATTGGTATAGTTTTGGGAAACAGAAGTTATTAATATGTTCAAGAATCTTAAAGTCATGATTGCTTTGATCAATCATGTAATGACTTGAAGTATAACTTAATTTAAAAAATCAGACTGTAAAAAGTTTTATATGCAAAAGATATTTATTGTAGCGTTCTGTATTGAATTGAGGGCTTCCCTGGTGGCTCAGAGGCTAAAGCGTCTGCCTCCAATGCAGGAGACCCGGGTTTGATTGAAAATAATTTAAACGTTCAGCAATAAGGGAATACATTTAAAAATGTATTTAAATATGTTTTTGATGAAGTGTTCTATAGCTGTTAATGATAACAGTCAAGAATCCACAATATGTAACAGTGCATACCTGAAAAAGCAGGATGCAGAGTTGTGTATACGCTGTTCCCCAATTCCATTTGAGCCGCTGGTGGAGATGTCATGAAAGAAATGACATCTGAGGACAGCTTAGTCAATGCACATTAGGTACTTTCTATTGCTGCTAAGCACTTCCGATGCTGAAGCTGAAACTCCAATACTTTGGCCACCTCATGCAAAGAGTTGACTCATTGGAAAAGACCCTGATGCTGGGAGGGATTGGGGGCAGGAGGAGAAGGGACGGCAGAGGATGAGATGGCTGGATGGCATCATCGACTCGATGGGCATGGGTTTGGGTAGACTCCAGGAGTTGGTGATGGACAGGGAGGCCTGGCGTGCTGCGATTCATGGGGTCGCAAAGAGTCGGACACGACTGAGCAGCTGAACTGAACTGAAGCATTTCCATATTTTTTTCATATTTAATTAGGATAATTTTTTAATTTTAAAAACTTGCCTCAGAGAAGTTATTTTCTAATTCATCCCAGACTAAGGAGTGTTTGGGATGGCTGGCATGGAAGCCCACCCTCCCTCTGCTGGATCAAACCCCCTCAGCTGGCTTTGAACATTAGTGGAGTTTTGACCAATTAAGTTGAAGGGCAAGATTGACATTCTACAGATCGGGTAACTTTCCAGAGTGATTGGAGCTTGACATGGTCTTGTTTTGCAGTATATTCCTTTTTTCCTCAAAAGAGAAATATGGGACAGTGTCCTCATAATATATGCCATACTTTAAATATATAAGTATATGCATAACATAGTAGCTATTTTGTTGAGAGAAAAGGAAATAATGTCTAAATGTAATAGGAGGGGAGCTTAGACCTATGAGATAAGAGGGACTTGTCAAAAAAAGAAAGGCAACATACAGATTAAAGAGACAGGACCCAGGAGCTGTTATAATGGGAGTCTGGGCTCTGTAAAGAAACATGAACGCTAGAGCTTTCAGTTGAAATTGTAAATGCATCCAAAACAGATTTTTTAAAAGAAGGAATCTTGAAGTGTCCAGAGAGTATCAAGAGCACCCATCTTTGGAGAAATGCCTGTTTAGGTCTTATGTCCACTTTTTGATTGGGTTGTTTGGTTTTCTGGTATTGAGCTGCTTGTATATTTTGGAAATGAATTATTTGTCAGTTGCTTTATTTGCTGTTATTTTCTCCCATTCTGAAGGTTGTCTTTTCACCTTACAGTTTTCTTCATTGTGCTAAAGCTTTGAAGTTTAATTAGGTCCCATTTGTTTATTTTTGTATTTATTTCCATTTCTCTAGGAGGTGAGTCATAGAGGATCTTGCTATGATTTATGTCAGAGAGTGTTCTGCCTATGTTTTCCTCTAGGAGTTTTATAGTTTCTGCTCTGATGTTTTAAGTCTTTAATCCATTTTCAGTTTATTTTTGCATATGGCATTAGAAAGTGTTCTAATTTCCTTCTTTTACATATAGTTGACCAGTTTTCCCAGCACCACTTGTTGAAGACACTGTCTCGATTATATATATTTTGCCCCCTTTGTCAAAGATAAAGTGCCCATAGGGGTGTGCATTTATCTCCAGGCTTTACATCTTGTTCCATTGGTCTATATTTGTTTTTGCACCAGTATCATACTTCTTGATGACTGTAGCTTTATAGTATAGTCTGAAATCAGGAAGGTTGATTTCTTCAGTTCCATTCTTCTTAAAATTGCTTTGACTAACCCTCTCACACTGTTGGTGGGAATGCAAACTGATAGAACCGCTGTGGATAACAGTATGGAGATTCCCTAAAAAACTAAGAATAAAACTACCATGCATGCTTAGTCACTCAGTCATGTCCGACTCTTGTGACCCCTTAAACTGTAGCCAGCCAGGCTCCTCTGTCTATGGGATTCTCCAGGCAAGAATACTGGAATGGGTTGTCATCTCCTTCTCCAGGGGATCTTCCCAACCCAGGAATCGAACCCACATCTCCTGCACTGCAGGCAGACTCTTCACTGGCTGAGCTATGAGGGAAGCCCTACATGATCCAGCAATCCCACTACTGGACATATACCCTGAGGAAATCAGAATTGAAAAAGATACATGTACCTGGATGTTCACTGCAGCACTAGTTACAATATCTAGGACAGCCTTGAGGGATGGGGTGAGGAGGGGTGTGGGAGGGCGAATTCAGGAGGGAGGGGACACATGTATGCCTATGGCTGATTCATGTTGATACATGGCAGAGGCCATTGCAATGTTGTAATTACCCTCCAACTAAATTAATTAATTTAAAAAAAAAGCACAGATCTTTTCCTAAAGGCAATGATGAGTGGAAGTATTTGAATTTGTTTTTGTTCAGCAGATACCACTCCTCTCTCAGGGGCACATAGGTCATGGAGCAGAGTTCAGCCCCGCCCTAGAGGTTGAACCCTGTGGCCTAGGAGAGTCTTGGCAGCTTTATCTTTTGTGCTCATCTGGCAAAAGGGTGTTGCCTAACAGTACCTTCTGCTTTCTTTAATCCATAGCTGCAAAGCCCAGAGAAACCTGAATTCCTTCTTTGCTATCGTGATGGGTCTCAACACTGCTTCTGTGAGCCGGCTGTCTCAGACCTGGGAGGTGAGCCTTGGCGGTCCATGGGAAGGATGGAGTGGGTGGGAGAGGACAAATAACACTGAATGGGAATGTTCCACCAAAAAGTCCTTATTTAAAGTAAATTGATTTAAATGGTTTAAATGAGAGAAGTACCACTAGGAAAACATGTTATAAATTAGTGTCTCAAGTCCTTAGGAACTGTTTTTTTTTTTTCTTAAACCTTTTATATTGTATTGGGGTATAGCTGATTAACAAACAATGTAGTGATAGTTTCAGGTGAATAGTGAAAGGACTCAGTTATACATGTACATGTATCCATTCTCCCCCAAACTCCCCTCCCATCCAGGCTGCCACAAAACATTGAGCAGAGTTCTATGTGCTATATACATTATTGGTTATCCATTTTAGCTTGTGGTTGGTTGCCAGGGGGTGGAGCGGGGGGATAGTTTGGGATTTTGAGATAGGCATGTACACACCGCTATATTTAAAAGTTTTGATCAAGTGGTCTTCAAAATGGTTCTATAATACATATAAAAGAAACAGAAATTGACAAATGCTTCCTAACTTGAATTAGTTTTCTGTTTTTCTCCCATGATGTCATGGTTACAGTTCCATGTTGGTCCTTTCAAAAGCTCCCGTCTGTCCAGAGGCAAGTTTGCTGAGATGCTTATGAATTTAAGCTACCAGGCCTCTCACGTGCAGGACTCCTGGCAGTGTGTTCACGTGGATGGCAGATATCTTTACAAAATTTACAAAAGTAGTTTTATATTCTTTTTTTTTAATTAAAAAAGAGGGCCCACAAAATGTTATATGTTCCAGATCTCCCAAATCCTGGTTCTGCCTGTCACTGTTGTATGATCAAGGCCATTGGGTTCTCAGTCAGAGAAGCCCACTTGAGCAGATGACTTCAGTGTTTCTAGGCCTGGAAAATGATCACCCTGGCCTACGTAGGCAATAGAGGAAAAGAAGTTGGTTTGAGGAACTCAAAGAGAGGTCAGCAATCATCTGGAGTAAAGGGCCAGATGGTGAATATTTTCGGCACGTTGTCTCCATTGCCGTGACTCAAGTTTCCTGTTGGACTGCAAGAGCAGCCATGGTTAGTCTGTAAATGATGAGCATGGCCATGCTCCAATAAAACTTTATTTACAAAAGCAAAGGGACAGGCATGTTCTGAACCATGGACTCTGAGGGTCTATGTGGGAAAAACAGAAATGGGGGTGTCCCTGAATATTGCCAGACACAGATATAGGACCCTCTGCCTCCGCTGTGGCCCCTTCACCTCTTTCTTTGGGCCTTTGTTTCTTTCTCTGTCTGTTCCCTACTGACAGCCCACCTCACTTCCTGCACCGTTTCTCTTCCTCATCCTCCTGCTCTAACCGTCCAGTCCCCTCCCTTACGGATCCAGCCTGCTCGTGGCTTCCTGAGGGCCCCTCAGCCTCTCCCCACCTGCCCTGCACTCTTCATGGTCCCCGGTTCACACTCCTGCAAGAGAAGCTGATGGGCCAACTAGTGTGTTTCCTACATTAGATCTCAGCAACAGGCTGTGGGCAACTTTGGGGTTCACTTTCTCTGCATCAGGGGCCACATTCTGGTGGAATGCACTGTGGTCACCCAGGGGATAGGGTCAGTGCTCCTTAAAGGAGTTCAAAAGAAAGGCCATGAAAGGTCTGCAGCTCTGGTGATGCACACAAGCAGATGCCCTTCACGAGACTCAAGGAGGTGGGCAAGGAATGCCACAGTTGATCAGAGCAGGGGGGAACAAATGGCTTGCAAGGGTCCCGGGAGGAGGGTGGAGTTTCAGGCCACACCAGAAGAAAGCAAATATTGAGAAGAGAAGAAGTCAACTAAATTCACATGATGTGCATTTTATGTGTGTGGTGACTGCCCGCCATGTGTGGGGCTCTGCATCAGTGCTGAGGCAGACTGCAGGCCAGCTTAACACCAGGTCTGCCATGGTCAAGGAGCTCTCCAGCTCATTCTGGGTGGGCCCCAGCAGAGCAGCGGAGGGACTGCGCTGTCTTGGTATGGCTGAGAAGCTGTGAGTGGCAAGGCCTTGGAGGTTAAGTTGAGAGTTGCTGGGGCCATTGGAGTTGGCCTCCCCTCAGTGTCTCTAGGCCTGGAAAATGATCACCCTGGCCTAAGTAGTTAATAGAGGAAAAGAATTCAGCTTGAGGAACTAGAAGAGAGGTCAGCAATCATTTGGGGTAAAGGGCCAGATAGTGGATATTTTTTTTGGCATGTGGTTTCCATTGGCATGACTCAAGTCTCCTATTGAAATGCAAGCCCTGGTTAGTCTGTAAATGATGAGCATGTTCATGCTCCAATAAAACTTTATTTACTAAAGCAAAGGGTCAGATTTGGCCCATGGCTGACCCCTTGAGTAGATCAGTTCGGCCCTAGACATGTTGCGTTTGACATGCAACTGAGACATTTTTGTGGAATATCCAAGACTAAGGTATGCAGCTCAGAAGAATAGTTGCAGGTGTCTGCATTTTATCTTTTCATATTTAATTTATCATCCATTTATTAATATATATGTGTTGGTATATGTAACAGTAATTTCCAAACAGGTTGAATAACCTGTGTTGTCAAGTCCATATTCAGAATTATCAAACTGATATTTAAAAGTGTAGTTGTAGGGGTTTACCTCATTGTTTTGGAAACAGAAAATCCCACACGTTTTCTAGAACACTCGTAAGTGTTAATTGCTGGAATTTGCCGAGCACCAACTGTGGACCGTACATTTCCTATGAGTAGGCTCCATTTCAGTCAGAGAACATGGAGACTGGCTGCAGTCACACGGCTAGAAAGAGGGCAGAGTCAGAATTCAAACTCTGACCACCGAGACATCGGGCTTTCCCGCGTCACCGTATTAAGGGCGGGCTGCAAATCCCAGGCCCATCTTCCTTAGGCCCAAATTCTTATTTGGGAGGACGGTGTCAGTCAGTCCCCTGTCAGTCTTCATGCCACTGTTTGCATGGGTGATCTTTCCAGTTTGGTGATTCTGCCCACTAAAGTACAGGCTTCATCACTGAGGGTTTTCATGGCCTTTCACTATTTAAACCTCTGCTGTGAAACATAATGATATCATTTATACAAAAAATATCAGTCAACATTATTATTTCCTACTCAACAAGACAGTTTAAGAAGGTGAGAGCGTTTGTCAAGGGTAGGATACAGAACTGAAATCCAAGCTTTCATTAAAAGATCACCAGTGAGTGGAATGTCTTGAGTTGGATTCCTGAATCCTGTGGCTGCTATTCATTTTAAACTGTCTTTAACAGCATTCCCAAGTAACGTCACATTAAGGAATGATGAAACTTGTGTAATGAGAAGCAATCAGGGTAGAACCAGTTGATAGAGGGATTTACATTCAGAAATGTAAAGTATATAGTGCAACTTAATGAGCATTCCCCTCCAAATAACTGACTTCTTTTGACCTTTTCTTTTTCTGTTTGTTTGTTTTTAGAAAATCCCTGGGAAGTTTAAGAAACTTTTCTCTGAACTTGAAAGTTTAACAGTAAGTAGTTGAGCATAGTGGAACTTACTCTTCAAACTGATGGTTAGCCTCAGATTTCTTCCTAGATTTCAGTGGTCAATGTCTCCACTCTGCCATGTCAGGCAGCTTGGACTAGTGCACCTGTATGTGAACAGGTAGCTTTGCTGCTTAATGGAGTGAAGCAGGGTAACGGTTACTGCTTCTTCCTCTCCATGGAAAAAGGTTGCAAGAGTGGTCCTTTTGGTATGATATTCAGAAGGCAGATTTTTCAGTACAGTCCATTTCAAAGCCTGTGAAATTAGCTAGTATAAATTTACTGTGCAGTTCTTATGCATTATTCTTTTTTCTTTTTTACCATTTCTCCTTTTTATCATTTCTTATATTTTTGAGATACAAAATGTGCAGTTTCTTTTCAGAGCACAATAAGAATGTTCTTTTGTTTTCTCTGCATTATCCGTGCAGTATGAGGGCAGTTTTTCTTTGCAGTGTGCCTAACAAAAGACTTTGGGGTTACCTCATGATAGAAATCATGGAGAGGAAACTGTACTTAAAGAACCTATTGGAGGGAAAATAATAGGGCAATCAAAAGGTGTCTCTCTTCTGCAGTCATTTCCCATTATTGTCAACCAGTACTTGACTTTCATTCATTGCCTAGATTTCCTGCCCTAATTTAGTGAGTTT
Organism: Cervus canadensis; assembly: GCF_019320065.1. Lineage (NCBI taxonomy): Eukaryota > Metazoa > Chordata > Mammalia > Artiodactyla > Cervidae > Cervus > Cervus canadensis. Next base: position 28,835,706 of record NC_057388.1, on the reverse strand, counting down.
ATTCTCCTAGGAAACCTTTATCTACTTTGTTCTTAGGAAGAACCACTCTTTATCTAAATCATGTTCAAATTGTAACAGCGAAAGTAGATTTAGAATTGTTTCTATAGCACATTGATTTTTCTTTCTCTTTGTAATCTGCTTGGTTCGGCAGGATCCATCCCTGAATCACAAAGCCTACCGAGACGCATTCAAGAAAATGAAGCCACCCAAAATCCCCTTCATGCCCTTATTGCTTAAAGGTAACAATTATCTGTCTTTTATGCTATGTAATTTCATTTTCTAGAAATTTATCACTCTAACTATGGAGGGCAAGGAAAGGAATCTCAGTTGATTTCTTTAAAGTGATTTTGTAATTCTAACTATGTTGGCTTGTGACTGTTTTTCACATGTTTGCTTTTTTCTGAGACACCTAAAATGCTTCATTGTTCTTAAGCAGACATCAAAGTATTTTCACTTGACTCACAAAACTTGGCACTTAAACTGTTTGTGTTTTTGCTTTACTCTGTTGCTAAGCCTTGTCTTATTTGAGTCTACGTCCACTTAACCAAGAAAAAGGCTGGCATGAAGAATCCAAGTGGTGATCGGTTATGTTCTTTGTTTGCAACCGAAATTTCAGAGATTCAGCCCATGGCCTGCCGCTGTGTGAGAAAAACCTCCAGTCAACACAAGTAGTGTCATGTGTAAAAAGTTTTGGTAGAGAATGTACTTTCTTCTTTCCAGGAGTGAACCAGTTGGGAAAGTATGTGATAGCTACAAATTAGTCGACTTACTTCTCTTCTGTAGAGCAGCAGATCAGTCATCATGAAATATGTTAGTTAAACTTATTAATGAGATCTTGACGGTCTCTTTCAAACCCAGGGGATTAGTGAAAGGGAAGTTTGTTTTCATCTGGCCCATGCTTCTAACACTGAGTATACATCCCACCTGTGTGCCAGAGCGAGGGATTTGGTCTTTTCTCTTGGTCTTATTTTGACTATTTTCAAGGGATTTTTATAGGATTACTCTTTTATATTGCTTGCACACTTTGGAGGCTTAAACTTTCTGCTGGCTCAGGCCCCAGCGCCTACACTCATACGTGTGGTGGGACTGCCTGGAAAATGAAGTACCTGGGAACTCGTTGGCCGGGCGTGTCCTCTGCTGCCTCCCCTCATCACCAGTCCCACTGGCAATAAAGCCGAAAACAAACCTTTTCGGCTTCTCCTGAGAACAACCAGAGCTTGGAGAGCTTTTGAGTTGCTGTGCATTCTTGCAGCTGTTTATCTAGTCTCCATCTAGTATAAAGCAAGAATTTCTGTGAAATAGTAATATATTAGGACAATTAGGCCAATGAAGCTCATGGACTGCTTCACTCAAGCTCAAAAGATTCTGAGAACTGTAAATGGATGAAATAAGGAGAGATTGTAAAGCCAGAATAACTTTAAAAAGTTCATTTGGTTCTTCATTTTTATTTCTAAGATAAGTTTATTCAGGCTTGTGATTTTTATTTAAAATAAAACACCAGCTGGAGAGTGGGAGTGGTGGCGTGTGGGAAGTAAAACTTAGAACCATGTAGACACAGATAGGAAAAATAGTAAAGGAAGACAGATCTGGGAAAGGAATTGATTTTAGAAAGACAAAATTTTGAAACAATAGATTTTTTTAAGGTGATGAGAAAATAGTCAACATTTTCCCTTTAATTTAGATGTGAGCTGAGCCTTCTGCTATACAGTAGTGGGTTTTCCCTCCAAATATTTATTGCAGTCAGGTGCCTCATACTTATGTCTTAGCTTGGATGCAGTTTTCTGCTCTACTGAGTTTATCAGACCTCTTTGTTGGCAGCAAAGCAAATTTCTCTTTTTTCTACTCAAAGTACATTGTTTCATTCATTCTAGCAAATTAAACTTTTGCCCTCCTTTTTTTTTCACTAGAAACTCTTGAGTTTTAAAAACAAGTGAGCTTGTTTTCTTTTATCTTAATTTTTGTCATTATAAAAATAAATAATATTGGCACTCTATTGCATTTAAAGTTACTATTTTTGTCTGAAATAATTTCAAAAGGAAAAATAGGATGACGCTTTTAAATATGTATGTATCACATCTGTGGTAAGACATTTCGGAAAACACATGCAACATTAATTCTTAGCTTTAGTAACTGCAAAATTATTTTAAAATTTGCAGTAAACTACTTTAGAACAAGCAACTTTTTCATGAAAAATTCCCAGACCTCTTCTCTTGTGCCTCTTGCTTTGGATTGCTTTTGTTCAGAGAAAGAGACCAAAGTAAACTCCTTGGGTATTAGGAAGGATTTGGGCTCCCATGTTTTATTTTTTGAGATAGTCAGTTCCCAGTAACATGCAGGTTATCAAAGTAAGCACATAACCTAAAAATGCTTCCAGCTATCAGCTTTTCTATTTGCCTGTGAATTTCTCACTTCTGATTTACTTTCCCCCTACTGTGGAGTCCAGTTCAGAAAGTAGTGAACAGGAAACCCTGAGTAAGTGTTGAAGAAAGGTTCCAGCTGAGCTAAAGGTCAAAAGTAGTTGAGTCATCTATGTCATGGTGTTTGGAGAGATGATAATCCTTCCAGTAGAGTGTCTGGTGTCTGAAGTTAAACCGAGGTTGTATCTGTATCTTCAAGGGCAGATTGTTATTGCTGATTTGTGGAGTTGTGTAAATAGAAGGAAGATTGAGGTGCTTCCATGTTTTGTCCTTCTTTTTCACTTGCCATGTCTTCAGATGGAGTTATTTCATCCCCAGTCCTGTTACATAAAATGTTAGGAACATGTTTGGGTGTTTCCAGATAAAGGGGTCTGGCAGGTACTCATTTCTGGCAATGCACTTGGTGGGTACCCTCAACTGCTTCACAGCCCACCCATGACTCAGGTTGTGAGACTCCAGTTTTTCAGTTCAGTCACCTGTTGGCTTATCTCTCTCACACCTTCCTAATCACACACTTGTCAGTCACCTGCATCAAGACCGGCAGCCATTTTGACCCCCATTCTCCTGGGCAGCAGCCCCTCTTCTCTTCCCTACCTGGCCGGGCATACCTTCCCTGCCTCATCCCCATGCCAGCATCAGCCTGCCGGCCCTCACCCTCAGTAGAGCCTCCTTCCTCGTGTGCTGACCTCGACAAGTCCTTGAGAGCTGGGGAGAAGCAAGACCGCCCAGGCAGAGGAGAGGGAAGAGACAGAATGAGTGACAACGGAAACTGTAAAATTTGCAGAGGCCCCCACGTCCAGTGAATTCAGCAAATTGACTGGAATAGATGATCAGAAATGCCCAAGTCCTTCCGAGTACCAGAGAGGCACCGTGGTGAGAGGAAGCAGGCCGCCCGGGCTCGGGTCCTGGCTCCGAGATGTAGAGCTGTGGTCGTGAGCCAGCTGTGCTCCATTCGTCTTTGGACTGTTGTTTCTTCACTTTCTTTCCTGCTAAACTTTACCTTATAACCTTTTGTGAGTATTAAATGAGTTAGTGCCATGTCTGACACTGATGATAAATATAAGCTGTGTTATGATCCTCATCTTCGGGAACATAGGGTGGGGATGACAAGCCTTGGAACACTGGGGAAGTGGTCCAAGAACTCTGACAGGGCATTTGTAACCTGAATTCTCTGGGCGTGAGGAGATACCAGGCTCCTAGGTGGTGTTTAAGGTAAACAGTGTGCACACAGTGCTTTGCTTGCTATACAGAAAGAATACAAGCTAAAACTGTGTTGGCTGCTCTTTCTCTAAATATTGTGTCAGAGATATAAAGCTTGCAATTCTGTTCTGAAAGCAAAACAGTGAAAGATAATAAAATAACTAGAGAGCTCGTCAGATGACTGTGTAATGGTGAATTGTTTTCTTGCTCAGACACCAGTTTTAAAGACGAAAGAAAAGAGAGAAAAGAGCTTAGGAAAACCTTGCAGTCCGGTGGGGTGGAAGCTGTGTATAAAGGATGCCTTGAGGAAAGGGTCGTATCAGTGTATTGTGTGACTGGTGTCGCCCCCTGGTGGCCAATTAAAGCTCAGCAGCTAAGTGTGTTGCAGGGCGATTTCCCAAGCACCTGCCTCGTAATAACCCATAGGGACCAGCAGAATCAAAGTCTTGACTAAATGCAAATACTTTCCCTTTCTATTTAGAGGAATTTAATCTGTTCACTTCCCTCTTTTATATCGTGTTATTTTAAGAAGATCTTTGAAAATGGTTTTCATTTGGTTTGCTCTCTATGTCTGTGATATAACATGATTATTTGCACATTCTTTAAATTGTAGTACATTTCTTACTTTGATTCTTATCTGTGAGGATTCCCTAATGTTCAGTCACTCACCCTCTGGTTTGAGTTTTTATAAGTCACCCTCCTTTTGGAGCTTTAGCTGCGGTCATTGTTGCTAGTCTCCATCTTTTGAAGAAGCATTCCTGTAATTTTTGCAACCAAAGGGAGATGTTTATTTGAATGTCTCCTGTCACTTCAAATGCAGTGAGGCGCAAAACCAATGTCACATTCCCTTCCTCTGACAATGCACCTTCATCCTACCTTCCTTACATTGTTTTCATCAGTGACACTTGCTTTCCAGTGGTTGAATAGACCCAGAAACCTCACCATTTCTAACCTGTCCCTTTCCTCACTCACTTTGGATAACCACACCAGCCCTGGTTTTTGGAACCAGAAATCTAAGTTTAAACATCCACATCTAATCCTTAATGTTTTAAGTAACGCAGACCCCATTCACTTTACCAGTGATTGTTAAAAAGCAAACACATAAATATTAAAATAATTTTTGTTTCTGGGTATTCAGTTCTTCTCTGTTCACTGTTCTGGCCTAAAAACATAATGGACCAGTTAAGTTGTAGAATAGTGTTAGCTTATGTTAAGTGGGTTGAGGTCAAAACCTACAATGTAAGAGCAAGATACACACTTGTATGAAAGTTATGTTTTCTCCCCACACACATAAATTATGCCCTGTCACATCGCATCCTGTACAGATTCAGTTCCAAGTTGCCTGGTCTAATGCGTGAAATAATCCGTAATGTTTAAGAAAAATTAATAAGCTGCCCTGCATCTACACCTCTCCAGTCCTGACTCATGACCTATTCCTAATGGTACATGCATCTTCTTGTTTTTAATTTTCAGATGTTACGTTTATTCATGAGGGAAATAAAACATTTCTGGATAATCTTGTCAACTTTGAAAAACTGGTATGTAAAATTTCACTATTTCTCTTTTTGCCCACTGTAAAGGAAATGAGTGCTTTCCTTGTTCTGACAGACGACACTCTCTACTGAACTGGTGGTGATTTATTTGCTGCATGTTATGCACTGTCAATAAAATGCATCCCAATTAAAAAGAAGTGAAGTGTGCTGCCAAGGTTTTGAGAGCCAAGTATGAACATCTGCTTTTTATTTTTGAAAATGGAACTTCATTAGATTAACATCAGTGGTTGAGTGTATGTATCTGAACTAGAACTAAAGTGGAAAGGTTCCTGTCAGTAGGAATTCACACTCGTAAGGTTGAGCCTTGTGGCTTTAAAGGCATCTCTCTTTGTCTTGGCAAGCACTGCTCCTCCCCCTGGGGAGGTACGTCCTTCATGGATATAACAGTGGGATTTGTCGGGATGCCTGGGAGAGGAAGGACCACCCATTTATCAGCCTGTGGGCAGGTGCCACTCTGTGAGACCACCTCATGCACAGTGAGAAGGGGGTCCCCCGCCAGCCCCTTCTTACGCATCCCCGAAATGCCTCTTCGTGGACTCTCCTGGGTGCTCTGTCATGCAGCAGGCCCCTCCTAGCCTTTCTCACCCGCTGAGGGCAGAGCGGGTTGCCTGTAAGGGCTGAGCAACTGTGAAATAGGACTGCTCCAAGGAGACCCTGCTGACTGCAAGAATGGATTTGTTTGACAGATGAACTTTCGTGTCAGAGATGAGCCTGCCATGCATGATTAAAGATGGTATCAGTGACCCCTGTCCATAGACCCTGACCTTTGAGTGACCTTTTTAGTAATGGTAATGGATTCGTGTGAACTCTTTCAGGAGTGGGCCCCTGGTTCCCTGTGAGACCAGGTCAGGCATTTGCAAGAAGGTTGAGTGAGCTGGGGGGCCATAGACCGTAACCAAAGAACAGCCAACTGATGAGTCCAAACAGGGTTAGCCTCTGGCCTTTGCCTCCTCGGTGCCCAGCTCTAATTGTGGGGTTAACTCACTCACACGGGAGGAGATGGCATGGTGTCAGTGCAGGCGGCTCTTGCACAACCTGAAAACCCAAGCAGCTGGGATCTGAAAGATTGACATCTTAGGGTGTCTTGCCATAGCTCTGTTTTAATAATCTGAGGATGATTGCTTTCTGGGTAGTTAGTTTTTTAAGTGGACACGTCCATAACTTTTCAAGTCTCTCCTGGCACTATGTGCTTTGGAATTGAGCTCAGTTATTTTAGATACTTCAGTCAAAACAATGCAGCCTGAAATAGATATTTTAAAGTATTGAGTTTTCTTGTGTTAAAACTATTATTCTTGTATTAAAAATATTAGTTTTTAGAGAATTTGTTCTGTCACCCAGTAATGTTCTGAAGATCCCAGGGCCTATTTGTGGCCTTAGATTGTAGGCACCAACATGCTAGCCTGTCGGCAGGTTATCTCCAGTGTTTGATAGCAATGAAGTGACTGCAGGCGTATGAAGCTGCTGGTCAATATTTATTTCAAATCTTGGCCAACACCTCTGCTTAAGATCACCGAATAAGCTTTGGTGAACATGTGTGAAGATGAGGGAAAGGTGTGAAACACCAAATGGAGTTTCCTCTGAAGGTCTCACACCCTTCACCCTGAGTGACCCATAGGCAACACGGGAGAGTGGGAGGTATTTGGTATACGCCGAGTATTGTCTGTTGTGAACGGCAGACTGGTGGTTCACCTTCTTCCCAAAGGGAACCAGTGACTCAAGTTCATTGTGTCATTTCCTCTCAGATGGAGCTATCCAAGTGAGAGAACAATTTGAAAAATGCACAGATTGGAAAGAGCAGTGGAAAGCTTCCTGCACCGTCTCTATTTCATTCTGACCAGCGTCTCTGTTCTTCCCCGGCTTTTTCCAGTAGAAGCCTTTTAATGCCAACCAACCTAGTCTAGGGTCTTGCTTTCACAGAGACAAGACTTCAGACTGGCCATAGGAACTGAAATGAAGTCTGACTAACAGTACTTCTCTTGGGGTCAATACCTGTATGTGTCCTTAATATTTTGATAAAGCTTAATGAAATAACGAGGTATAAACAAGTAATCTTTCATTTTAAATTTTAAATTCTTAAAGAGAACTGTTACTGAAAAGATGGCTAGGAGATAAGCACAGTTATACATGGGTGCAGCAGGCCCTTGGCACACAGCGCTCCCATCATGTACTCGGCTAGCACGTCATTTCTAAAGGGAGCAGATTTTGTAGCATCACTGAGTTCCTGGTCCTCAAAGCAGATGGCACTTAAGAAATAGCATGCCCCATGCTGACCCCCTCCTTGCACAGAGAATTCAGGGTGAAGTCAGAATTTTTTTCTGGAAGGACAAAACACTATTTTACATTGTATAAAGCCCTATGTTATACTGGGATGCCAGAGAGTGAAACTGAATTTCCTAGTAGAGTCAGTAGTTTCAGCACGTTTCTTAGCAAAAGACAGGGTTTCACTTAAGCTAAAATAGCATCATCTTTCACAATAATGAACCAGTAGACCCTAACTGGATTAACTTGTGGGAAGCCAATTCCTCATGATGGATATTAGCCAGAGAGCAGATAATTCAGTGTATTATCTTTATCAGGCTGATCCCGGCCAACGCATTAGGTCAGAGAACAGAGAAGGCTCAGAAGTGCTTCATTGGATGTAATAAGTTTTCTATTGTTCCCCTCGCTGCCTCAGCAGCTCCAAACGTATCAGCCTCAAACCATTAAATAATAAAGAAAAAAAAATGCATTCTTCTATATTTCTCTTTATCCCTCAATTTTAAGACATCATCCTTTATCGTAGCTCCTCCCTCCCGCTTTGGAAAACCTGAAGATGAGATCCGGGCTCAGGTTGCAGGGCTGCCCTGAGTACCAGCCTTGCATCAGCCATGCATATGGCACATGATAGAGATCCAGGTGACGCCTTAAAACAGCGAGAGAACAGTCCTGAGAATAGCGGGAAAACTGGGGGAAGGAAATTCAACAATCCATTCACAGACATGAGTCAGGCCTCATTTCCTTTACAGCTGCAACTCGGGCTGCTGCTGGAATCACTGTCCTATTTAATTTTTTCACTATTGAGTAGAAATACAATAGAAATCAGCCCATGAGAACAGTTTAATAAGTAGGTCATATTCAGATAATGTTTCTGGAGGTCTGCTGAATTTTAAGTAATTGTTTTAATGTCAACATTATTATGTTAGCCATCATTTGTTGAGGGTTTGCTGTCTATAGATTACCCTGTGTTCAGTGTGTGTAGGCAGGACATGAAAAATGATGGCCCAAGGTCCTAACTGCTGTGTATAAAATAAATACTATATACAGATATATTGTACACCACAGGTGAATATAGCCAATATTTTTAATAACTTTAGATGGAGTATAATCTATAAAAATTTTGAATCACTGTGTCGTACACCTAAAACTATTGTAATACTGTAAATCAACTATATTTCAATTATTAAGAAAAAGATGATACCCATTTAGGAAGGTTTGGAGGACCAGATTATGAATAATGTTGATTCTGGAATTATTGGGTGAGGTTTGAATTTTGTATGAAACAGAGTGTGGAGTCTAGACTTGCAGAGGCCTGGAACAGGATGACAGATGTTTGGAGATTATTCTGCCAGCTGACAGGAGGAAAGTGTAGTGGAGATCGGTCTTGTCCTAAATGCTGTCTTTCCTTTACCATGGAAAACTGACTGTGGTAGAGAGAGCTGGAAGACAGTGCGGGGACACAAGTATGAGACGCGGGGTCTTGTCAACAGGAAGGAGCTGCGGGCTTAAGAAACCTTTCCCTGGAGGTGAAAAGAACTTTAGAGAACTTGAGAAATTAAAGCAGAAAACTGAAGACTAATGAAAGGGAATGTAAATAATAAGCAGGGAAGAGGCTCCGTAAAGATACTGATGTTTTAGAAGATGTTCGTCTTTCATAAACATCCCCTTTCCCATCACCATTTGCGTTTCTTGAGTCTGGTTCCACAAAGTTCCTGCATCCGTTCAGCAGGTGTGTGAGGCTACGTAAGTGCTGCATGGCAGGTGCTGGGTCCGCGAGGCCCTCTTGTGGTAGCTGGTCTAGAGGAGGAGAAAAGTCCCCCCTGATCAGGACAACACAAGCCCAGTGAACCCTATACACAGAGCAGTGGGGAGGTTGAGAATGGCGCCTCCCGAGTCCAGAAGCGAGACCTCAGAAAGGCTTCATGGGGAGGAGGTGAAACTTCTGAAGTGAAAGCATAAGCAAATGTGGACAGGTAGGTTGAGGTTGGACGTGCTGCCTTTTTTTAATATATTTCCATTTAAATATTCATTTTTTTTCTTTCATTTGAGGTATAGTTGGTATATAATAGTATATGTTATAGGTGTACAACTTTGTGATTCATAATTTTTAAAGGTTCTACCCCCATTTATAGTTGTTATAAAATATTGGCTATGTTCTCTGTGTTGTACCTTATCCTTGCAGTTTATTTACTTTATGTGTAATAATTTGTACTCCTTAATCACCTTCCTCTCTCTTGCCTCTCCCTCCTTCACCTCCCAACTGGTGACCAACCACTAGTTTACTCTCTATTTCTGTGAATCTGTTCTATTTTGTTATAATCACTAGTTTATTTTTTAGACTTCACGTATAAGTGATATCATTATAGTGTTTGTCTTTCTCTGGCTGACTTACTGAACTTAGCATAATACCCTCCAAGTCCATCCATATTGTTGCAGATGGCAAAATTCCATTCTTTTTAATGTCTGAGTGGTATTCCATTGTATATATGTATATATGTCACGTCTTCTTTATCCACTCACCAGCTGATGTGCACTTAGGTTGCTTCCTTATCTTGGCAACTGTGAATAATGCTGCTGTGAACATTGGGATGCATGTGTCTTTTTGAATTAGTATTCATTTTCTTCAGATAGAGACCCAGGAGTGAAATTGCTGGATATGATAGTTTTGTTTTTAGTTTTTTGGGGAACCTCCATACTGTTTTCCATAGCGGCTGCACCAACTTACATTCCCACCAACGGTGTGCAAGGGCTCCCTTTTTTCATGTCCCCAGCAACGTTTGTGGTCTTTATGTTAGCCATTCTGACAGGTGCGAGGTAACATCTCCTTGCGGTTTTGATTTGCATTTCTCTGATGATTAACAGTGTTGGAACATCTTTCCATGTGCTGTCAGCCATCTGTATGTCATCCTTGGAAAAATGTCTATTCAGGTCATCTGCTCGTTTTGTAATTGGGTTGTCTGTTTTCTTGATGTTGAGTTATATGAGCTCTTGATATATTTTACATATTAACTCCTTATCAGTCATAGTATTTACAGGTATTTTCTTGTGTTAAGTAGGTTGTTTTGTGCTGTGTTCTTTACAGTATGTTTTTCCAAGTCTTGGTTAGAATCTATGCAACTGGGCTTGAGAGCCCCTATTTCCGCACACAAGGTCTAGATATTCTTTTGTAATCCAAACTCAGTATCCTCAATTAAAGCTAGGTCTAGCACCAAATACAGCTCTTCTGTTCACATCCAATGGTGTTAGACTATTCAGCCCTGCAGCACTGCTACTTCGGCGACATCTGAAATGACCCTTCCCCTGATGTGTTTCCTCTCCTGCCTTTCAGCATATGATCGCCGACACTGTCCGAACCCTGAGACACTGCAGGACTAACCAGTTTGGTGAGTCGTTGAAGCTGGTTACGGCATGTTCATTTATCATACGTTGATGCAGACTGTGGCCATTTCACAAGTATTTGGTGATAGAAAATGTAAACAGGTGGTAAAATACAATATTCACATCGCATGCATGTATTGTATTCCCTCCATTTCATCACTGCGTGCTTGGGATGGAGAGTAAGAGAAGAAATGGCAGCTCTTCATGCTGCCCCAGCAGCAGGTCTTCACTGCCCAGCGTGACGTACAACTATCAGAAGCTCCCACTCCACTGCCCGCCCCCGAAAGTCCTGTTTGCTCGTCCTCTGGCTCAGAATGACCTGTGGGTTTATCAGGGGTGACCCTGTCCTTCACCTCCTTGCCTGGAGCCTTCCTGGAATAGGAATAGTTTGAAAAGTGCCCAAAGCAGTCTTCCAGAATCTTTTCTCCTCTCCAGCGAAAACTTTCTGTCTGGAGCTTCCTTTGACTGAAAAAGTGTTTTTCTGAGCACTTTTGTAGACTCCCTACTGAGACTAATCTATGTAGGAATATTTGTTTCTTTTTAAGTCTCAGGAATAATTTACATTATGTTTAAATGATGTTAAGACATTGCAGGAAGGAAGGAAATCAGAATGTATTGAGTTCAGGGAGCTTTCACATGGGCAGTGGAATCCTGACCCCAGGGCTGGTGAATGGAGGTTATTAACTCTGTGGATGCAGAACAGAAGACCCCAGCTCCGAGAGGCTGACTCATTCGGCCGTTCCTCAGACCACCCAGCTGGTACCCTTTCCTTCACTTTGCACAGACTTTAGAGATAAAAAGGCAGTTGTTTGTTTGTTTGCTTTTTAAAAGACAGAGTTCATAATTATAAATCAATGAGAAGTGACCACTAAGTAAAACCTAACTTTAAGTAATACATACTCATTGTAAACCAATGTTTTTCAACAATACAGAACTATAAAGTAAAACGATCAAAGTCCTACTTCTTAAGGAAAATATTGCTAACACTTTGGTACGTATTGCTTAAGAATTTTCTTTCCATTACATACTCTTAAGAATTTTCTTTCCATTGCCAGGCTTGAGTAGCTTTATTGTCCTCCAACAAAGCAGCTGAACTTCTGTGTAAATTACAGAATTTCTACTTGAAAGAGAGAATTATAAATACAGGACCTAATCTTCTAAATGTTCACATCAGCAAATACTGTTTGATACATGCTTATATAATTCTCCATTAACTACTCAAGTATAATGCAGTTTCAATAGTTAAGAACATTGTCATGTATATTCATTCAAATGTGTAAGCATAATATTGCTGATGAGTAAAGGATTTGTGTTTCTTTCACCCTCCTTTGCTTCCCACGCATTTATGGGTTCTCAGCAAATTCTGGGACCTCAGCCTCACTTGCCAAGGGCTTCTGGTCTATATACACTGCATGTGTGGGCAGGAGGGGTGTGGCTGGCCTTGACCTTGCCGTCAACCTCCCATCACCAGAGGAGAAGTCTGCAAGGCACAAAGCGAAGGAGAAATTTACATGAGCATCAGGCCATTTGGCGTTTCATATTTACCTATCTTTAAAAATCAAGTTTGGAACTGAATTACCTAAATTCATTTTGACAGTTTATATAGGCAGGGTTAACCAACGTCAGCACTTGGAAAGCCACTTTGAATTACAGAGTGCCCTGCAAGGGTCACGCATCATGGTTGGAAGCATTCTTCATGCTATCTTTTTAAGACTGGAAAGTTAACAACAAAATTATCTTGGAATCATCATGTTTTCTAAACCAAACAAGGAGGATGGTAAAACTCTTGGGGCTTTTAGTTGTTGAACCGGAAAGGCTTGTTTCTATTAAACCTAAGGACTACAAGCCATCCATAATATACATACCTTGTTTTTTCCTTAGAAAACATATTTGTCACAGAGGAGGGGAAAAATGGGTTTTCCCCAAGAGAAAAAAATCTCTGCATTAGAATGTAGAATGCTCAGCTTCCTGAGGGCCTTTTCCTTCTGCTCAAGCTGAACTCACCCCGTGCTTCTCCATCTGAAACCCCATGGATCATGGAGGCTCACAGTTACCTTGTCTTTCCGGAATGTAGCTCAGCCCATCTCCACAGGCCATGAGGGGGTTTTTGTTTGTTTTTGACTACGGGAAGTGGGCCTCCGCCATTGTCCAGGCTACTTTATCTCTGGTTCCTTATCACAGCTGCCAGCAGCACGGCCTGCGAGGTTCACAGTGCCCCAGAGCCTCTTGTGGCCCTTTGTCTGCTGGGCGTTTGGGAGTAGGAACCCCCTTGCCTTATCTTTATCTGGGCAGATGTCAGCCCATTCACACACTTCCTGAAGCTGCTTTGCCTGTTAACCAGACTTTCAGTTCACTTCAGCAGTGTTTGTTCACTCAGTTGCTCCCTTAAATCCTGCACACACACCCCCCCAAAAAGACACCAAAATATTATGTGAAATACTTAAAAAAAAAAAAAGAACTATTATGTCCATGCAGTCACCAGATTAGCAGTGATTTCTGACAGTTCCAGCCTACGATACAAGAGCCTGTGAAGGCCATTTAGTGGGGAGCCAAGACCATGGACCTGGGGGCCTCGTGGTCTGGGCTCCAGTCCTGCTCTGCCACTCACCTGCCATGTCTGTGCTGTTTCCCGTTTGGGCGAGAGGATCATAACAACCACTGTCTCGGTGTTGGTAAAACATGTATCTTGCCAGTCTGATCACCTCACCTGAGGAATCCAGTCTGAGCCCAGAAAGCATCGACATGATTAGCAAACAGACATCTCTTCTGGGACCATGACACATGAGGGTCAGCCTTCTGGAGTTACACTGCATCTTCATGCTGGATTTTACTGGTATTTAGAAATAGCTTACTGCTCTCATGAGACTGACTTTTTTCCCCTTCCCCCACATAGGAGGTGACGTATCTCCAAAAGAGCACCCAGAGTTAAAGTCCTACGTGCATCACCTGTACGTCATTGACAGCCAGCAAGCCCTGTTCGAGCTCTCGCACAGGATCGAGCCGCGGGTATGAGCCCCACCGCACACTGCCTCGCCTCCCCCGGAACCGCAGCGCCGGAGCCACAGGGATGGCAGTGCCAAGCGTGTTATGTTCCTGCGAGAGAAGTTGCTGAGTTTTATCAGCGTATCACAATGAGACGCACACAGCAAAGCCAGCCAGAGCGTGCTCAGGAAGTGATGTCAGCCACCTGAGTTGGGGAGAGGCTGCTGTCGAAAGGAGGCAGCAGAAGAGGAGGCAGAAACTTTCTCGAAATGAGAAGTCTGGCTTTTTAGGATCACCGTGTTGAGCCAATCATTGTTCATTTTGCAATGTGCCAACGTCAAAGCAAGAGGCCGCCCCTTGTCATACGGTGACCAGACAGCTCGGTTAGAGTGCGCAGGAGCCGCAGGGAGCTTCACTTGGCCTGGCAGTAGATGGCTGTTTATAGGCTCTCAGAGTAGGAGCTCGTTCGAACACTCAGACAGTGATGGCATCTCTAGGTTTCTATGGAGATGGACTGGTCTCCATCGTTACAAACTATGACATCACCAAAAGCTACTTGTGTCTAGGGAGGCAGTGAGCACTGGCCGCTGCCACCCCTGCTGTAATCTCCAGAAGAGAAATGTCGAGGCATGCATTTCTTAGCAGCTCAGTCACTTCGTGCTGTATGCTTGCGGGTAACATTCGTGTCTGCACAACCTGATTTACCGCTGTAAGTGAGTTAGACTAAGTTGCTTTGCCAATACGGAAAACATAGTCATCTTTAAGAAACTGACTCACTGTTTACTTTCTGGGGATTTTCTTTACATGTGCAGGCAGGCTCTCATCTCTCCTCGAGTACAGTACGATTTTTGACAAAAGCACGGTGCCTGCCACATCGCGGGCACTCTGTAACTGTTTCTGGGGGTGACAGAGTCACAAAAGTCCAGCGTCTTGCATCTGGCGGTGCCCTCGTGTTCTCACGGTTCGGCCACCTCGTACCTACACTCTGGAATGAGAACAACCAGTACAGGGGGCTCTACATGGGATTTGATGTGTGGAGCGCTTAGAGCTCCCTGGAGAAGAAGAAGAAGGGATATAAAATAGTGGCAATGGCCTGTCTTTCAGCAGATGAAAAGAGCCCCCAGAGATCCAAATATCTGATTTATGTTGGACACTTAGAAGTCCTGTATCCCACCTCCCAACCAAGGCAGGGGGCCTTTCTATAATTTGCCTCTTTTTTCATCTCAAAGTCTCAGAGTCTTTGAGATCTCTTTTTATTTCCAGTTTTAGAGATTGGGGCTCCTACAGTAAATAAGACCTGTGGCTGTTCTCACAAACTGGTTTGCCTCAACCTTCAAATGAACAAAAAAACCTGTGGGAAACAATATTGAAATCCATCCCTGCCAGCCAGATCCTTGTCCCTTCGCTTAAATACAAAGTTCCTGCTTCCCATATTAGGTCCGTTCATTTCCACACGTGTGACCCTGGCGCCCCTCTCACCAGCCCTGCCAGCTCCTGTCCTCGATGCCTGTACAGAAATGCTTCCTCTCCTCTCATCAGCATCTCATTACTGAGCTGCTTCCAGTGCTTTCCAGCACCTTCATAGCAGCGCCGTTCCCTGGGCTTGGCAACCACGCTGACCCGGAGAGATCGCTCGAAAGAACCACGTGGAGCCAATTTGGGGACGACTTTGAGAGAGAGTCTGTCCCATTGTGTCCTTCAGTCCTGCAAATGAACAGGGCTTGACAGAAAGGCACCGTCCAGGGCTGGTCCACTCAGAGAAATGCCCCAGGCAGCTGGGAATGGAATGAGACTCACTGGAAGAGGTCAGAACCATCAGAACCAGGGAAAAGCAATTTCTCTCGAGGCCGATCAAACAGTGGAGAAGGGCTCCCCTTGGCAATTACTGGTGACAGTGTGGGCTGGCAGCACCAGTGTGTGTTCTGGTCTTTTCTCTATTCTTGGGGAGTAGCACTTAGCCATTCTGATCCTGTGAGGCTGTTTCAACATCTTCTCTGTGTTTTAGAGTTTGAGTGATTATTCGCATTAGATTTACACTGCTCCATCTAGAACTACTGCAGTTGCTCCAGTGGAGAGCTATTTCAGCACAGCACCTGCTGCTTGGACCTCAGCTCAGATATATGCATGGCCAAACAAATCCACATGTACATCAGGTCTGAACAGATTCTGAGGGTGTATTCAGTTTACCCCCATGTGGCATGAGTGGAAACAGACTGGGGAGAGAACGGCGTTTGCCTACTGTTTGCTCCAGTCATGGGGCTCACGTGGCTCTCAGGGTCTCCCCTAGTCATGGGGCTCATGTGGCTCTTGGGGTCTCCCCAAGTCATGGGGTACATGTGGCTCTCAGGGCAGCAAAAGGAAAGGAGGATTTTGTTCTGTTTAGATGTGCTTTTCCATCCCCGTCTTCTGAAAGTCATAATCTCCAAATCTTCCTGAAATTTAACAACAGTCTCCAGAGGTTTCTCTGGCAGCAGGTCTCAGAAATTTCAGAAGCACCGAGAAGGCCTGAATCTGAAGCTGAAGGATTCAAGGCAGGATCATGGGGACCAGATCAAGCTTAACGTGAGACTTTGTAACAAGTCTGGAGTTGTCCCAGTGAAGAGGCTGCACAGAATTTAAGCTGGGTCCCTGTTAATAGGAGTAGGTCATATTCCCTCACCAGGAAGATGTATAAGCTCCTTTCCAACTCTTATTAGATTTTCACAGTTGCACAAAATCTCCATTCACTCTGAAACATGTAATGTATCTGCAACCTTCACCAGCGAGGAGTGCATGGACCCTTCTAAGAGGGTTCTTTTTGCTACAGCACAACTTTCAGACAGTCCTGTGGGTCTTTGGATTTGTCAGCATTCCAGCAAACCAGCCCTCTTTAGAAGTTAGCATAGGATAGTGTGCTCTGAAGGGTTAGTTGATCAGTCGTGTCTGACTCTTTGTGAACCCATGAACTATAGCCCACCAGGCTCCTCTGTCCATGGGATTCTCCAGGCAAGAATACTGGAGTGGGTAGTGCCATTCCCTTCTCCAGGGGATCTTCCCAAACCAGGGATTGAACCCAGGTCTCCTGCATTGCAAGCAGATTCTTTACCGTCTGAGCCACCAGGGAAGCCCCAGCAACAGTTTCCAATAGGCAAAATCATAACCATTCCAAAAATATTAAATTTTTTCATACACATTTGCAGATGCTCCAAAGACGACAGTTTTTTTAATTCACTCTCTGTTACAGTCTGTACAATTGCCAAATGGTTGTAGTGATACTTATTATCACCTGCATTTTCTTTATTCTATCTCTGTAGAATAAATTTATTATCTTAGACCCCTATCCACAAGCAAGTCGGGTAGAGCATACCTGAAATTCCAAGGCATGAGGATAAAGTAAGAGCCTACCCCTCTCAATTTGTGGGGAGAGGTGTACTCACCTCTCCGTAGGGAGAAACAGTAGTGTGAAAGAGAAGGTATTGGTAGCTTTCGATCCCTGGAGCGTGGCCTTGACGGCTGCCCTGACCCTCGCCCTGTGGTTTTGCCATAGTCATCACTCACCACAGATCCCAAATGTCCCTGGATGGCACAGGGAATCCGAACTTCTCAGAAACTAGGGGCAGATCAGATCCACTGTGGTGGTCTCACACAGAGTTTCTTTTAAATGCGGTCTAATGCGGAATTTCTTTTAAATGCTTCAAAGACGTGTCCTTAAAATTTCAGCCTGCTTATTAACCAGTGAGCCATTGTGCTTAGAACCAGTGCTGGAAAAACGTTTTTTAAAATTGCCAAAAAGTTAAATGAAAATGTACTATATAAAGCAAAGCTGTATATACTAAACATTTTTTAGCAGAGTACTATTTATTTGCATAGCCTATTTATTGTATTCGTATTATACTGTTATTAAAAACTGGGATGAAGTCAACCGGAAGCAAGGACTCTTGACTGCTTTGACCTTGTCAGCTTGCGTTAACAGTTAGAAGATAGAAAACCTGCAATCAGGGCGCCTACCTAACTTCTCAGGGACTACACTTGGTAGTTTTCCACCATTAGAAGAGCTGGTAAATATGAAACACTTGTGGAATTACCAGAATTGCCATTAACAGTATTTTCTTTCTCATATCTCATGCTTTCTGCTTCTGTACATATGACTGTGCTGTGTATTTATCAAAGCTAGTAAGCAATAATTTATATGTAAAAATGGCCAAGCAATATAAGGTGAAAACTTATATAAGTTACTGTTACCTTGTATTTTCAAGTGTTTTTTTAAAAAACTGCTTTTCCAAATATAAGATTATGTTAAAGATGTACTATTCACGCCTCAGAACGTCTTGCTTTGTGATGCTTGGGGACTCTGTAGCCAGTGTTCTGGCACCGTGTTATGGTCAGATTGAAACTCAGGAATCGTTTACCCACAGAGTGTGCAACAGGTAGGTGAAGAGATTCTCAGGTGGCCCGTGGAAGCCAAAATCACTTATGCAGTTATTGCAGAACCTAAACATGCTGTGTGGGAAATCACATCCTTTTCTGGGATGTGCAGAGTCCGACAACCCCCACCAGCACCTCACCCCACTCAAGTGGAATGGGGTGCTCTCCCTAACCAGCCCAGACATGGAGGGAAGCTCCAGGCCCTTGTGGGGATGCCCGAGGCCTGGACCAGCGGCAGCACAAGAGCCGGGGTGGGATGCTGAAGCAGAGGGGTGGTAATGATGGGCCACAGGCCGGAAAGACATTAGGCTGTCATACCAACTCTTCTCTAGCCCTTCCTCCAAGAGGATTATACATCCTGCCCATTGGTGTCCAGCTTGGCCTCTGGCATGTGCTGATCCTTCCCTGCAGGAGGATTATGTTGAATTGAGTACTGGCCAAACGTCCACTTCTCTTCAGTGAAAAAGGCAAGGAGTGACCTGTGTGGCTTGGAGACTGAAGCTTTGAGGTCGCCTGTGGCCGTCACGTCTCTTCTGCTGCGAGACCCGCGGGGCCCAGGTAGAGATGTCTCCACCCACTGGGCTCTCCAGCTTGTGGAGGGTGTGTCACTTGAGGGAGAGAAAACACCCTCATTCGAAGCTACTGAGACTGAATGGGGGTGGGGGGCGACCTAGTATTACCTGGGCAGCATTTCACCACCACTGACTAATACAGTCTCCAGGACACAGGGGAGAATTAAGGCAATGGCAGGACCTTTCCCAGGTTCTACAGCAGCCGTGGCTCTGTGGAGTCTCGCATCTGGTAAGTCTGTTTCTCCTGGAGAACTCTTTATGGTGACAGATGGCCAAGTTCAAACTACGGGAGCTATCTTGATTGCTTACATCCAACACCCCTTGCTCATCTAGTTCTCCACCAGCTGCCCATCCCCACGTTCCCACATGAGGTCAGGCCCTCACTATCCATCACTTCAGCCATTACAGTGACCTTCTATTTAGGCTTCCTCCCTTTCATCAAATATTCCCTTTCAAAATTGATTTTTCTTTTTTTTTCTTTTCTCTTCTCTCTTTTTTTTTTTTTTGCTAAAATACAGATCCTAGCTCAAAATCCTTCAGCAGCACCTCTCAAGCTATAGCAGTAAACCTCAATAGCATACAAGTTCTTCACATTCTGGCCTCTTACTTATCTGTCCAGGGGTCAAAGAGATTGGGAAGACAAATAATTTGGTACCCCCGTTTAAACTGCTATTCTACATGGGGAGATTCATTGATTCTTACTCATAAGAATGCCAGATGAAAATAATATGCACCAGACATTTGCTAAATGAGTAATGTGAGACTTACTTGCTCCTTTCAAAGGTGTGGAATCTTGAAGCCATACTGAGGATGCAGAGCTCTCTAGGCTTGGAGGAGGTGGGGCGGGGGCTCTACCAGGATTTGCCTAGGTGGGCAGAATTGCATTTGCTATCAGAGATGAGCTCTTCCCTACCAGAGAAGTCCCAACAGACCTAAAACCAGCCAGCAATTCAGTCATCAGATGAACAATCTGGGAGAAGATCTCTAAGATCACTTTCAGCCCCTAGCTGTTAAGAAAACTGGTGCAGATCTGCGATTGCTAGAGATAATTGGTTTTGTTTTGTTTCACGAAGTGACTAGGCTGATGTGGGAAATAAGAACTGTTCACGGTCCTTTGTGTCCCGTTGACCTGGGCTGGGCCTCAGCTGGGAGGGGACGGCAGTGGGCCAAGAGCGGAAGGGACGCCTCACCCTTCCCGGCCCGGTGCCCCTGCTGACTCCACAGTCCTAGCAGACATGAAGGCATGCAATAAACAGACGAATAAAGTCCTGGAATCAACACAGCAGGGTCTGCTTCCAGCACAGAGCCAGCTGCTGCCTCCCCAGGGGTAAGGAGGGGCCACAGTGAGGGTGAACCTCGTCCTTTCAGCTGTCATTATATTCCTGGCTGCTGCCACCTGGCCTCACTCTGCCTTCTGGACCAGGACCCCTGACTGGAGCCAGCACTCAAGTCTGGCTGGACTCCTCTCCTTCCCACCCCAACACATTGTGCCCGGGACCCCTTCCGCACCTACCCCCTCCCCCCCCCCCCCCCCCCCCCGAGTAAGGCTCGTCCACTTCCAGATCATCCTGGGCCACCCATCCTGCACTGAACCCCCTATCACTGTCTCAGTTCCTAGAGCAGGTCCCACCCCACTCTTTGGGGAACCACCCTGCATGGTCTCTCCACCCATCTTGCGTGGGCTGCCTCGAGGGGGAGGAAAAGGACCAACCTAGCCTGTAAGGCTAGACTGCCGGTTCAAATCAGACTCAGGCATTGAAGAGCTGGGAGAACCAGCAAAGTTTCCACCGCCATCTTAGCTGCTGTTTCTGCACCTCAGAAAATGGGAGTTCATATGCTTTCTCCCTCACAAGGTGGTGTGAGAAATAAGATGAAAGGAAAATGTATAGTAGTACATCAGATGATACAAGGTTCGTAAAGAAAAAAAAGCTAAAGCAGGGATGGGGGTTGGAGAGTGCCAGGGAGAGAGTCAAAGTGCCAGGACAGGCCTTTGTTATGAGTTGAATCAGGCCCCCTCAAAACTCATGTGTTAAAGGTCCTAACCCCCAGGATCTCAGAATGTGACTTTATTGGGAGACAGGGCCTTGACAGAGGTTATTAAGTTAAAATGAAGTCCTTATGGTGTAAGCCGTCTAGAAGGACCCATGTTCTTATGAAAAGAAGTGAAAGTGTTAGCCGCTCAGTCGTGTCCAACTCTTTGGCAACCCTGTGGATTGTAGCCTGCCAGGCTCCTCTGTCCGTGGAATTCTCCAGGCAAGAATACTGGAGTGGGTTGCCATTTCCTTCTTCAGGAGAACTTCCCAATCCAGGAATTGAACCTGCATCTCCTGCTTGGTAGGCAGATTATTTACTACTGAGTCACCTAGGAATCAATTTGATACTTATTGACAGTTTGTTGACTGACAGCCTCAGGAGCTGTGGGGACCAAAATATGAGACATTCAGGCCATCTGGTGGGCGTGTGCTGATTCTGCTCAGCATTTAGGTCTCAGTTGTAGATTCCTGTTCTTGAGGTCCTGGTTAAATCAAAGGACACAATGAGGCACTGTTGTGAGTGAGAGGCTTGGCTGCTCTGCTTTACTGGGCCACAGTCCAGTGGGTTCTTGTTTTTGCAACACAATGCAGAGTCTTAAAAAATATATATATACAGAAATCAAGGGAGTGAGAAAGGAGCCAAGCTGGAGAACGTTGACACTTGAAAGGGTCAGGCAGAAACTGTCACCTTCTGTCTCCAAAGGGGATGAGGCTTCCCTGGTGGATCAGCTGGTAAAGAATCTGCCTGCAATGCAGGAGACCCAGGTTCGATCCCTGGGTCAAGAAGATCCTCTGGAGGAGGGCATGACTACCCGCTCCAGTATTCTTGCCTGGAGAATGCCATGGACAGAGGAGCTTGGCGGGCTATAGTCCATGGGGTCGCAAAGAGTTGGACATGACTGAGCGAACTTTCTTTCAAGGGGATGAAGGTGAGAGCCAGGCTGGAATGGAACAGGCAAGTTCCTCCGCATGCCCTGCTATTGAAAAGTCCAAAGAAGCCTACAAAGCACCTCCTGATCTGAGCCCTGCTTGGTTCCCCAGCCTGTCCTCTGGGTACTGCTCCCCACCCCACCGCACTCCCCAAGAGACACACGTTCGTTTCACTTCAGCCAAGCTCAACCTTTCAGGCAAGCCCGCAGGCCTGAGGACTAGCCATTCTACCCTCCCCATTACCCAGCGGGCACTCCGGCACTAGCGGGTGCTGTGCTCTGGCGGGGCTACGGCCGTGAACGTGAACGAGACGCACGATCCGCCCCGCACGCGCACCTGCCGCGGGTGAGGCCGCTGCCGCCGGCTGCTCGTTGCCCCTCTAAGGGACGCTTCAGCCTCAGGACCGCGGGGGAGGCTGTCCCGGGCCCTCCGGCCTGCGTGGATTTCCTCCGCACTGGCTGTCCCCGCCAGCCCAGGTTTAGCCCTCAGGTAGGTGTCCCAGGCGCAGGTGAAGGGCACAGTTCACAGCCCAGCGGTGCTGCAGCGTCGGCGGGATTCGCAGCCTCGCGGGGCCAGCGCTGCGCGCTCCAAGTCCCCGTGGGTGACGGGAGGTGGCTGAAGAGCTCCGGGGGCTGGGGTGGGCCAGAGAGGCCGCTTTCAGCCCCTTCCCAGTGTTGTGATGTCCGAGGAGCAGGACGCGATTCCAGCACATTCCTGAATGCTTGTAGCTGGGGTGAATCCAAGTCCCCTTTCCCAGAGCGGGTACCAGGTAGGCCACACCTATGGTCTGCGCCAGCAGTCCAGAGGTCCCAGGGCCACCACGGTCACGTTCTTCCTCCAGGCCCTGCACACCGTCCGCAGTTCAGAGGAGACCTCGGAGGCATTAGCTGAGGCCTGCTCAGAAACGACCCTCTCACTGCTAGGGGAGCAGGGAACCCTTGTCCTCCGCTCCACCCCCCCTCGTCTCCCCAACAGTCCTGCCAGGGCTAACTTTGGCCACTCCCAGATCCCACGAGGGCTAAGAGTTTCCCTGACTCTCACAGTGGCTGAGCACCCTTGTTGCCCCAGCCATGTATAAGCTGCTGGAATATTCCCAAGTGTGACTAGCCTGCTGCCCCAAATTGGGGTGGAGAGGGATGGAATGAAGGGATAAAGCTCCGTTTCCTTCCTTCCTCTTCTTTCCCATGAAAGAGCCTTGAGGGCAGATTCAGATGGAAAAGAAGGACAGGTCCCCTCATTCACGTGCAATGACCCCAGTGGTCACCACTGGGCTCCTTTTGTTCTTCGACACCAATGGAGTTGGGGCCGCAAATTCTCTGGAGAGTCAAGATGTGGGGAACAGCCAGCGGCCCTCGTGGAACCCATGTTTCACATTATGCATTGAAATTCCCCTTGGCCCAGGGCTGAGCTTACCCTGCAGAATCAAAGAGGTCAGTAAAGGCAGGGGACAAACCACAGACTCAGCCTGGAAGCCAGAAGACACCACACAGATGGAGATAAACAGGCATTTCAGAGCAGCGCAGGGCGGGGCATGGCACATTGCTTCTCTGGCTGGCAGTGCCTGGCCACTGGGTCTCCAAACAGTCCTTCCGTTTTGGAGATGCCAGGTTGTTTTGAATCTAAGGCTTGACTGTTTTGGGGTCGGAGTGGGGAGGATTGACTGGATCACAAACGGCCCCTGCGTGATAAATATGGCAGTTTGTATGTTTCGTATTCTGGTACTCAGCCCTCCCCATGGGGACACACTTTTTTGGTTTATTTTTAAGTTTATTTTACTGAAATAGAGTTGATTTACACTCGTGTTAATTTCTGTTGTGCAGCAATGTGATATTCAGTTTTTTATATATACACACACACACACAAACATATACACATTTTTTCTCATATTCTTTTCCATTATGGTTTATTACAGGATATTGAATATAGTTCCCTATGCTCTACAGTCGGGCCTGTTGTTTCCTCATTCTATATATAACAGTTTGCATCTGCTAATCCCAAACTCCCAGTCCATCCCTTCCCCACCCACCACCCCTTGGCCACCACAAGTCTGTTCTCTATGTCTGAGTCTGTTTCTGTTTCATAGATACATTCTTTTGGAAGCACTCTTTTCATTTACCATTTAATCTTTTTAAAAAAAAATTATTTACTTATCTTGACTGCGCTGGATCTTACTTGCTGCTCATGGTCTTTCTCCCTAGTTGCGGGAGCTCGGGTGGGCTCCTACTCTTCATGGTGGCTTCTCTTGGTGCAGACTACAGGCTCCAGGTACACAGGCTCCAGTAGTTAGGTTTTTCAGGCTCTAGAGCACAGTAGTTAGGTTTTTCAGGCTCTAGAGCACAGACTCAGTAGTTATGGTGCACGGGCTTAGTTGCTCCGTGGCATGTGGAATCTTTCAGGACCAGGGATCAAACCCATGTTCCCTTCAATAGCAGTTGGATTCTTATCCACTCTACCACCAGGGAAGTCCCTGGAAACATGTTTTTTGACAGTTATTTTTCCTTAAGAAAAGTTCCCAATCTTAGGGTTTTTTAAATGATTCAAATTCTGGCAGTTCAGAGTTGTTTAGTGTCTTTGGGTAGATGTTAAAGAACAGCTGGGTTTCCTCCCCCTATTTTCTTTGCCCTTTGGTTTATTTCACTCAGTGTTCCAGTAGAAAGATCCCTGGAGTGTGAGTCAGGGAAACCTGAATTCAGGTGCCTGCCCCACGTTCTTCCAGGAACTGTGGCCTTGGGCAAGTCATTTATCCTCACTGAGACCAGTTCTCTTACATTCTGAGATGATGTAGAATCACAGGGAGGGAGGAGGGCTTGGTTAGTTCACTAAGTCATCATGTAACAGCCGTTTTAATTCTCTGTTGGAGAGTTCATTCATCCATTCATTTGTTCATCAACTATTTAATATATAGAGAGATCATGACAGACATGAAGATGCAAAGTCGATGAAGACATGGTCCCCACTGATGAACAGGCACAGTGGAAAGAGTGCTGATTTTCTGAGGGACACAGCCAGGTCCCAGTGCTAATTAGCTGTGAGAACTCAGCTAAGTTTTGATGACTTCTCTAAGCTCCAGTCTGCTTACTAGTGTAATGGGGTTATTGCATAGGGTGACCAACCATCTGATCTGTCTGAGACTGAAGAGTTTCTTAGGACACAGGACTCTTGGAACTAAAACCTAGAAGGTTCCAGACAAACTGGTAGGAGTTGGTCACCTATGTGAAAGATGAATTGAAATGACACATAGATAGGGCCTAAGCCCAGGGACTTCCCTGGTGGCTCAGACGGTAAAGTGTCTGCCTACAGTGTGGGAGACCTGGGTTCAATCTCTGGGTCAGGAATATCTCCTGGAGAAGGAAATGGCAACCCACTCCAGTACCCTTGCCTGGAAAATCCCATGGACGGTGGAACCTGGTAGGCTACAGTCCATGGGGTCGCAAAGAGTCAGACACGACTGAGTGACTTCACTTTGACTTTTCAAGCACAGTGCCCAGCATCTGCTAGCTGCTTTATCAATACAGCCCTTCTTCGGGTATATGCCCACACAGCCAGACACCCCCACCCACACACCTCATCACAGGATAAAGGGAAAAGAAAAAATGTAAACAAATAAATATGCTATAACTAAGGCAGCTGTGGGAGAGAAGGACTGCTGAGAAAAGCCAGGAGAGGCTGCAGCAGATGGGAGCCTGGGGTGGGGGGAGGCGAGTTAAGTGAGGGTCCTATTTAGGGAGATGCAGCCTGTGCTTGAAATATTTGTAAATGCTTGAAAGTTTAACAGCTTTGGGCTCCTAAGAGGTGTTCTGTGTGGTTAGAACAAGCAGGGAAGATCCTAAAGGTAGGTTTGATTCATATTGTAAAGGCCCTATGTATGATTCTAAAAGACTTGGCTGTCATTTTGAAAATTTCCAAACACTTTTGATGATGCATCCTTCTGGTGAAAAAAGGTGAAAACGGACACCCTTCCAAATACATGTATATTTATGTATAAATAATGCACATGTACTATGTAAGGAAATAAAACATACAAAAAAACCCAGAAATGTTTAAAGAAACAGATGAAAGGCAAATATAAATAGAAGTTCTATTTTCTTTCTATTCTCCAGTGATTTATTTTGTCTGCTTCCTCAAGTATACATACCTCATTTGAGAGATCACTTCTCTTGGCGGTGGAGAATCATGGCAGGCTTTAGATGAAAGCAAAAAAACTTAACCTGATCAAGTTTGATTTCCATCAAGTGACCCACGGAGGCAAAGAAGCCAGTAGGAGACTGTTGTCAGAGTCCAAGAGAAGGTATCAGTGGCCCACACTCAGATGGCAGCATAGGTGTGCAGGGAAGACGACAGATTGGGGAGGGATTTAAGAGGTAAAAGCAAGGGGACGTGTGAGTAAGAATGAATCTGTTGAGTTAAATAAATGCATGAATGCATGCCTCATGAAAGATGTCCTCATGTAGAGGAACGCCCTGGAACTACAATCCATTTCAGTGACATTTTTGATCCACGCTCCAGATGTGATGCAATGGAAGTCAGAGCTGTATTATGACTTTCTTGGGCCTTAGACACTTTGCCTTCAGTGAGCCCCTTTCTCCATTAAAAATAATAATAAAAATATAAATTTATATATAAATAAGTATATATATATATGAAAGCATCTGAATGAATTGTATAGAGAGGAATATAATAAAGTAGTATTAATATTATATTCCCTTTTTCTCCTGATTTTGGAAGGAAGCAAAATACTCTCATGGGTTTCTAAAGGTATGCTGCACCTTAGGCACCGGGCCTCTGGTGCCCAAAGGATAAGTCAGCCCTGGAAGCCTGTCAGACTCTGGGGATGTGGCGTTCTGGCAGGTTCCGTATGAGCATGGAGCGCCATCTAGTGGCTCACGTGTTTGCAAGTCAGCCGAGCTGCTTATCTGTACAACTTTTGACTCAGCATCCCAGATCTGACAGATCCCAGTCTGTCTTACAGCTGCTTGACTCATCTCCAGACTGCCCTGGATGCAGGGTTTTGAGACTGATTGGCAGGCAGACAACACGAAACTTCAAGAGTGCAAGAAGGGCACAGTAGAGCCCCCAAATCAGCTAAGAGCCAAAGTTTAATCTTTCCATCTACCAAGTTATTTAATGCAGTAGTAGTTTTCAACATTTTGGGGCTTGAGGCAATACACTGAATGGGGGTAAAGTGGACACCAATTTAGGAAAGAAAGTTTTAAAAAACTAAAAAAAAAAAAATGGTCTTGCAATATTCTCTCAGTATTTATTTTCTTCTCCACTAGGATTCCTTCTGTATCTGCAAAGCAGTTATCCAGTATTTGATAAGAGGCCAGGCTTTTTTTTTTTTTTTCATGGTCATGTTGCATTCCTTGCAATATCTTAGATTTCCTGACCAAGGACTGAACCCAGGCTCATGGCAGTGAAAGCCTAGAGTCTTAACCATTGAGCTGCCAGGGAAATTCCTATATGATGTTTTTAATTTGCTTTTGCATTAGGCTTGCTAATATCTTATTGGGTTTCTCTTATTGAAAATTTTGCGTCTATATTCATCAGGGATATTGGCCTGTAATTTTCTTAAATCATAGTGTCCTTGTCTGGCCAGAGTATTACTGGCCTTGTAAAATGAACCTGGAAATGTTCCCTCTTGTCCAGTTTTTTGAAAGAGTTTGAGTACTGTTAATGCTTCTTTAAACATTTGGTTAGAGTTCACTAGTGAAATCACCTTGTCCTAAACTTTTCTTTGTTTGGGAGTTTTTGATTACTGATTCAGTCTCCTTACTCTTTATTGGTCTGTTCCTATTTTTACTTCTTCATAATTCAGTCTGGGTAGGTTGTAAATTTCTAGAAATTGACTCATGTCCTCTAGGTTATCAAACTTGTTGGCATATAATTATTCACTATCATCTCTTATGATCTTTTGTATTTCTGTGGCTAATTAATTACAATATCTCCTCTTTCATTTCTGATTTTCTTTGAGTCTTCTCTTTTTTTCCTTAGTTAGTTAGCCAAAGGTTTGTCCATGTGTGCGGCTCCTGACGTAGAACTCTGGGTGGGGCAAGAGAGAGGCAGGAGAGGCAAACAGGCCTCCTCGGCAGTGTTCACACAGCTGCAGAATCCAGGCACTTCCTCTCACACTCACACCCTCCCCCACGGGAGACATCACAGGCTGAGAGAGGTTCTCTTGCCCCTGAGCTACCCAGGAGAGGTGTGGTGCAGGTAGTCAGATGTTCCTCTTACCCTCTCTGATGTGTTCAGTTGCGGATTTTTGTCGTTGTTGCTGCTCCAGTCATGTGCTGGAACCTCTGCTGGATGCTTGGACTTCCACAGTCTCTGATCTGTGGGTGATGGTCTAATTGGTGATTTTTGTAGGGGGAGATGATAGAAAGCTTCTATTATTGCCATTTTTATGATGTCACTCTCCAACAGATATCTTTAAAGATATAAACTCATAAAGCTTACTCAAGAAATAAATAACCCAATAGTGTGAAAGTCGCTCAGTCATGTCCGACTCTTTGTGACCTCGTGGACTCTACAGTCCATGGGATTCTCCAGGCCAGAATACTGGAGT
Organism: Cervus canadensis; assembly: GCF_019320065.1. Classification (NCBI taxonomy): domain Eukaryota; kingdom Metazoa; phylum Chordata; class Mammalia; order Artiodactyla; family Cervidae; genus Cervus; species Cervus canadensis. The sequence continues at coordinate 28,807,419 of NC_057388.1, read as the reverse complement.
GGGTAGCCTATCCCTTCTCCAGCATCCAGCAGATCTTCCCAACCCAGGAATCAAACCAGGGTCTCTGCATTGCGGGCGGATTCTTTACCAGCAACCCAATAGTTGTGTATCAAACGAAGCAACTGAGTTCATAGTTCAAAGTCTATATCAACCAAAAAAGAAAAGTCTATATCAATTTGCCTGCATCCAGTCTGGAGCTTAGGCCACACAGGAGGTAAACAGGGAAAGTTTACAATAAAGAATATCAAACTCTGATAAAATAGGGCCTGTTGGTACAAGATAAAACCAGTGCTGGCAAGGATGTGGAGTAACTGGAACTCCATACATTGTTGGTGGGAATTCAACACGGGATAGCCAGTTTGGAAAACAGTTTGGTAGTTTCCTGTAAACTGTCATGGATCCTTACCATTCAATTCAGCGCTGCCACTCATAGATATTTACTTAAGAGAAATAAAAAGATACGTTAAGACAAAGACATGTCCTTAAAAGTTTATAACTGACTTAGTCTTAAGAGCCAAAAACTGAAACCACCCTATATTTACCAACTGGTAGATAGATAAACACATTACAGTATATACATACATTAGAAAATGTCATGAATAGGTTGAATCCTAGCCCCCAAAGTTGATGGTCATAGGAGACAGGGCCTTTGGGAGGTGATTAGGTCATGAGGGCAGAGCCCTTGTGAGTGGGATTCATGTTTTATAAAAGAAGCTCTAGAGAGATCCCTAGTCCCTTCGTCTCTGCAAGTTTACAGAGGGAAGGTGCCAACTGTGAACCTGGATGCAGGCCTTCATCAGGACTTGACCATACTGGCACTTTGGTCTTCGACTTGCCAGCCTCCAGAACTGGGGGAACTTAACATATGTCCTTTAAAAGCTACCCAACCTGTGGTATTTTGTTACAGCAGCCTAAGTGGAAAAAAAGGTGCATTTTGGGGGATTGAAATATTCTACATCATAATTATGGCAGAGTTTTTAGTATATATATTTCTTAAAGCTCAACAAATTAGGTACATTTAAAATTGGTAATTTTATTATTTGTAAACTCTTTCTCAATAGAGCTACTTTTTTTTTTTTTTTTTTTAAAAACTAGTAATAATGTCAAGCCTCTGCTGCTGCTGCTGCCAAGTCACTTCAGTCGTGTCCAACTCTTTGTGACCCCATAGACGGCAGCCCACCAGGCTCCCCCGTCCCTGGGATTCTCCAGGTAAGAACACTGGAGTGGGTTGCCATTTCCTTCTCCAGTGCATGAAAGGAAAAGTGAAAGTGAAGTCGCTCAGTCTCATCCGACTCTTAGCGACTCCATGGACTGCAGCCTACCAAGCTCCTCTGTCCATGGGATTTTCCAGGCGAGAGTACTGGAGTGGGTTGCCATTGCCTTCTCTGGTCAAGCCTCTAGACCACCCTAATTAAAATAGAATCCCTGGAGATAAGGCCCACATGCCTTAGGTGATTCTAAAGTGCAGTCTGGGTTGAAAATGACTGTCCTATGCAGAAAGAACATTTGTGTGAAGTCTTACTAGCTTCAGTAAGGCATCTCAAATGGTACGGCATCAATATGAAACTTTTTTTTCAACATCTCCTCCCACTTGTTGTTCAGTCACTCAGTCCTGTCTGACTTTGCAACCCCATGAAGTGCAGCATGCCAGGCTTCCCTATCCTTCACTATCTCCTGAACTTTTCTCAAATTCATGTCCATTGTGTCGATGATGCCGTCCAGACATCTCTTCGTCTGTTGCCTTCTTCTCCTCCTGCTCTCAATCTTTCCGAGCATTGGGTCTTTTCCAGGGAAAGGCTCGTCATATCAGGTGGCCAAAGTATTGGAACTTCAGCTTTAGCATCAGTCCTTCCAATGAATATTCAGGGTTGGTTTCCTTTAGGATTGACTGGTTTGATCTCCTTGATGTCCAAGGGATTCTCAAGATTCTTCTCAAGCTCCACAGTTCAAAAGCATCAATTCTTCGGCACTCAGCCTTCTTTATGGTCCAACTCTCACATCCATACATGACCACTGGAAAAACCATAGCTTTGACTAGACGGACTTTTGTCAGCAAAGTGATGCCCACTGGCCTCTGTTGAAACATCAGGCAGACCCCCTCCACATCTCAGGCTGACTCTTTCCAGTCACTTTGTTATGATAACAGTCTAATTCTGGTTACAAAACTCCGTCTTTATTTCTGAAGCTTCATTCTCACATCATTCTCACCCCTTTCAGGGCAGGGCAGGGTCCTGTGATCTGAGCCTGCAGAACTGGGAGGGGGTGCAGACCCTTCACAGCCCCCACCCTTTCTTTTCTCTGTGATTACCTGTGGAGGAGGCTGCAGTTCAGGAGGTCCCCAAGACCACCCTCAAGTTCCACGATTCTGAGGAAGGACTCACAGAACTCAGAAAAGCAATTGTATTCACTATTATTATGAGGGATGATGTATTACAGCAAAGGGAAGAGGTGCGTAGGGCAGAGTCCAGGAACACTCAGGTGTGATTTTCCATTGGTCCTCTCCCAGCGGAGTCATGGGACAGTGCTTGCTTCTCCCAAGAATCATGTGTGGAAAAGTGCCTAGGTTACCGCTAGCCAGGGAAGCTCACCTGGGCCTTGGCATCCAGTTTTCACTGGGTTTTGTCAGCATGGCTGACAGCCCATATGATTGACTTCAGTCTCCAGCCCTTAAAGCGCAAGCTGATACCATATGGGCCCAAAGCCTCCGTCATAAATCACATTGTTGGCATAGTCTATTTGATGTGATCCCAGGCAGCCACAAAAACAAAGACATTTGCCAGGCAGGATATTCCATGGGCTCAAATGTTACCTTCTAGTAGCCTAACCTGGGTCCAGCGTTTCTTTGGGCAAGGTTAACTCTTTACTGCTCACTGGTCTACCTTTATGTGACTGCTGAGAGTGGGAGTTGGTCCCCCTTGCAGGTCTGACTCCTTGTCTCTGTAGATACTGTATGAATGCTGATAGCCCCAGGGACCTGGAGAGTCTGGGGACTTGGTTGCTTGTAGTGCCCTGTATCTGTTATCACAGCACCATTTTGTAACCTCTGGAGTCAGAAATGAAGTCAATCAACTCTTCATTCCACCCGGTTACTATAGCAACACATACACTTTAACATTGAGTTCAAGACATCCCTGTTTGGGGGAAAAAAAATCCATTGACCATTTTTCCACTGTGCAGACTCCAGCGTATCACACAGTTCCTCTACTGCCTCCCTCTCAGAAGCAAAACCAGATTCTTCCAGTTTCAGCTCCCTTCTGTTGCCACTACCACAGTTTAGCTCCAAACCAAACTGCAAAGCCAGACCCATTTAGGGAACTGGGCAGGATGAAAGAGCCTTTCATTTTCCCCAGGATCCAGCCTCACAAAGGCACTTGTGATTGTAGATAGCTCTTATTTCCCTGTGTTACAGACACTGTTGCAGTATTGGGCACCAGCCACGCATGACTCCCCTTTTCGTTGCCCCGCCACTGCTTCCAGCATGCTGCGTGGTTTAGCGCCTAAATTCTGATGGCCGACAGAGCACCCACTGAGGCCAGGACTTGGCTGAGGTTTTACTTTTATTCTCATTGCCGTGAGTGTGAGTCAGTAATGCTGAGGTAATCCTCTTTGTCACCTGTGTTTTACTGTTTTACTTTACATTTGTTTTATTTACTTAAAGCACATCAAAGCAAATAGCTCTGATTTGCTCTAAGTATCTCATGAGAGAGTCTTTTGGTTAAATTGCTTCGGCAGATGACATGCAGAGTGTCGTACATACTGTTTCTGTCTAGAAACAGCTGGGAATGTCTGCACTGAGGAGACATCCCTGCATTGTGTGATGGAACATGGCAGACAGACACACGGAATTGGAGGCTCCGTCCCCTGCAGGCAGGACAGAGGGTTTGCCCTCAGGGCCAGGGCGTGTGTCTAGTGAGAAATAACATGGGCTCTCACAGGCCCGCTGAGCTTGAGGTGGTCCCTGGGACAGCCTAGACAGACCTCACTTTACTGTACTTTGCTGTATTGTGCTTTGCAGTTATGTCACAGAATTAAAGGTTTGTGGTAACCCTGTGAGGAACAAGTCTCCCAGCGCCGTTTTTCCAATAGCATTTGCTCAGTTTGTGTTTCTGTGTCACATTTTGATAATTCTCAAAATATTTCAAGCTTTTTCATTATTGTATTTGCTGTCATGATCTGTGATCAGTGATCTTCCATGTTACTATTATGACTCGCTGAAGGCTCAGATGATGTTAGCATTTTTCAGCATTAAGGTATTTTATTTTAAGGTATTTTAAAATTAAGGTACACACATTATCTTTTAAACATCATGCTGTTGCACACTTAATAGGCAGCAGTGTTACTGTGCTTACTTGCTCAGTCGTGTCCCAGTCTTTGCAACCTCATGGACTGCAGCACTCCAGGCTTCCCTGTCCTTCACCATATCCCAGAGTTTGTTCAAACTCCTGTCCACTGAGTCAGTGATACCATCCAACCGTCTCTTCCTCTGTTGCCCCCTTCTCCTGCCTTCAATCTTTCCCAGCATCAGGGTCTTTTCCAAAGAGTTGGCTCTTCACATCAGGTGGCCAAAGTATTGGAGCTTAAGCTCCAGCATCCGTCCTTCCAGTGAATATTCAGGGTTGATTTTCTTTAGGATTGACTGGTTGGATCTCCTTGCAGTCCAAGGAACTCTCAAGAGTCTTCTCCAACACCACAGTTCAAAAGCATCAATTCTTTGGTGCTCAACCTTCTTTATGGTCTAGCTCTCACATACATACAGACTATTGGAAAAACCATAGCTTTGACTATATGGACCTTTGTTGGCAGAGTGACCTCTCTGCTTTTTAATATGCTGTCTAGGTATGTCTTAGCTTTCTTTCCAAGGAGCAAGCGTCTTTTAATTTCATGGCTGCAGTCACTGTCTGCAGTGATTTTGGAGCCCAAGAAAATAAAATCTGTCACTGTTTCCACTTTTCCCCCATCTATTTGCCATGAAGTGATGGGACAGGATGTCATGAATGTTTCTGAATGTTGAGTTTTAAGCTAGCTTTTTCACTCTTCTCTTTCACCCTTATCAGGAGGCTCTTTAGTTCCTCTTCACTTTTTGCCATTAGAGTGGTATCATCTGCATAGCTGAGGTTGTTGATATTTCTCCCAGAAATCTTCATTCTAGCTTGTGATCCATCCAGCCCAGCATCTCACATGATGTACTATACATACCTGGGCTTTCCAGGTGGTCCTAGTGGTAAAGAATCTGCCTCCCAATCAGGAGACATAAGAGACATGGGTTCGATCCCTGGGTCGGGAAGATCCCCCAGAGAAAGAAATGGCAACCCACTCCAGTATTCTTGCCTGGAGAATCCCATGGACAGAGGAGCCTGGCAAGCTAAGGCCATAGGGTCACAAAGAGTCAGACGTGACTGAAGAAACTTAGCAAACAGGCAGTCTGCGTCTAAGTTAAATGAGCAGGGTGATAGTATGCAGCCTTGTCGTACTCCTTTGTCAGTTTTGAACCAGCCCAGCGTAGTGTAAACATAACTTTTATGTGCACCAGGAAACCAGAAGATTTGTGACTTGCTTTGTTATGACATTCACTCTGTGGGGTGGTCTGAAACTGAACCCACTGTATCTCTGAGGTCTGCATGTACTGTGATTTGAAGGAAAACAGAGCTGCCGGACTAAGACCAACTGCTCAAAACTCCGTCCTTTCCAGAACTTAGTTCCTGGACGAATCTGAAGCACAGAGAGCTCAGCTGTTAATAACCAGTCACACGTGCTGACCGGACTGTGACTGACATGCAGGCTGGCTTCCCAGATGTGTGGTCTGCTCGGCCTGTAATGCTCTGTGGCTTCCGTCCTGAAATAATAATTTGGGTTTTGAATTTGTGTTTTGTAAGTGAAGTCTGCTGGGACAGTGGAGCATGGGCCAGGGATTTGGAGGCTCTTCAAAGTGTCTTAGCGTGTCTTACGCTTTTTTGTTTCGAGACAGATGTGGAATAGAGTACAAGGAACTGAGGGAAACAGGCCATTAGTGTAAGGTTTTGTGTTTATCTGGCTCGGGCTTGGGCTGTGGTTTCTGTTTGCTGTAGCTATAAGGTGTTAGAGGCTAAACTTGCTCCCAGTGTTCCTGTTTTTGCCTCCCCTGTTGTCCTTGGATTTCCCCAGAGGCTTCTTGAAGCTTCTAAGAGGCACAGTTCTCGGAGGTGTATTCCCCAGTTGTTATACTGGAGCCCTAGAAATCTGGACGATGATGTGGAGGGAAAGCGTCTGTGGTCCTACAATTGGCAGTCTTTTAGTGAGCCGACCTTCATAAGAGCGTCTCCATTTTCTTCGTCTTGTTTGTCCCTCATCGCTGACACAGGGAGGCTGGAGAAGGTCGAGATCGGTACATCCATTCCCCCAGGTTGGTTAGGGTCTGGCAAAACCTCAGCAGGTTAGGCTCTAGTAAATTACTTTCTCTTGAGGGCAGGCCTTGTTAGGAAGAATGGAAATGTCTGGGTGTAGTTAAGAAAGGCCGTTTTCCCCTCCCCCGCCCAGAAGTAGGAAGGGCTTCTTCTCCCTCTTCCCTGTGAGAACCTGGCGGGACTCCGGCAGGCCGCGCTCACAGAGGTGTGGGAGCCTCCCTGGGGTTAGCGCGCCGGGCCTCCCGCACCGCCCCCGTTACCTCAGCTCTTCCCGCCCAGGCAGCGGCTCCCACAGGCTGGCTCTGCTCTGGTGAGTCGTGACTTTGCATCTGTCGTAGTCTCTCCAGTTTGTGGGCAGTGGCTTCTCCTGTGGCTTCAGTTCTCTGATGCATCTGAGAAGAGTTGTTGATTTTTCGGTTTGTTCAGCGCTCTTTTGGTCTCTATGTGGGTGGGAGAGAGAATTTCTGAACTTCCTTACGGGCAGAGCTAGAAACTCGAACTCAAATACTGCTTCAGTGCTCCGACAGTTGGAATGATGTGGCAGGCAGTGAGGCTGTGGGAAAGAGGGCGGAGGCTTTGAGGCCTGGACCTGTCACCAGCCGCCCCACCTCTCCTGGCTGCTTCACTTGAAGCCTCACTGCTCTGAGCGCTGTCTGTGAACTGGCTGTGTATCCCGAACTCAGAGCTTGTAGAAAAGCAGACTCTCGGGGGCCCCATTCCAGACCTGCCGAATCAGAACCCACAATGTAAGGAGACCCCGCCCAGGGGATGCCTCTGCAGGTCAGCATTTGAAAAGTTCTGACTACAAGTTACGACACACTTCCGAACGAGAGTTTGTTACCTTCATTCCCAAACTGATACTGAGGCACCCTGCGGTACCACAGTGAATTTACAGGGAGCTCTCTGGGATAGCTTTATTTAATACATATCTTGGGAAACACAGAAACATTTGTCCAGTGTCCTGTGTACCTCTAGCTTTAGTTTATTTTCAACCTTAGATCACTATGTTCCTTCTGTTGATGTCTTATGGATGAGTAGGAAAAATTTCAGCTGTGATCAGATACTAGAACTGTGTGAAAGGCAATGGGGAATGAGAAATGAGTTGGCAGTTGTATCTGAATCCAAAATCTGAGAAGCGTACAGGTGCTAAGCTGTTAGACCATCAGTATGGATTAAATTGTTTGAACCTGACTACTTAATAAGTAGAACTGTTAGGTATTTCCTTTCCTGGGGTGCTGACACACTAGGAGGACCATGAACTGAGGAAGTTTGGGAACCTCTGGTTTAACATTTGGTTAACTGCTTTGTAACCAAACCAAACAGGTCTGGTCACCCCGTGCGAAGTAAAGCCAGTCTTCTGGCACTGGGTTGTGCCGAAGGTAAGTGCAGGTTTATTGCAGGGCACCAAGCAAAGAGTCCAGGCAGCTAGTGCTTAAAAGAGCCAGACTCCCCACTGACTCTCAGGGAAAGATTTTTAAAGACATGAGGAGGGAGGAGGGTTGTGGAGTGCGTGATTGTCTCATGGTGAGGTAATTGGAAGTTGATCGACCTTCTGGTTCCAGCCGCTCTGGGCTCTAGGTGCTTGTGGGCAGCATGCAGCTAGCTTCTTCCACTTGGTGGAGGTTTCAGTATCTGCAAAACAGCTCAGAGGGTATGGCTCAGAATATTGTCTGTAGCCCTTGAAGAGAAACTAAAGGTCCTTGAATTTGTTTAATGGCTAAACTATTATTATTTTGCTTGACTGATTTCTTTTCTTTCTGCATTGTCTCAGTTTTCTGATTAAATTTACTCTTTAGAACTTGGGGAATGCCTAGGAGGCTCAAGTTTTTCTACAAACAAGAGGCAAGCAGAGGACATGAGGGAGTCTGTCCTGGAAAGGCCCCAAAGGGTTCTACTCAGTTACAACTGCTCTTTCACTTGCTTTTTGAATGAATTAAATGAGATAATGCCCATAGATGTTAGTTCTCTTCACTTTGCCCTCATTTAGTGTGCTCCTTTTCTATTGAATTTCACCTGCATTCATTCAGGACATGTGCAAAACCCTCATACCAAGGTCAGTGAACCCCACCCCAAGCAGGATATGTTTACAACGCCATGATCAGTTTCCCTGCTGTGCAGTGCTTAACACCTGTATCACGCTTTATGTTGAACACATGCAATCTCCTTGAATTTTAACAACCAAATGAGAAAAGCCAAAGAAATATTAATAACTCCATTTTAAAGGAGGAAAACCAAACCCCTGAAATTCAGAGGGGTTGCATAGTTGTACAAGCTCACACAGCAGAGTCTTTTCCTCACAAAACTAGTGCCCCCTTATTTCCCTCACTGCCTGGCGGGGAGAGGAGGATATTCAAGAACTGGGTGGGATGTCGGTGAAAAAATGAAAAGTGTTAGTCGCTCAGTCGTATCTGATTCTTTGTAACCCCATGGACTGTAGCCCACCAGGTTCCTCTGTCCATGGGATTTTTCAGGCAAGAATACTGGAGTGGGTTGCCATTTCCTCTTCCAGGGGATCTACATGACCCAGGGATTGAACCCTGGTCTCCTGCGTCTCCTGTGTCTCCTGCATTGCAGGCAGATTCTTCACCACTGAGCCACCTAGGAAGCCCTTACAGAGAGGTTGGGCACTGTCTAACGAGCACCAGGTCACTGTGTTGTTGAGGGTGATGAAGGGAACTTGTATTCTGCTTCATTAATACTCATTTCAGGTGATTCTCTCTCTCCCCCCACCTCCCCCCACACGCGCTTCTGGAGGGTCTGAGTAGAACAGGAGCTGGTTATAGATTCTAGTCCTCAGGCAGGGACCCTTTTGACCAGGAAGGGCTGAGGCCTCCCCAGAGAGCTTTGGAGAGGAGAACTACATCACAGCTAAATACACATTGCCTCTGGATCCCTCATTTGGCTCTTTTCCAGATCAGGAGTGACCAGAAATGGTGACCATCTGTCCACTGTTTCTTAGCCTCCAGCCAGGGCCAGGGCGGCTTGGCACACACCGTGGCCACTGCCCACCCCCGCCTCTGTCCACTGGATGGAACTTCCCGCTTTGTTCCTTTTCCTGCTTCTCAGGTTTAACTCCTCCTTAAGGAGACAGTGTGCAGAATCACTTTTCCTCCCTTTTTAAGTGACAAAGTCTAACGTTTCCTGGGAAGCCACTGTCGGCAGGTGTTGCGCTACGTCTCGTACCGACCGTCCCCAGGTTAGTTGGCTGGCGCTGCCATCACACAGCACCACAGACAGTAGCTTACACAGGAGTGTGTCGTCCCCCAGGAGTCCCAGTCCCGGGGTGGGCAGAGCCCTGCTCCCTCTGCAGCACTAGGTAAAGATTGGTCCACGTCTCTCTCTCAGCTTCTGGTAGCTCCTTGATTGTGGAGCACAACCCATTCTCCACAGGACATTCTCCCTGTGTGCCTGTCTGTCTCCACATTTCCTCATTTCATAAGGAGGCCAGTCATACTAGATCAGGGCTCACCCTACTCTGGTAGGACCTCATCTTAATTCCATTGGCAATGACCCTTTTTCTGAAAAAGGTCACATTTTGAGGTGTTGAGAGGGCTTCAACATATACATTTGGAGGGACATAATTCAACCAATAACACACCCACCCAACTGACAAATGAAGAAACTGAAGCATAGAGGAGCTAAATAAGCTTCTTAGGGTCACATGGAGAAGGAAATGGCAGCCCACTCCAGTATTCTTGCCTGAAGAATCCCATGGACAGAGGAGCCTGGTGAGCTACAGTTCATGGGGTTGCAAGAGTCAGACACAACTTAGAGACTAAACCACCACCACCAGCTCGAGGTCACCTGGCTAGTGAATGACCGAGCTGGGATTTGGACTGGAAGCCCTTTATTCAGAGAAGTGGTTTGTAGGCTGGCGGCACTCCGGTCACCTGGAGCCTCACTGAGTGCAGACCGCTGGACCCTACCCCACAGTTTGTGGTGTAGTAGGTCTCAGGTGGGTCTGCTGCACTGTGTTTCTGACAAGTGCCAAGCAACACCGCTGCTGTATGTCTGGGACCATACTTTAAAAACAACTGCCCTGGCAGTGGCTCTCAGACTCCATCTTGCATACACATCACTGGGAACTTCTGTTTCTTCTTCTGAGCAGTTCCCGTGACCCACTCCAGGAGATTGTGATGGGATGAATCTTGATGGGGCCCAGATATCTGTCCTGGTGACAGGTAAACCTCGTGGCTCTGAGTCAGTGCTCAGAGACCACCCTTTGGGAAAGCCCCAGGTTCCTGTTTGCCGGCTGACTGCCAGGTCCTTCCACTTCGCCTGCACGTTGGAGTCACCTGGGAAATTTTCAGAGGTGCTGAATCCATGGCTGGGACTCACCCTTAAAGATTCTGATGCAGTTAGTATTAGGGGATGGCCTAAATTTTTAAAATTCAGGGTTTGTTTGTTTTTTTAAAAAAAAACAAACACTGGGTTTTTAAAAATTCTCTTGCAGGTGACTGTAACGGGGCAGTCCAGGTTGAGAACCACAGCCGTAGCTGAAGCATGGGAAAGATCCCCTAGGGGTTGGTTACTGTGAGTGAGGTTCCAGACATTCATCTAAGAGCCTGGAGACGGGAGGGCTCCATTCTCCCTCAGCATTGTCAGAAGGTTCTTCCTCATTACTCAGGCCTTTTGCAGCCGGAAAGCTTGTATCTTTTCCCAGAGAACCAACATTGTTTTCCCTGCATTCATTCATAAGGGCTTTGTGGTGCCCTGGGGAGCTGTGAGAACTCTGGGGCCAGGGAGCTCAGGCCTGATTCCAGCTTCTGCACTTGCTGAAAGTGTGAACCTGTATTTTTATTTATGGGGTGGCTGGCTTTCCTTATCTGAAAACCTTACCTCCTACAGTTGTAGTGAGGAGTAAAGGGTTACTGTAGGTGAAGATCTTATAATGCTGCCTGGCACAGAGTAATTAGTATTTTAGGATTTTTCACTGAACAGGGATATATTAAGCAGCTACCATTTGCCAGTCATGGGGGTACAACAGGGACCACAAAGTCCTGTATCTCAGAGCTGATAATGGAAGGAACAGAAGCTGATGATATCTAATGTGACAGTACTAAATTATTTCTGTCTCCGAATCCCCAAGATGTCCTCAGGGACCCTTTTTAATGAACTGCTTTTTGCCATCACCAAATTTCAGAAGTCCTAATCCCCAAAGTGATAGTATTTGGCCATTAGAAGGTAGTTAGATCATGAGGGTGAAGTCCTCTGAGTGAGATTAGTGCCCTCATAAGAAGAGATAAGAGGGACTTCCCTGGTGGTCCAGTGATTAAGACTTTGCCTTCCAGTGCAGAGGGTGCTGAGATCCTACATGTCTCATGGTCAGAAAACCAAAACATAAAACAGAAGCAATATTGTAACAAGCTCAAGAAAGACTTTAGAAATGGGCTGCATCCAAAAAAAAAAAAAAATCTTTTTTAAAACAGTGAGAGCTTGCTTCTTCCCTCTGCTGTCTATCATGTGAGGACACTTGGAGAAGAGCTCAGGCTGCAAACCAGGAACAGGGTCTGAACCAGAACCTGATCACACGGGCACCTTCATCTCTGACCCCTCAGCCCCCAGAACTGTGAGGTACATGTGTCTCAGTCACCCAGCGACTGTTGTAATACAGCAGCTCAAGCTAAGATACCGAAGTGAGGGAGACTTCAAGTCCTGGGCAGACAGTGCCTCATGGGGTACCCATTAGGAACAAGGAGAGAAGGATGAAGTGGCTGTGGCAGGTTCGGAGGAAAGGGGGTTAGGCTAAGATCCCATGCACCGCTGCTGCCTTCCTCCTGTCTGATTAAATCTTTCTCGGAAAGCTCTCTTGATATCCCTCCCTTTTCTATCCGTCCCCTCTTTATCTGCCTCCCTGCAGTTGTTCCCTGGGAAACGTCCCACTCTAATTTTTTTTTACGTTCTCCTGTGGAGTTACGGCTTGGGGAATGGTGATGAGATGGGCACAGAGTCACACATGAACAAGGCTGAGGTGTAGCAGGAGCCGTGGCCTCAGGGCCTGGCTGGCAGGAGGATTGCAGCCTTTTTGTTTTCTTTTTTCCTTCTTGGACCATGGGCTAGGCTCCTATCTTTCTCTTTCTGGGAGGCTCGTTAATAACTAACGGAAGTGCTAATTGCCTCGCAGGCACTGGAGGGCGCTAGTTCCTCTTATTTCCTAAGAGAGAGCTGGTCCTCCAAAAAGATCACCTGGGCTAGCGGGGTGCCACTCCGAAATTACCCCAGGACCCTCTTGGGCAGCAGCCGGGGCGATAATCAGCCAGGCGACTGGCCCGCGTCCCTCGCCCGGCGTGGTCTCCCTGCCCCGCGTGGCCGCCGGCACTGTCGCCGCGTCGCATGTGCACATACCGCGTTTCCTCGGTGGGTGTCGCTGTGGTCAGGAAAGAAATCTTGCAGGAGGCGCGAAGGCTGTGCGCTGCCTGGCTTGGTGGAGGTGGGGTGTTGCGGATGGGGACGCTAAAACGAGAGGTAAATTACCGCCATTCCAAAAAGGACTGTAATGTTCCTCAGTATGAAAAATTGTTCCCGTCAGCGGCTGCGCCTCCTGCAGCCACCACAGAGGAGACGGACTTTTTGTTGTTGTTGCAAAGCAGGGCTGAGACCTGTCTCCAACTCTTCCTTGACTGGTGGTTAGTCCTGGGGCCCCTTCTCCCTGGAGCTGGATCAGGGGGATGGTTCTCAAAAGGCAGCACAACCTGTTGAGGATATTTCAGTGCACTCCTGGCCTGTACCTTGGAGTTTTTTGTTTGGAACTAACGGGATGCTGCCAAGGAATCTGCACTTCTTTACAAGCACCTCTGGTGTCACAGTTAGTGCAGTCCCTGCTTGGAAATACGATAGTTAAGAGAATCAGATTAAGTCAATTTCCTGGAGACTTGCCAGGAATCTGGGTACTATTTCAAAAGATGTTACACCGGCTAATTAGAAAATTGCAGAAGTAATTTTACCTCCAAAGGGCAGAAAGTGGCCGTTTTCACACTGATGTGGCTGTATTTTGGATCTGATTTCTACCAAATGCCTGTGATCTGCTAAACCCTTCTTACATAATTCTAATTTGTTCTCCCACAACTTGATGGGATATTCTCCATTTCTACCCACTGGTAAACGGAGGCTCTGAGGTCAAGAACTTGCCCCGAGTTGGCTCTGCTCTCCATGGAGTATGGACTCCACCCCAGGTCTGTCTGGTCCCAAAAGCTTTGTCATCTTCTGTGCAGTTTGTACAAGTGAATAAGGGAACTGTGGGTGCTTGGTCTGTCAGTCTGACCCTTAATATGTTGATATGCAAGTTCTGCAGACTGCAGATTGGAGTTAGCTGCAGAAAATGTGTGGGAGATTTAACTTGGAGACCTTTGCAAATACAGTTTGGATTTGGGGTCCAGATTTGGTCAAACATTGGTCATTGGTGTGTACTAATGAGCTCTCAGTTCTTGTCCAGTGCACAAAAGCAGATTCATGGTGACTTTGCTAGACCAAGCCTCCTTCAGTTGTCACTTGTATTTGTTCCAACCACCTGTATATACAGCTCCCTGCCTCAGTGCACCCCTATAGTCTGTTCTCAATACAGTAGCCAGAGTGGGCCTTTTAAAACAACCAGATGGTGTCACAAACCTTCCAGTAGATTAGAGTAAACCCCAAAGCCCTAACTGTGGCCCTTGAAGCTCCAGTGGTTGTGACCCAGGGTACCTCTCCCTCCTCATCTTGCAACACCTCCCTCCCCTCAACACTGCCCACTTAGCTATCTCTTCTCTCATTCCCAGCTTAGGGCTGTGCTTATTAGAATGTCATGACCATGAGGACAACAACTTTGCCCTGTCAACTATTAAATCTTCAGTGCTGGTATTTGACAAATAACTGAGTGAATTTTTGTTAGTGAGTTGTGGGTTTTAAATTCTTTGACGTTGTTTCATTAGGGAAATGAGAATGGGAGATAGCTGTGGGAAAACAGCTCGGTGATGTTGTATTTCACTCCTCCACATCACTAGGTTTTGGGGTTCTCCCTTCTATGCTCTAGGGACATACAAAGAGCACAGTTTCTAAAAGGAAAATGCATACCCATTGAGGAAAGGAACACAGACCTCCTCTACCACTGTTCATATCCATCTGTGAAGATCCGTCTTGGATTAGCCTAAAGTCCCAACCTGCTGGGGAAGAGTTTTCACTGGTTTCTTAGTGTGGAGACTCAGAAGATGGACATCAGAGCCCACTGTGGAGGGAAGTGTCTCACAAAAGTGGGTCCCAAAGCAGAAGTTAAGGTGCTTTCCCACCCAGCAAACAGCAACAAAAAGAACTCTTTATCCTGTCAGCTGGGTTAAGGATTTGGCAAGGAAAGGATAAGGTTTTTGGGTGAGGTGGAAGGGGAAGAAAGGTTGATGTTTTCATTGTGGTTTGGTTTGGTTTTGAAAGAGGTTGCTTGCCAAAGATGCGATGATGATTATCTCAACATCTTGGGTAATTCTGGGGTTCCAAAGCAAGGCCAGAATTGCCTGGAGTCTGAATTGAGGTGACTCCCACTTGCTCTGCTCCACTTGATGGATTCCTTGATCCAACAAGCCGCCCTTCCCTTCCCTGTCACCATGTGCCTCTCATAGTCTGTGGGTCTGAAACTTTACTCAGTAGCTGCATCTGTACAGACTGCCTCTGTACAAAAGTTATTATTTTTATCTGCTGAAATATGTAAAAGCAGCTGAGTTTAGCTCTCATTAGAGAATAAGTTTTCCATTGTCCTTAGAGCTACTTCCTATCTTTAAAAAAGCCTAAGTTGAACTTTTTCTGTCACAGAGGCAGATTCATGGTCAGCCTATAAAGCTGTAGATTCAGTTACGTCTTTGTCTGGCTTCTTACAATGTCCTGGGCATGACCAGGATGGATTCATATGTCACATGTTCTTGTAAAATTGGAGAAAATAAGATATATTAACTGTGAACATGAAAAGTGAAAGTGTTAGTGGCTCAGTTGTGTCCAACTCTCTGTGACCCCAAGGACTGTAGCCCACCAGGCTCCTTTGTCCATGGAATTCTTCAGGCAAGAATACTGGAGTGGGTTGCCATTCCCTTCTCCAGGGGATCTTCCCAAGCCAGGGATCGAACCTAGGTCTCCTGCATTGCAGGCAGATTCTTTAGCATCTGAGCCACCAGGGAAGTAATCCATCAAAAACACTTTTCCACTTCAGTTTGCCCTCTATTGACCTTTTGCACCTGGTGGCGATAGAGGTGGCAACCATCATTTTGGGATCCAGCAAAGGGAGAGTTGAATTGCACATACATGGGATAGTTTTTCATGGGATTCCAGTTTTTTCCTGTAGAAATAAGTCATGGTAAGTTACATTAATTGTCCAGTGTGGCTTTTATGAATATCCCTATGGTCTACCATGTTTCTTCACCTGACATTGTAAAACAGAAGGGCCTAACTCCAAAATCTGTAAAGGAGGAGAAACAGGTTTGAAATGTACAAAGCCAGAAGCTAGTCTGTGTACAGTTTGTACAATCATCAAATCTTTAATATTGTAAGTAGGAGATTTAGGAGGCGTCACAGGTGGTGCAGTGGTAAAGAATCTGCCTGCCAATGCAGGAGACACAGGAGACTTGGGTTCGATCCCTGGATCGGGAAGATCGCCTCGAGTAGGAAATGGCAACCCACTCCAGTATTCTTGCCTGGAGAATCCCATAGACAGAGGAGCCTGGTGGGCTACAGTCCCTGGGGTTGCAAAGAGTCAGACACGACTGAATAATGGAGGAAATTTAGTTCTTATTGCTGCTGGGTCAAAGTGGAGGTTTTATCCTGTCAGAGATAAAAAATTAAAAAAATCATAATGGGCCGCTACAACAGGGACATCTATGATAGACTGATTCATAACTTACTTCAGTTTATAGTATTTAAAGTAATTATTACCTTAAACGGAGAAGGCGATGGCACTCCACTCCAGTACTCTTGCCTGGAAAATCCCATGGACGGAGGAACCTGGTAGGCTGCAGTCTCCATGGGGTCGCTAAGAGCTAGACATGACTGAGCGACTTCACTTTCACCTTTCACTTTCTTGCATTGGAGAAGGAAATGGCAACCCACTCCAGTGTTCTTGCTTGGAGAATCCCAGGGACGAGGGAGCCTGGTGGGCTGCCGTCTATGGGGTCGCACAGAATCAGACACGATTGATGTGACTTAGCAGCAGCAGCAGCATTACCTTAAAATCTCGAGTTACTCCTGAGACAAAAACTTAATAGAAGTTTCCCTAAATTTGACAATAATCCTGAACTTATGGCATTATGGATAGCGAGTTGCTTGCTTCTATTTGATACTACAAGAGTCATTTTTATGTAAAAAGTGCATCACCCAAAATGTAGGAAAAAATAATGGTGAGTCAACTAATATATTTATTATTTATTATATATACATTTAATATATTTATTTATATAAATATTATATTTATATAATAAATTTAAATAATTATTATTTAAATAATATAATTAAACAATAAATTTATTGTTATAAATTATTACATTATTTACATAATGTAAAAAGCATTATGTAATGCTGTGTCTCTGAATTTTGTGATATTTGTGAGCTTTTGTTTTTTATTGAGATATAATTGACAAATAGCATTATATTGGTTTCAAGTTTACAACATAATGGTTTGATATTTGTATATATTGTGAGATGATCACCTCAACACACCTAGTTAACATTCATCACCACACATAATTACACATTTTCTTGTGATGAGAACTTTTAGGATCTACTCTCTTAGCAACTTTCAAATAAACAATACAGTATTGTTAACTACAGTCACCATGCTGTACATTTCATACCAGGACCTATTTGTCTTATAACTGGAATTTTGTGCCTTTTGACTGCCTTTACCTATTTCACCCATCCCAGAGCTCTTCCTCTGGCAGCCATCAATCTCTTCTTTGTATCTATGAGTTCATTCTTTATTAGATTCTGGCTCTGAGTGAGATCTTATGGTATTGTTTTCCTCTGATTTATTTTCACTTTGCATAATGCCCTCAAGGTCCATCTGTGTTGTATCAAATGGCAAAGTTCCCCTTTTTATGGCTGAATAGTATACCATTGTATGCATCTATTTCTTTATCCATCAGTGGACACTTAGGTTGTTTCTGTCTCTTGGCTCTTGTCAATAATGCTGCAGTGAATGTGTGAATGCAGATATCTTTTTCAGTTAGTTTTTGTTATTTTCTTTAAAAAAATACCCAGCAGTGGGATTGCCAGATCCTATAGTAGTTTTATTTTTACTTTTTGAGGAACCTCTTTATGCTTTTCCTTAGTGGCTGTACCAATTTATGTTCCCACCAACAGGACACAAGCGTTCTCTTTTCTCTATATTCTCCCCAACACTTACTGTTTCTGTCTTTTTGATGAAAGCCATTCTGACAGATGTGAAGTGACACCTCGTTATGGTTTAGATTTGCATGTCACTGGAGGTGAGTGGTGATGAGTACCTTTTCATATACCTACTGGCCATCTGCATGTCTTCTCTGGAAAAATGTCTATTCACATCCTCTGCCGGTTTTTTAATAAAATCGTGTGGGTTGTTTTTATTTTTTTTTTGGCTGTTGAGTTGTATGAGTTATTCATATCTTTTGACTATTAGCCTCTCATCAGATACATGGTTTCCAAGTATTCTCTCCCACATGGTAGGCTGCCTTTTCATCTTGTTGATGATTTTCTTTGTTGTGCAGGGCTTTGTAGTTTGTAGTACTCTCAGTTGTTTATTTTGCTTCTTTTACCTTTGTTCTTGATGTCTGTCAGCTTTTAAAAATTAGAAATAGGATGGGAAATGAAATCACAACCAAAGCCATCGCTTTTGTCCCTCTCCTGCCTACCAGTTAGGATGCTGCTGCCCGGGATGGACAAAAACAGAAGCAACACCTCCTGCAGGAATCTTTCTAAATAAGCCTGTGAGGATCTGCCGCTGCTGTATGCGCCCTTCGCCACCCATCAGAAAGGGAGGGAAGAAAAAAATCAAAACGGGCGAAACTGGAGAGAGAAGGAAGATGTACAGAAATTCAAGCCAAACAGGTGAAAGTGGGAAGGAGAAAGATGAAGACCCAGTAACAGCTGCTAACTAGAAAGAGATACATAAAGCAAAATATTGGGAAAATGTAGAGTAAAGCAGACTAAACATTTTAGAAGTTTTTTCCCCAGCTCTCTGCCAGGCCTTTCCCAGATGGTAACTGAACCATTTGTTTAAATTAAGTCTTGCTTAAATTACAAGGAGTGAAGCTAATTTCCAGTGTCAAGAATTCTTGGAGCAGAGCCATGGGAGGTGGGAGAACATACAGTGCTGTAGGTGGGGGAGCAGCTACACATGTGCCAGCTGAGGACTTCCGGGATCCTCCTGGGATTCACCCCTGTTTAAAATGATAGTCACCCTCCCGAAGCCCGCACTTTATCCCAGTGGTAGTGCTGAAGCCCAGGCCCCATGAAATGTGCAGCATCTTTAGTGGAAATCTTCTTTTTAAAAATTCCCTGAAATGTATTAGAGGAAAAGTGAACACTAGGGTGGTAGCCCGCTGGGTGGTTTCTCCCCCCACTCCTTTTGATTATAGTTCTTATAAAATTCTTGGAATCAGAAGATAATTTTTCAAACAAATGAGAAACTTACAGGATTCAAAATTAAGATAAAGTTGACTTTCTTATAGTTAGGGGTCTGAGATGGTTATATGTAACAGTTAGAATTGCTTGACATTACAGACTATAGAGTCCTGAATGTTTACATTGATGGCAGCAGGTCTAAGATGCACCATCAAAGAAGAGGAAAGAAAACAGGCTTGAAAAGGGCAGAGATCATAGGGTCTTGTCTGAGCATCCATAAAAGAGAAGCGCCTGCCAGATAAGCACAAATCGTCCTCTTCCTCCTTGCAAAACTCCCAGCTCCTTTGCCCCCATGAAAAAGGCTCCTGGGACTCTCTAAGTCCTCCCCGAGCATCTCCAGCTAAGCCAAGTTCTCCATCAGCCTTGCCTTCCTTCACAACCCCCTGCCCCAGCTGGGTCTTTCAGAAATACTTAGAGGCTGCAGTCAAGCTAGTTTTCTTTTTAACTTTCCATTTTTACCGAGTGGTAAATTAGGAGCTGGGAACAGTCCCAACTTAACTTTCCTAATACTGTCACTAAGTGGCCACGGGTAATTGCTTGAAAGCTGCGGCCGCCAGATGACAGTCAGGACAGAACAACTCGTAGTGGCCAGCAAGCCTCAAAAGGGTCAGCCTTGCAGTGCCACTCCACGGCCAATTACTTGTATGCTTTACTGAACCTGAGATGGGGAAAAACCAAGCCTCTTGGACCTGGGAAATTTGGATCAGAACTACCTGAACAGCTTCTCTGTCGGCTTTTCTAGGCTAAAGGGATGAGAATTTTAATTGTTGAATGCTAATGATGATGATGTCTAACAGAAAATTACTTGCCCATGTACACATCAAATTGGATCGGTTACTGGAGACTATTCGCCTGATGCCAATGACATTGAGAGTATCTCAGTGCCATAGGTGTGAGCATTTCCACTCTTTCAGTTCCTGCAGGGCATATAAAGGCAGTGAGGCGTGTTGAAGGGGAGTTGAACCCAGTTCCAGGCCTGCTTCAGTAGCCTCCCAGCAAACAGTCTTAAGCTACTCCCTCCTTGGGATCCTCAATCCACCTGTCAGTGAAAGGAGGAGGATGCACCTGCTGTATTTACTCGAAAGGGTCGTTACAGAGATTGTGATTAATGCTGTGAAAGGATTTTGAAATTTTCTGTACAAATGTAAATAGAGCATATTATACAAATGAAAGATTCTCTCCCCCAGCACCTCTCATTACTGGGGTCTCTGTCCCCAGACCCCACTGAAGCTGCCATCTGTGGTCTCCCCATGGGCATTTCAGCTCATCCTGAGCCCTTGTGTTGAATGCCTTAGGTTTTGTCATTGAGATTCTTTCACGTAAGTAAAAGTCAAATTTGCAAAGTTTTTTTAAGACTGAAAGAATGTCAGGAGTCTTCTATTTGTCACAAGATTGACCTGAGCCTCAACCAGCTCATACAAAGACACTGTGATTGACAAGCATGTGGCAATAACATGAGTGATGGAGGTAACACTCAGAAAACCTCAGCCAGCCTGTAAAGTTTTCATCAGTTCTCTCAGCTTTTAATCTGCAATTCTAATGAAGTAAATAGCAGAGGAGTGCACTAAACTGATGAAATATTGTCATTTCCTACCCTGTGGATAGATTTTTCCTGGTCTACTTACTTCTTCCTATTAGGTTGTTATTAAGCCCAGTTGTAGTTTTCTGTTATGTTCTATCTTAATTTGCTTAGTTGATCTTAAGCTTTCCTAGCAAAAGGGCATCTTTTCCCCCCTAGAATTGTATTTCCAATATTGGAAAAAATATTCCTTTTTGGGATAAATAAAAAAGTAATTGCCAACAGTAGGAAAACAGACCTCAGAGCTTTCAAATGGGAGAAACTGAGGAATTAGTGAACAAAAAACCTTGTTTGTTTTTTCATTTGTTTTTTCCAATTATAAAAGTAATCCATGCTTATTGTAAAAAAGTTGTACAAAGAATACAGAAAAGTCAAAAGAGATAAGAAAACACTATTAACACACAGGCACTTTCCTTCCAGTATTTTTTCCCCCAATGCATTTTCTGTCGCTCACATCCTTTGTTTGGTCAATTTTTATGGCACCTATATGCCAGGCCACCATGCTAGGGTAGGCACTTTCTTGGAAGAGGATAGTCTTACCCACTTTTATATCTGCTTTCTTCACTTGTCACAAAACTTCTCCAAGATATGTTTTCTTTACCCATCTTGTCTGTAAAGTTGTGTTCAGTTGTCTTCTGATGTGGATTGTTAACTGTCAGTCATGTTATTCTCTTAAGTCACATGAGAATCACTGTCCATTTGCTACTTAGAATAAAACTACAGTCATCCTTATGTAGCTCATCAGTGGTGGAAGACACCCATGAATTCTGACAATTACCATCGCCTTCACATATCAGATTTTAAAAAGAAGCAAGTATCCCTTAATTCTGTCATAAACTTAGGAATAGACTTTGAGGCTTGTCCTTTAAAGCTATGAGTCCAGGAAAATGTTAGCAGGCCCAGCTGGTTCATCTCTTTTTATGGTTGAAAGAGAGAGAGAGAATGAATGAATGTCACCATTTTTATCCTTGCTCACATGGGCTGGAATTATTTCAGCATCTCCTCAGCACCAAAAGTCTCTGAGGTTTTGAGGGATCAGCTTTCCTATTAGAACATCCCTGTGGATGGGGACTCAGAGGAGAGAATGAAAGAGAAGTATTTTTCCTCTCAATTATTTAACTTTAAGAATAGAGGTACAAATCAATCTGCAGCATCAATAGAAATGTCTCTCCCATGATGTAGCAAGTATCCCCAGCCTCAGTCAAAAGTCTGTTAACCCCACTGAGTTAACTCCACTGAGTGGCCTCCCCAGCCACAGAGGGGATCTCCCTGTTTTTCTTTGTGCCCAGGCCTCTCTCCAGCCCTTAATGAAATGGTCTAAGCATTTGTATACAGTCAAGCTCTGAGTACCTATCATGTTCCCAGTGGGGAAGGCTCAAAAGGAAGGAGGTAGGAGGCATATAAAGACTTTGTGATTTATCCTGGGAAATTTCAAAAACTTTCTCACCTTTCAATAATATTTTCTAAGTTTTTCTCTCTCTTACTTTAAGCACAAAGGGACATTTTCAGATCGGTTTTTAAAATGAGTTATATCAGGTATTTTTCATAACAGAAGTCAGTGAATTCATTTAAGTGTTGAGATTAAAATTTCCCGTGTTTAGATGATTCCTGCTAAATTTTTTGAGAGATTTATTGGCTTCCGTCACTCATTTTAGTTCAGGGTGGTGATTTTTAAATGCTCATGAGGCAGAGGTCTTTTTCCCTGAGAAACAGTCATTAGAAAATAATTGTAGTCCTGTGGGTACATACATGCATAAACACATACATACACAAGTACATGCCAAAGAAAAACCAAGCTGGACAGTAGTTGAGGAGGAAAAAACAGATTTTATTCAGGGCTATTGCAAGAAGGGGAAAGAGACCTCAGTATAGAACCAAAGCTCAATTCAAATATAGTGTGGGCAAGTGGAGATTTATAGTCAAGGAGTAGGGTGGGGGTCAGTGGATGGAAATGACTAAGAGAAAATATCATGGGAATGGGGATTTTTGACCAAACAAGATTCTTACTGAAGACAGGCCAGGAGGATCAGATGTCACCTGGGAGATGGTGGGAGCTGAGGAACCTGCTCAGATATGGAGGAGGAAAGACTCACTGAACTGACTTAGTTTTTCTTGGAATTGGATTTTATAAGAAAGTTCATAGATGGGCCTAGGAGGTTCAGGAGCCTGACTAAAGTTTGCTCAAGCAAAAGCATCTCTGTTAATACATACACACACATATGTATCTATACACAAACATACACAGGTATATATATGTATATAAACTTATACTATGTATTTTTTCTTATAAAATGTAATGAATTCTTAAAATTTCAAATCTTTAGTAAGAATCTGGAGCAGCACTTCCCTTGTGCGAGTCCATGGACCATCTACCTGAGAATAACCTGGGAATATTTTTTAAAAAATATAAATTCAGGGGTTGTAGTTCCCCCAAATAATCTGTCTTAGTGGGACATGAGGATCTGTATTTTAAACATGCTCATCAGATCCTTTTCATGCCTAGCTGTATTTGATAACTGTCTGGTGCAGTATATTTGACCTGTCTTGAAAAAAAACAAAGCCATACACAATGTTTTTTTTCTTTTTTTTATTACTATTTTTAAAAACTTATTTTGCCAAACATTGACATGAATCAGCTGTGGAACATGATAGTGTCCCCTGGCTACCATGAGGCTACTTTCATATTCTAGGTACAGGGCTTGGTGTGTCCCTATAGTATCCTGAATTACACACAGGTTTATTGAGAACTTTTTAGCTTCAGGAGAATGTTTCTTTTAAAAATTGGTAAATAAACAGTTTTTATTAGAGCACACCTCACTTTCTTTACTTCATTTTCTTTCTTTTGATGAGGTCCATAAAGTTGAGTTGCACTAGACTAAAAAATTCTCAAATATATAGCCTAAGAAGTAACACTGAAAATGATAGGACATTGTTAAAACACAGAAGAGTGGAGTGGAATGCAGTTTTGATAGGGGAGCTAGTAGTCTTATCTTTTCATGCAGAGTCTTACAGATTCTTTTTGTGATATTGATAGTATGCCCAGTAAATGCCTCAATATATATGTTTTTCCTTGTTCATTTCATTAATGAAACTGTAACTGTACTGATTTCTATTGTTAGAACTCGTAGCATTTTTTACATCTAAGGTGGAATAATTTGCAAATTGATTCATTCTTATATGTAAGCTGTGTTTTGGAGACCAGTCTCAGGGTGTGGTTTTACCTTTTTTTTGAAGATAAACCAGTTTGCTTAAGGTTTGAACATAGAATTGGTAGTGGACATAGGATTAGAATCCTTAGCTGGTTGATCAGTCTTTTAGTCACATGCAAACAACATGACTTAGGTCTGGGATATAGCTGCTACCCACCCTTCTTACTGTGGTGTCAGTGCATTTAAGAATATATGGAAATAATTGCCATATACCAATTTCCTGTGAACCACAATAATTCTTACATAGAAATTACATTTAAAAGGTTTAGTAAGCCTTGGTTTTAAGTGTTTGATCTCACCTTTTGGGTTATAAAAGCATGGATTTTTGAGTCGGTGTGGTTTTAATGGCTCTTTATATCTCCCTGCATAGTCTGATTTGTTTTGAGAACATCTGCTATGAATGTGGGCTTCTCTTGTGGCTCAGCTGGTAGAGAATCCACCTGCAATGCAAGAGTCCTGGTTTCGATCCCTGGGTTGGGAAGATCCTCTGGAGAAGGGAAAGGTCACCCACTCCAGTATTCTGGCCTAGAGAATTCCATGGACTGAATAGTCCATTGGGTCGCAAAGAGTCTGGGTTTCCCAGATGGCGCTAGTGGTAAAGAACCTGTCTGCCAATTCAGGAGATGTAAGAGACACAGGTTTGATCCCCGCATCAGGAAGATCCACTGGAGAAGGGCGTGGCAGTCCACTCCAGTATTCTTGCCTGGAGAATCCCATGGACAGAGGAACCTCACTGACTACAGTCATTAGGTCACAGAGTCAGACACAACTGAAGCAACTTAGCACACACACACACTGTGAACGTACCTCAAAGGGAGACTGTCCAAGTGTACAGGTCCTGGACATTTTTCCCCACTGAAACAGAAGCCTGGAATCTGTTTAATTACCAAAGTTTCTAAGGTTCTCAACCAATATTACCACAGCTAAATCTGAAGCATGAGAAAAATGAAGCAACCTTCCTTTTGTCTATCCAGACACCTAACTTAATGGTCACTGAATGATTTTCTGTTGATAGATATGAAATGTCTCTGGGACATTGACTCATC
Source organism: Cervus canadensis (assembly GCF_019320065.1). Classification (NCBI taxonomy): domain Eukaryota; kingdom Metazoa; phylum Chordata; class Mammalia; order Artiodactyla; family Cervidae; genus Cervus; species Cervus canadensis. Next base: position 28,782,599 of record NC_057388.1, on the reverse strand, counting down.
ATTCCCTCAACAAACATTTATTTAATATCTGTCGTATACCAGCATTTGGTCGAGGCAGTTGGGATACATCAGGGAACAGACAGAGATCCCTTGTCTCACAGATCTTTTTATTCTGTTAAACTTTCAAGCATGCTAGGCTGTTTGGATATATCAATACCAGATAGCTATTTTGTTGGTCTGTGAGTTACAAACTGGTAAAACCAGAGGTTCTGTTCAGCTCACAGATAATTTCTGAGGTTAGCTAAGTGGATTTTTTAAAAGTTAGTTTGAGTACTTTAAAAGCTGTGTACCCTCCAAAAGACACACGCCTGCACCATCTTACTGTTCCCACTTCATCAGCTGTACTCACACTTTACCTGCCTGGCCCCAGAAGGCATTGGAGTTTATGCGCCCCGGCTTTTAGCACGTCTGTGCTTGGCATTGGTACTTCCTATTCATCTATAATTGTCAGAATGAACTCTCTTCTTTTACCTGAAAGAATTCAGATGCTTTGTATGTGTTCAGAACTCTATCTAAAATGTCGGGCCTTCCGTGGGAAGTCAGCTCACATGAGATGGTGAGTTCAAAATGGCAGTGGCTTAGATGGCTAACAATAGCTGAGATGTTCCTAAAATGGTGCCACTCCGTTCCCCTACATTGGAAAGGAAAGTTGGCCTTTTTTCTGTTGGCAAAACTGTATATGGTGGTTACAGGGAAAATGAGTCCATGCATTCCTTACAACTGTCAGCTTGTTGCACTATCTGAACTATTACACTCATACTGTCCTTTTGAAATGGAATGCTTCTCCCCAGCCCCGCCCTGTAAATCCTCTCTAGTCAGTCAACTCATTCTTCCATGAGGGTTTCCATCTCCTCCTTAAAACGATTTATTCTATTCTAACTCTTGTCAGTTTCCCCTTCTCTGAACTCACAGCACACTTAGGGTAGTTGATATACCCACTCATTTACTTGCTTAGCATTTATTAATTGACTACTCTTCTCTGTCTTAGGCACTAGAGCTGATACCTTCTGCTATAGTCTGAATGTTTGTGTCCCCCCAAAATTCATTTGTTGAAAGTGAAAGAAAGTGAAGTTGCTCAGTCGTGTCTGACTCTTTGCGACCCCATGGACTGTAGCCTGCCAGGCTTCTCTGTCCATGATTTTCTAGGCAAGAGTACAGAAGTGGGTTGCCATTTCCTTCTCCATGAGATCTTCCCAACCCAGGGATTGAACCTGGGTCTCCTGTGTTGCAGGGCAGACGCTTTACCATCTGAGCCACCTAAGTAAGACTTCATAATTTGTCCACAAGTTTAAGCAGTCTTTATAGTGAGTGAAAGTTGCTCAAGTCATGTCAGACTTTGCAACCCCATGGACTCTACAGTCCATGGAATTCTCCAGGACAGAATACTGGAGTGGGTAGCCTTTCCCTTCTCCAGGGGATCTTCCCAACCCAGGGATCAAACACAGGTCTCTTGCATTGCAGGCAGATTCTTTACCAGCTGAGCCACAAAGAAAGCCCATTTGTTGAAATCCTAACCCTAAAGGTGGTGGTATTAGAAGGTGGGGCCTTTGGGAGGTGATTGATTCATGGAAGTGGCGCCATCATGATAGAAATTAGTGCTCTTATGAAAGAGTTCCCAGCTCTAGTGTCTGACAGACCCTGGGCATATGGGGACAACCTACCTTCAGGTTTAGGTCATCAGTTAAGGACTGTAGCAGAGTGTGCCCATCATTAAAGTTGAGAAAGCTGAGTGGTCTAACTAGTCACCATGTTTCGACTACCCTGGCACTCACACCATTCCTTTAGCATTAGTCTTTGGAATTTTCAGAATATGTCACCACCTCCAGTGAAGGCTGTCCCCTTGCTGATCCTCCTCTGCAGCACTGTTTTCATCATTGATTATTATCATCTGTCGTCATCACCTTTCAGTGTCACAGCACTCACAGTGGGGTGGTTATAGCTCTCTGGAAAATAAACCTCGGTGAGATCTCAAGTGCAGTTTGATCAAAGAAGCTGGATGTTCAGCCCTTGGTGATCACTTGATAAATACTAGTTGAATACCTGGCTGTGGAAGATTATTTCTTTCCATCTTACACTGGAGGTAGGAGGGGACTGGAGTGCAGGGACACAGATTTCTGTCCCCCAAGGCAGAGGAGGTTGTTCCACCTTAAGATGTCATTAAAGAAGTTGGGAGAAGAGAGTTAACTGTTTCTTGGGAACTTCTTTAATCTCACGATCAAGAAAGTTTCACTCACTGGAGAACAAGATGGCAGAGAAGTAGATGGACATTGAGTACATCTCTCCCCACAGATACATCAAGAATATACCTTCAGACACAGACGTGCATGCAGAACAGGAGTGGACAGGAGTACCTGACCAGCAGAAAAGAATATATAGATGTTAAAGAAATGAACGTTATTACAAGAGATAAGGAAGGACATTACATAATGATCAAGGGATCAATCCAAGAGGAAGACATGGCAATTTTAAACATTTGTGCACCCAACATAGGCGCACCTCATTACATAAGACAAACACTAACAGACATAAAAGGAGAAATTGACGGTAACACAGTAGGAGGAGACTTTAACATCCCACTCACACCAATGGACAGATCATCAAAACAGAAAATAAGGAAGCACAAGTCTTAAATGATATATTAGATGAAATGGATCTCATTGATATGTTCAGGACATTCCATCCAAATGCAGAAGAATACACCTTCTCAAATGCACATGGATCATTCTCCAGGATAGACCACATCTTGGGTCACAAATCAAACCTCAGTAAGTTTAAAAAATTTGAAATCCTATCAAGCATCTTTTCTGACCACAATGCTATGAGACTTGATATTAATTACAAGAAACAAAATGTAAGAAACACAAACACATGGAAATTAAACAATATGTTTCTGAATAACCAACAGGTTACTGAAGAAATAAAAAGGGAAATAAAAAAAACTTTCCAGAAACAAATGACAATGAAAACACGATAGCTCAAAACCTACCGGATACAGCAAAAGCAGTTCTAAGAGGGAATTTTTTAGCAATACAATCCTACCTCAAGAAACAAGAAAAACATGGAATAGACAACCTAACTTTACACCTAAAATAGAAAAAGAAGAACAAAAGAAGAACAAAAAACCCTAAAATTAGTAGAAGGAAAGAAATCATAAATATCTGAGCAGAATTAGATGAAAAAGAAATGAAAGAGCCAATAGTAAAGATTAATAAAATTAACGGTTCTTTGAGAAGATAAACAAAATTGACAAACCTTTAGCCAGACTCAAGAAAAAGAAGAATCAAATCAACAAAATTAGAAATGAAAAAGGAGCAGTTACAACAGACAATGAGAAATACAAAGGATTATAAAAGAGACTGTTATGGACAACTATATGCAATAAAAGGGATAATCTGGAAGAAATGAGCAGATTCTTAGAAAAGTTCAATCTTCAAAGACTGAACCAGGAAGAAATAGAAATTATGAACAACCCAATTACAAGCACTGAAATTGAAGCTATGATCAAAAATCTCCCAAAAAAACAAAAGCCCAGGACCAGATGGCTTCACAGGAAAATGCTATCAAACATTTAGAGGAGAGCTAATACCTATCCTTCTAAAACTTTCAAAAAATTGCAGAGGAAGGAACACTTCCAAACTCATTCTACGAGGCCACCATCACCCTGATACCAAAATCAGACAAAGACAACACACACACAAAAAAACTTTAAGCCAATACCACTGATGAACATAGATGCAAAAATCCTCAACAAAATTTTAGGAAACAGAATTCAGCAACACATTAGAAAGCTCATACACCATGATCAAGTTGGTTTTATTCCAGGGATGCAAGGATTCTTCAATATATGCAAATCAATCAATGTGATACACCATAATAACAAGCTGAAGGATAAAAACCATATGATCATCTCAATAAATACAGAAAAAGCCTTTGACAAAATTCAGCACCCATTTATGATTAAAACTCTTCAAAAAATGAGCATAGAAGGAACCTACCTCAACATAGTAAAGGCCATATATGATAAGCCTACTGCAAGCATTATTCTCAATCGTGAAGAACTGAAAGCATTCCCCTAAGATCAGGAACAAGATAAGGATGCCCACTTTTGCCACTATTATTCAACATAATTTTGGAAGTCCTAGCTATAGCAATCAGAAGAAAAAGAAATGAATCTAGATCAGAAAAGAAGTAAAGCTCTTACTGTTTGAAGATGACATGATACTGTACATAGAAAACCCCAAAGATGATCAGAAAATTACTAGAGCTAATCAGTGAATTTAGCAAAGTCACAGGAAGCAAAATCAATACACAGAAATCAGTTTTATTTCAATATGCTAACAATGAAAAATCAGAGAAACTAAGGAATCAGTCGCATTCACCATTGCAACAAAAAATAAAATATCTAGGAATAAACTTATCTAAGGAGAAAAAAGAACTGTGCACAGGAAATTATAAGACACTGATGAAAGAAATCAAAGATGACATAAACAGATGGAGAGATACTCCATGTTCCTGGCTAGGAAGAATCAATATTGTGAAAATGACTATACCACCAAATTCAATCTACAGGTTCAATGTGATCCCTATCAAATTACCAGTGGCATTTTTCACAGAACTGAACAAAAAAATCTCACAATTCATATGGAAACACAAGAGACTCCAAATAGCCAAAGCAGTCTTGAGAAAGAAGAATGGAGCTGGAGGAATCAGCCTTCCTGACTTCAGTCTATACTACAAAGCTACGGTCACAAGACAGTATGGTGCTGGCACAAAAACAGAAATATAGGCCAATGGAACAAGATACAAAGCCCAGAAATAAACCCATGCACCTATGGGTAGCTTATTTTTGACAAAGGAGGCAATAATATACAATGGGGCAAAGACAGTCTCTTCAGTAAATGGTGCTGGGAAAACTGGACAGCTACATGTAAAAGAATGAAATTAGAACACTTCCTAACACCATACACAAAGATAAACTCAGAATGGATTAAAGACCTAAATGTAAGGCCCAAAACTGTAAAACTCTTAGAGGAAAACATAGGCAGAACACTCGATGACATAAATCAAAGCAAGATCCTCTATGACCCTTCTCCTGGAGTAATGAAAATAAAAACAAAAGTAAACAAGCGGTACCTGATTAAACTTAAAAGTTTTTGCACAGCAAAGGAAACTATAAGCAAGGTGAAAAGACAGCCCTCGGAATGGGAGAAAATAATAGCAAATGAAACAACTGACAAAGGATTAACTTCCAAAATACACGAACAGTTCATGCAACTCAATACCAGAAAAACAAACAACCCAATCAAAAAGTGGAAAAAAGACCTAAACAGACATTTCTCCAAAGAAGACATACAGATGGCTAACAAACACATGAAACACATGAGTGATGCTCAACATCACTCGTTATTAGAGAAATGCAAATTAAAACTACAATGAGATATCACCTCACGCCAGTCAGAATGGCCATCATCAAAAAGTCTACAAACAGTAAATGCTGGAGAGGGTGTGGAGAAAAGGGAACACACTTGCACTGTTGGTAACGTAAATTGATACAGCCACTTGAAAGATGGTATGGATATTCCTTAAAAAACTAGGAATAAAGCCACCATATGACCCAGCAATCCCACTCCTGGCATATACCCTCAGAAAACCAAAATTGAAAAAGACACATGTATCCCATTGTTCATTGCAGCACTATTTACAATAGAACATGGAAGCAACCTAGATGTCCATCAGCAGATTAATGGATAAGAAATTTGTGGTACAAAATCACAGTGGGATATTACTCAGTCATAAAAAGGAATGCATTTGAGTCAGTTCTAATGAGGTGGATGAACCTAGAACCTATTATTCAGAGTGAAGTAAGTCAGAAAGAGAAGGATAAGTATCGTATACTAACACATATACATGGAATCTAGAAAAATGGTACTGAAAAATTTATTTACAGGGCAGCAGTAGAGAAACAGATATAGAGAATGGACTTATGGACATGGGGAGAGGGGAGGAGAGGGTGAGATGTATGTTGGGAGTAACATGGAAACTTACATTACCATGTGTAAAATAGTTAGCCAACCGGAATTTGCTGTAAGGCTCAGGAAACTCAAACAGGGGCTCTGTATCAACCTAGAGGAGTGGGATGGAGAGGGAGATGGGAGGGAGGTTCAAAAGGGAGGGGATATTTGTATACCTATGGCTGATCCATGTTGAGGTTTGACAGAAAACAGCAAAATTCTATAAAGCAATTATCCTTCAATTAAAAAATAAAGAAGTTTCACTCAACTCTGGCTTGCTTCTTAGAAACTTTGACTCTCTTCTCTTCATTTTTCCTACATGAAGGACAAATCTTTAGCCTTTCAGGAATTTCCAGTCCTATTTGAGGACACACCAGAATATTTCTGACCCTGAACCTTTTAAATAGATTAAGAAACTCACATGCAATACACATGCAGAGAGACCCCTATATTTATGCTTATATGTGTAGCAGATCTCTATACAAATAGACACACACAAACACCTTTTATCTCGATAAAGAAAGCACGTTCTATTCATAGGAAAATAGTTGGGTCAGGCTTTCTGGGGTTTTTGTTTGTGCGCCGCAGGGTGCCTAATCACACTGCAGGGGCAGGCATCCGATGTCACGCCAGCCACCTACAGCAAGCCCGGGTGCCAGAGGCAGAGATGAGAGCGCTAATTAGAGGGTGTCAAGAGACAAGGAGAGAAGGAACCAGGCAAAAAACCCCACAAAACAAAACTTTCCATGAAGATGGAAAGTAAAGGAAGGGTGGGTTTCTCCTTTTTGTTTTGGGTGGGAATTCTCTGCTTTTGAACTCTCTCCCTTGTTCTATAATTTACAGCCAAGAGCTGGATTCATGGAAATAGCTGGATTATGTTTTGAAGGTTGCCCACATATTCCTAATAAGCATTTTCCAATCTGCTTTTATCCACACTTCAGTGGTGTTAATCCCTTCCTGTCCAAGCCACTGCTGATAGAATACATATTCAAGAGTCTTCACAAAGATTCTTCAGTTTTGTGAAATTGGTTTTATTTAATCCAGCATTCCCTATCTTCCTAGGGGCGATTTGTAGCTTTGTGTTTTTCATGCACGTAACTTTTGTATTTAAGCCAAGCCCCCTCATCCTGGATTGTTATGTTGGTGGACAAAGCAGGTATTATTGCCTTATGAGGGGATTACTGGGATGTTACTAATACATTACAATGACTGCCAGTAACTAAAGATTTGGATGGTTCCAGCCATATACTTGGCATTTTTCTGGAGCTGATGTTTTCCTTTATCCCCCTGTCTGTAGTTGTCATCATTTCTAGGTAAGCCTTTCACAACCTATCTGAACATTAAAATCTTCTGGAAGAGTTGAAAAATACCTGGCGTCTGAGTCTCAGTCTAGTGAAATCAGAACCTGTGGAGAGGGACAGCCAGGCACTGGTCTCTTCATGAGTTCTCCAGTGTTCAGGCAGTGTTGAGAGCACTGGCGAGGTCCTCGTCCTGTGACCCTGGGCTTAGGAGTAGCTGTGAGGGGGCCGGTTGGCCCGCCCTCTTTCCTCCCCACCCCCAGGTTGAGCTCAATGCTACCCACTGTTTCATTGGCCTCTGGATGATTCTCAATCCTATCACCAGGGTCAGGACCAGGTTGGTGGGAGTGAGGCATCCAGAGCACCGGCCGCTCTCATTGCCTCACCCTCATCCTGGGCCTAAGAGCGCTTGCTCTTCACAGAAATTTACATTTGATTGCCCTGGATATGAAACCATTGACATATTTTCTCTCTTCTCCATCTAAACCTCCCTGTCATCGCCCCCTTTTGGCAATTCTGTTTAGCAAATACCACTTTAGGAAACAAGAGACGTCTTTCTAAACTGCCTTCAGAGCCAGCACCAAGCCATAATTAAACTATTTTCTTCCCTTTAGAGGTACAGTTGCTTTAAAAAAAAAAAAATCATTTTACCCTGAGTAATTTGCTTCCCCATTCCCTAATGCAAGTTCCTTCTTGAGTTTCAAAATTCTTGGTCTATTTCTGAGAGAACACCATCATGGAATTCTAGACGCGTTTTTTTTTTTTCCCCCACTTTGACATCCCAAACCATCTTCTAGGTGTAGAACTATTTACTTTTCATGATGATTATATTATATGATATCTTCCAGGTGACTATTACAGACCCCAGAAATCATATAGGTATCAGAAATCATAGGTATCAGTTTTCTTACCTTTTGACCCTTAATTCCAATTGCCTACCGCCTACACCTCCTCCACGCCTACTCAGATAAACCTGTCTGAAACTCTCCTCACTGGCCTTCCCTCTAAATTTCCTTCTTCTAAACCTTTATGTTTCCCACCCTTATCCTTCTGGCTCACCCAGCTTTCTCCCCCACTGCATCAGACCAGAATCCTGCCATCCTGCTGCTTACTCACCCCTCCAACCAGCCCAATTCTGAGACCTTCTGGATCTCCTCTCTGAGCTGTTCCTCATCTCCATAATCAACCCCACCTTTTTCTGACTTCCCCCATGTCCTCCCATGTCTCTCTATCTTTGCAAATGTTGCCTCTCTGCCAGATGAGTTCTGATTCTTGTCAGAGCATTGCATGGTCTTCCTGACCTAGCTATTGTCCACCTCCCATGGGAAACCTCCTTTAACCTTCCAGAGAGTGACCTCCCAGTTCTGAGTCCCTGTGTCCCCTGGCGAGGGCCTCCACCATAACCTTGGTCCTGATCACTGTAATCATCTGTGGCTATGACTCTTTTCCAGGAAATGCTGAATTCCTTGAGCACAAGAGCCACTTCCTATCTATCTCTGCAGCCCCAGTTTTTAACCCAGTTAAGGATAGCTAACAGCTGTATAAAGAGTAACCAGGTGTTTTAAGTGTGGGAGCATACCGTAGTGGAGGTCACGGGTATGGACTCTGGAGCTAATCTACCTGAAATCAAATACTTCAGTACTACTTGCTGGTTGTGTGAATCCAGGCAAGTCACTTGAACCTCTGCCACAGTTTTCTGTCTGTAAGTTGACAGAGTAAGATCTACCTCATGGGACTATTGTGAAGAGTAAGTGGATTGGGACTTCCCTGGTGGTCTAGTGGTTAGGACTTGGCCTTGCAATGCAGTGGGTGTGGGTTTGGTCCCTGATCAGTGAGCTGAGATCCCACATGTCTCGGGGCCAAAAAAACAAGACCTGAAATAGAGGCGATATTGTAACATTCAATAAAGATTTTTTAAAGAGTAAGTGAACTTACAACTTTAAGGCAGTTCCCAAACTAACATTCTAAAATTCTCTGAAAACACTCCCTCTTCCCTCCCCTCTAAGCAAATGTGTAAATGAGTTCAGAGATGATCTGTAATCTTAAAATCACCTGTAGCACCTAACCCAGTGTAGTGATTAAAACCAACTGTTTCATAGGTTGGTTGTAAGGATGAGTGAATGAACACATGTATAGGACTTAGGGTCTGATATGTAGGAAGTACTTTATTTAATAAGTGTTAATCATTTTTAATATCATTAGTGCCATCCCCTCCAAATTCCTTCAATAGTTCTCCAGTTTTAACCTAATTAAGTTCAAAATCTGTTCCCCAAGATTATGACAGATGTACCTGAATCTCATTTATGACCAACATTACTACCTTTGCAAATGCTGTTCAGGTATATGACCCTAGACTCTTTGCAGTCTTACTCTCTCTTTCATTTGTGAGAATCTACCCATTCTCTAAGGCCATCTCAAATGTTAATTTCTTAATATGTTTTTTGGATTTTCTAACTACAAAGGAGCTTTCTTCTTCTGAATGCTGTATGAATTTTATTGGTATTTTTTTTAAAAAAACAACTTTTACTACTGCTATTGCTACTGGCATTTATTGAGCACTTACTATGTGCCAAGATGCTGATAAGCATGAAACACGTGAATTAAGTTATTTAGCTGTAGCAAGAAGGAGGTTTAAGTGGCGAAGGATTCAGACAGGGTCAGCAAGGGGGTAGGATATGGCTGTGGTTATGTCTCTACCTGTGTCCAGGATATTATTTTCCTAGTTAGCAGAATAGGACCATTTGTTTTTGTCTTCACAGAAATTGTGCCTCTCCTAATTTTAGTAATACTTCTAATATGGAAATAATAAATTTTTTAATTAATAATTTGAAACCTAATTTAAAACCCATATGTGTTATTCACTCAGTCATGTCTGACTGTTTGTAACACTATGGACTGTAGCTTGCCAAGCTTCTCTGTCCATGGAATTCTCTAGGCAAGAATACTGGGGTGGGTTGCCATTCCTTTCTCCAGGAGATCTTCCCAACCCAGGGATGGAACCCAGGTCTCCTGATTGCAGGCAGATTCTTTACTGTCTGAGCCACCAGAGAAGCCCATAAAACTCATACGTAAGTTTTACTAAATCTTAGCATTAGAGACAGCATGATACACTTTTTCTTTGATTGAGATATGTCTTCTGTCAACAGGACAGTCGCTGTCAATGCTTTCCAAAAGAAAGTACAAAACAAGGACTCTTCTTGATGTCAGAATTCAGCCATTAGTATATCTATTTGCATTTGTTCTTATTACACTGTTGGTTTGTGCAAAACATGTTGTCCCTTCCTTTGATGAAGTCTTTACTTACTCACTCAAAGCATAATAATGAGCTGGTTGGTTATTGAGTCCCACTAGTGGAGCAGTTTGGAAATCAGAGCATCTCCAAAGGATGTGTCAATTGCCTGAGGAATTTGGCTGCCCCCACCACCAAAATGGAGAATACCTTATCCTTGGAATCATTTTGAATTTATTTAAGCCTGTGTGGAATGTTCAGCATGTGGACACCTAGGTATATTTATAGACCTTTTCTGGATTGGCTGGTGTGCCGAATGTCCACTTTAGCTGTTAGCCTTACTCTCTGCTCAGGAAGGCTGACCTGAATCAGCAAGTTTCTTTACATTCTGGTTCTAGTTGGATTTGGCTAATGAGTAGCACCAGTGAGAGAATACAGGGAGGGAGGGAGGGAAGCGATTTGGGCTATCATTTTCTGGCCTCTTTTCTGCAGTGGTGCCTTGGTCACAGCTCCTATTGGGTGTGCAGTGTCCTTTTCTGCACACCTCTCTGGCTGTAGATAACCTCTCCCTCCTCCTTGTATGTTGAAGCCTAGGAGTGGTAACAGCCCTAGGATCACTAGTCTTATGGTCTCCTTTACCTTGATGACATCTTTGTAAATAGTCCCTCTATCAGGCTTTCCTAAAATCCCCCAATTTAGGTATGCCACCTCTTTCTAGATATTGGCTGATAACCCACTGTTGCTGTGTCTACATCTCTAAAAGTAATTTAGCCTCTAAGGCCTGTGAGACAACAGAAGGCAGCAGGTGTAGCAATGAAAGAAAGTGAAGTCGCTCAGTCATTTTCGACTCGTTGCAACCCCATGGACTGCATATAGTCTGCTAGGCTCCTCTGTCCATGGGATTTTCCAGGCAAGAATATTGGAGTGGGTTGCCATTTCCTTCTCCAGGTGTGGCAAGGACATCTTTCCAAATCTATGATAAGTTCTAATTCAAGGGTCTACAAAAGTTCTCAAGGAAGGACTCTGACTGAGGGAGAAATTTCTTGTGTGGTCCCATTGTTACTTCCTAGAATTGGACCCCAAGCAAAACTACTGGTGAATTCTTGAGATCTGTCAATGCAAATTCATGTTTACTTGAGAGGCTGCAAATTTATTACAGCAGGCTTCAGCAGAAAATATTTGTCTACAGTGAAAAACTGGAAGCCAACAATGCATGATTAGAGAAAGGAAAATGTCATTTTTTAAATTGGGGAAGATGGATGTAAAGTGGAAGATTCCGTTCTGGCCCTAATTATGTGGCTGGGTCTTCCTGGACTCTCAGTCTAATCGGCGTCGATACAAAAATTACACAGCAATCTAGAAGCTTAAAAAAAAAAGAAGAGAAAAATGGCAGTAATTAAATGACAAAAACTATATTCAAATAAAATTAAGGGTTTGACTTAAAGCTATGGGGGGCATCTCCTTTTGTTTCTTCTTATGTAGCATTTAAAGGAAAATGAAACAAAAAGAGCTATCTGGAAGTGTTTCTTAGCACTTATCATAGCCCCAGCCTCAGGCGTTTGGTGGTCTGAAGTCCCCTGTGCATCCAACTTGTTCATTGTATGACTTTGGGTTCTATTCCTGTGCTTCATGGAAAAGCCCTGGAGAAGGGACCCAAGAATCAAAAGAAGAAACTCAGTTTAGTTGTTAGGTTTATCCATCATGTGTTCACTCACTCAATCGTGTCTGACTCTTTGTGCCCCCATGGACCATTGCCTGCCAGGCTTCTCTGTCCATGGGATTCCCCAGGAAAGAATACTGAAGTGGGTTGCCATTTCCTCCTCCAGGGGAATCTTCCAAGCTCAAGGATCAAACCCGAGTCTCTTGTGTCTCCTGTATTGGCAGGCAGATTCTTTACCATTAGCACCACCTGGGAAGACCTTTATTCACCATATCAAGAGGTTAAAGGTATATTGTTTAAGTGAAAGAATTATTTAATGGAGTGAAATAATTTAATGATTTAAATGGAAGTTTTTATAATAATAATGATTTTTAAAAAGAAATATTTTAGATACACAAAAAGCACCCATACCTATGCCCACCTATGTTTAATGAACATAAATATCTTGCTGTGTTGTTTCATTTTTGAAAGTAAAGCCTTTTGGAGTAGTTGAAGCTTCCACTGCAGTCTTCAGCCTCCCCATCTCTCCCACTGTCTCCAGAGGTGACCACAGTATCAACATCAACATTTTCCTTCTCTGTTTTCATACTTTGTGACTACGTAGGCATGGGTTTAGAAACAGTGTACATAGTGGTGCTATTTCTGTGCTTTTAAAATCTAAATAAATTGTGTTTCCTTATGTTTTTAGGAATTATCTTTATTGAGACAGGTACCTGTGCATCATTCATTTTAAATGCTGTGGACTCTTTCATTATATGAGTATATACTGTGGTTTATTTCTCTTTTTCCTATTGATAAATATTTAGAATGTTTGCCTTTCTACCATTACAAGCAACATTTGATAAGCATCCTTGTAAATAGTGTCTTGTGTACATCTGCAAGACTCTCAAGGACGTAGACTTGGGGAAAAAATGTTGGGCTGTATGTCAAGTACACCGTCATCTTCCCTAACCATTGCCGTGTCCTCTCCTGAGTGGCTGGACAATGTGCATACTTAATGCAGGACCTGACAATTTTCATTTTCCCCTGTCCCATCTCATATTTTATATAATCAAACTTCTAAAATGTTACTGTCATAGTGGTTTTATTTTCATTATCCTGATTACTAGTGAGGTTGAGTTTCCTCCCAGATGTTTGTTGGTACTTCAAGTAATCTCATTTTCAATAATCCATTCCTTTCCTCTTGCCCACCCCCCCTTTTTTTCCTGGATTTTTTTGTCTTTTCCAAACTAATTTGTATGAGGTTTTAATGCCTGAGTTGCATCCTTAGGAAGTTACTATGTATCAGATAACTGTCTTAGTGGAAAGTTTCAGATTCTGTACTCTAAGCAGCAAGCATCACCTTATGCCTACTATAAATGACACATTATTCCAGGTTGACTCCAGGCTTTGTCAACAGGAAGAAGCGACCTGTCCTGATGAATATAATAGTAAAGCTAGTCACAGCCCTTTGGGGATGAGGGCCCGAGTTATTGGAGAGAAAGCTTGGGAAGATCTAAGAGCAGGAATTTAGGAACCTGTTAGAGAGTGGGGCAAAGCTCATATAGCCAGGAGATGCCTGGAGACTGACAGAAGGGCAGAAGCAGAGTGGTTTCTAAGAGAAGGTAAGTGGTAGGAGGTGCTGTGGGCTCTGTGATGGGGAGGCTGCCTCCCTGGTAGGAAGACATCTCACAGCTGTGGAACTCAGAGAATGGGGGCATCCTGACTGCTGACTGGCAGCCCAGTTCACCGCATGCCAACATGGGTGGGTGGCAAGGAGAGAAATCAACAGGAATTCAAGAAGAAAATCCTCATAGGCAGCTGCGCTTCCCTACTATCAGAGCCATGAAGGGCTTTACCATGATCAGCCAGTGAGGATGGAGGGAGCCTGGGTCAGGCTACACTGCAGAGTGTGAAAACGAAGAAGGGGTAGGAAAACTAGAGCTCTGATCTGTCACCAAATTGTAACTTGGCTTCTGATAGTAATGGTTTATTTTATGCTGCCTCCAACTTCCAACCAGCAAATTACAAAATCGCATGATTTGCATTTTACCTTCTTTGTTTTCCCTTCCTGTCCACGTTAATAGAGGTAGTGTGAGTGGCAAAACAACCCTCAAGCAGGTGGCGGCAGGTAAAAGGAAATCCTGTGTGTATGTCTGACTGGCTGCTGAACGAGGGATTGATGATGACTGCCCTGTCGTCCTCCCTGCGTGCATGGACCTGCGTGTTATCACCCAGGAGGGTAGGGAAAGGCCGAAAAGCAATTAAATGCTAAATCCCCCCATCTCTTGGTTTCTAGCTGTGTCAGGTCCAAAGAGATAAAGCTGCTTGGTAAGCCTGTTTTCGCTTGGGTGGTGAACCAGTGTCTCATAAATCAACCAAGTGAGGGAACTGAATCAACCCCAGAGTCTAGGGCACAATTAGCTACCTTAGAGAAGGAACTGAGAGATACTCCTGTCATGACTGCTTAAGTTCAGTGCAGCCTTTCCTTGTAAAGCCAGACATTAATCTTTGTGGTTGTTTTTGGTCTTTTTGCTAATACACATGAGGGCTGGTGGTCTCATCTGAGTGTAGACTGCCCAGCAGTGAAGTATATCATGCACCAGACTTGTCTAAGGCTTGATGTGAACATGTAAATAAGAATGCTAGTGCAGAAATAAGTAGACTAGCCCTGCAGTATTGATGAATTCTGGAGACTTACTTCCTTTAGCTCTGTTTCATTCAGCAAAGTCTCTGTTGTCTGACTTTCACCCTCATGGTCCATCAGAACCAACTCCACGTGTCCTTGAAGCAGATTTAGAAAACGAAGGCAGATTAGAAAATTCCAAGTTTTCTTTTTGGCAGCATCAAGTGGCTATTATCCCAGAGCCAAGCAATGTTGCCAGAGACTATTTTTTTAAAAAATCAACAGATGAGGGAGAATCAAACCGTCTAGTGTCACAGACTGCCAGGGAGTGAATTAGCATGCCAGGGGAAGTCTCCTGCCCCTTCCAACTAAGGAATAACAGACAAACAAAATCATGGGTTAACATGAAATTTCAAACAAAGCAAATGCCTCACTCACCCTTGACATTCGTCTTTACAATTCTATTAAAAGGTTTTTCATAAGAGTAGATTATTGGGTTTCCAGAAATGAACTGACAGTCATCACTACGTAATTTCTTTCTAAGGGTATCATTTGTGCAGTCTCTGGAGTTTCTTCTTTATTGCGACTTTAAGCAAAATTTTCTTTCACAAGGGCTATGCTCCAAATTATTATGGGCTCTTAAATAATAGCAGTTGTAAGTTCTCTATAGCCACTTCTCCCACCTGTTTTGCTTTATTTTTTAATTTACTTTATTGAAGTATAGCTGATTTATAGTGTGTCAGTTTCTGTTGTATATCCAATTGACTCAGTTACATATATACACACACACATTCTTTTTCATATTTTTCATTATGATTTATCAATATCCATATTATAAGGGACCCAACTTTCTCTTATGTTTCCAATTTACTTATGCTTCTTTTTTAAAAAAAAAAAAAAAAACTATTTTATATTGGCGTACAACAGTTTAACAGTATTGTGATAGTTTCAGGTGGACCGCAAAGGGACTCAGCCATACATATGCATGTATCCATTTTCCCCCAAACTCTGCTCCCACCCAGGCTACCACGTAACATAGGCAGAGTTCCCTGCGCTGTACAGTAGGTACTTGTTGGTTATCCACTCTAAATATAGCAGTGTGTACATGTCAATCCCAAACTCCATAACTATCCCTCCTCCCTATTCTTCCCCCATGGAGGCCGTAAATTCATTCTGTAAGTCTGTGAGTCTGTTTTGTGAATCAGTTCATTTGTATAATTTCTTTTTAGATACTGCACATAAAGGATGTCATGTGAAATTTTCTCCTCTGACCTACTTCACTCAGGGGGAAAAAAAAAAAAGATGTTTTAAAGTAAATTTTATCTAACATTTCCAAATCTGTTCCCAGTCATATCCTGATCACCTAGTTATCTGTGTACTTGGGAAATACTTCTCTTCAACAGAGTAGTTTTGCTGCTTTCTCTAGAACTGTATAGAGAAGCTTAGCCCCTTAGATAAAAAGTAAGGACTATCCTTTCTGTGTGGGAGAAGAAGGCAGGCTGTGCGGTCAGATGTGCATCTGGAAAGGCTCCTTGCCCTGCTCAGTGGTTCTCCAGCCTGGGTACACACCGAGTTACCTCAGGAACTCTGAGAAATGAATCATACTCCCGTCACACCACATAGTAATTCAATCAAGAGCACAAGGTGAAGTCTCTGGACGGGCAGCACCCGGGAACTTGTCAGAACTGTAGGTCCTCAGTCCTGGTCCCAGACTTGCTGAATCAGACACGTTCAACATGTGGGGCCCAGGATCTGTGATTTAATAAGCGCTCCCAGTGGTTCTGATCTCATTCAGGTTTGAGGGGAAATACCTCTGCAGTTCATATTTTTAAAATATAACTCCAGATGACTCCAACGTGCAGCCAAGGTTGAAAATTTTAGGTATTTCCTTCCAATTGTATTCATTGTGCTACGACATTTTGTATAAGAGACTTGAGCTCCTCAGGTTTTCATATCCACAGGATCTCCCGTAGATACAGAGGGAAGTTGTATTTACTTCTGTTTGATTTCAACTACGCAAAAGCCAACTGCCTGTTTGGCTTCTGATCCTTTAGATCAGTCATAGCCAAGAGAGTTCTGGTTTTATATGCCTTGGCTCTAAAAGGCTCAGTCTAAAATGTGTCTTATCTCCAGGACCTACCCCTTTGACAGAGATGAAAAATCATATCAGAGTACCAAGAAGTACTGCAAGATCCTTGAAGAAATGCAAAAGCACAACATTGTTTATTAGGCACAATAGTGTTAACTGTGACTTTTTTTTTTATATTGACAGTATTCAAAATCTCAAGACCTTTTAGGGTTGTTTTGTTTGCAGTGAATCTGAATGACTTCCGGACTGCTAGTCACCTAGTAAAATCTCAGACTCCATTTCATTGAACTTGAAGTTTGATTGATATGCAGTCTTAGAACTTTAAGTAGGAAGCATTGTCCATGAAAACATTTCCTCTTCTCAACTCAGGTTTCTCAAAGTTTTCATCCTCTCCCTCCTCCTTTCCATCAACCCTCCCTACACTATGTTGTTCTTCCCTTTAAACAAATAACTCTTACCAAACCAAAATTCCCTTTCTGAAATGCTTAGGACCAGCTATGTTTTTTGAAGTTCATACACTTCAATTTTAAAGGAGTAAAGTAGTATGCATACTGTATATTAAGATCTGAAGCAAAAGGTGTAGATATTCAGACTAAAGAGATTAGGGACTATATATAACATCAGGATGGCTTTGTTGTTGTTTAGTTGCTCAGTTGTGTCCAACTCTTTGCAACCACATGGACTGTAGCCCACCAGGCTCCTCTGTCCATGGGATTTCCCAGGCAAGAACACTGGAGTAGGTTGCCATTTCCTTCTCCAGGGGATTTTCCCAACCCAGGGATCCAATCCTGTATTGGCAGGTGGGTTCTTTACCACTGAGCCACCTGGGAAGCCCCTCAGGATGGTTAGGTTTAGGTTTTATGAATTGAAAACCATGCAAATGAAAACCCTGTGGGCCTCTGGAGCTATTTGCATTTCAGCATACTGAATGCAAGATTGTGGGCAGTGTTCCATTCTTGAACCAGGAGGCAAACCAGCCTCAGCAGGATTGAAAAGCCCCAGGATCTTAAAACAAATTTAAAACATCTTGTTTATATTGAGTTTAGATGGTTGGCATTTAAGGACAGAACTTATGAATATGTAGCTTTGAATGTTAGTGCCTAGATCTGTAATCAAAGCAGCCAGGCTTAAACCGTACTTTTCAGTGAGATGACAGTCTGGAAAGATCACATTGCCCCTAAACAAATGGTGTTGGGACAGCGGCGAACCACATGGAAATGGAATGAAGCTGGAAGCCCCACTCTCTTCTTAATTGTCAGGTGGGCCAAAAAGTGTAGTCAGGTTTTTCCATACAATGTTACAGAAAAACGCAAACTTTTTGACCAACCCAGTGCGTCTCATCCCAGATGGACTGAGCCATAAGCATTCAAAAAATAAAAAAAGAGTGACTATTTTTACAATGCCAGAGTGGAGAGGACTTTTCAAACATAATGAAAAATCCCCAAAGTTATAAGAGGTAAGAGCTGTAATATTTGCATAAATATCAATGATTTCTTTAGGGCAAAAATCAGTATAAAAAAGCCAAAAGTGACCCAAAAAAGGATTTGTAACACATGCTAGATACACGTGCGTAAGAAGTGTGTTTATAAATAGATAAGGCCATCAACCTAACTAAAAAAAATGAGCACGTAAGCAAGCCCCAGACAAAAAGAATTACAAATGTCCTTGAAACATGACATGATTCTCCACCTCATATTCCATTAAATAAGACTGTGAAAAGTAGTCAGTTGTCAGACTGGCGAGGTTCATTCTGTTTGGTGACTTTGTTTTAAGACTACCCTGCAAATTCTGCTCACACAAATGCATAAAGATATATGTACAAGAATTTTCAGAGCCACATTGTTTTGAACAGATTAAGTATTGGAAGCAACCTAACTGTCCTTCAGTGGTAGATTGGTTAAATAAGTGAAAATGCACCCCCCAGGCCAGAGTATTCTGTGGATGTTAGAAGGAATGAGATAAATCTACATGTGCCAATGTGGAAAGGGGCTCACTGCGCCTGGATCAGTTGCAGAATAAAGTGATTCTGTCCGTGTGAATGTTGGTGTAAGCACAGACTGTGTCTGGGACCATGCACAACATCCCTCATAGCAGGGTCCTACCCCAGGGAAGGTGAACACAGACGAGTGCGCAATACAGTCTTCTGAACTGTTTGACTTATCTACAGTAAGCATGTATGAATTCAGTGATACGCTACTGAAAACTTTTCACATCTGGGCACCCTTCTTGCAAATCAAGGACGGTCTGAAATCAGTCTTGGTTTGGTAAACTCACAGCTGGGCATACAAGGAGGTGGGGTTGAGGGGTTTAATACTGTCTTTTTGCAAAGATGCCTTATCATCCATTTACAGGATTGCTTTCTTATATAGACTTCTTGCAATAACTTTAGTTAGTGAGTTGGAGCCATTTGCAAAGGTGTCTCAGACTGAGAACAGTGACCTAACCCCAAAGGCACTTCGCAGAGTTCAGATTTCGTGACTGAGGAATGTTCTTCCTTTCACGCTTTATGGCACTCTGTGTTCCATAATGGGTCAGGACCAGAGGGAGGCTGTGGACAAAATTTTGTCTGTGTCCATGAAGCCCTACACAAGCCTAGTCCTGGATTGGGGGCTGTGCCCAAGTCGAACCCTCCTTCCGGTCTTCCCCACCCCGCACAGCTTCTTGGGGTGCACAGGCTGTGGGGCGTCCTGTCAGGCCTACTTGCCTAAGTCCTCTTCAAGGAATTTTCACCAGTTGCCTACAAGGACATGATGAGGAAGTTTGAAGCCAAAATCAAGATGATGCGAGAGGAAAAATAGAGATGCCAGCTCTGAGACCCTGCTAGCTTTTTCCCTGATGGTGTGGGAAGAACAGAGAGCACTGAAGGGCACTCATAATACCAGGCTGTCCTCCCCCAGCCCAGCAGTGTTCCTGCGACAGACTCAGAGCACACTTCAAAGCAAACCATGATTGGTTCCTTACCTGCCAGACCCTCGGCCCAAAGAGAGCCGGTGGACTTGACCCTGGGAGTGAAACCTGAGTGGAGACCCCCGCCGCACGAAGAAAGCAGCCCCTTTCCCTGTCCTAGCTGGCGGGATGTAGGGTCCAGTGGCTGCTAAGTTTGGGGCTGCACAGATTTTCTTGTCATCCTCTGTAATTTTACCTCCTTTTTTGGTGGTGGGGGACTATGAAAACCCATTTTAAGCTTTAGCGCGGAAGTTGGGTTTCTTTTTTTTTTTTAATTTTTTTATTAGTTGGAGGCTAATTACTTCACAACATTTCAGTGGGTTTTGTCATACATTGATATGAATCAGCCATAGATTTACACTTATTCCCCATCCCGATCCCCCCTCCCACCTCCCTCTCCACCCGATTCCTCTGGGTCTTCCCAGTGTACCAGGCCCGAGCACTTGTCTCATGCATCCCACCTGGGCTGGTGATCTGTTTCACCATAGATAGTATACATGCTGTTCTTTTGAAACATCCCACCCTGGAAGTTGGGTTTCTATTAGTAGAAGCCAGTTTCACTCTTCACAAAATAATTGATGAATCAAAAGGGGTTCTACTGCAAAAATAAAAGCCATGAATTTTTTTTTTTTTATCTCTGTGATTTGAGTCACTTGCTTCCTAGCAGTCCATCTGATTTACTGTGACGTCTTCGTGACTCTGAATTTATAATATTTATCTGGGAACTTTGCTTCAGTCTCTTAACAGGCTACCTCGTGACAAGGTACAGAGAAGTGGATGTGGTCTGTTTTGGGTTTGCTCATGCAACAGTCATTTCTGAGATCCATACAAAGGAAAAACATAGCGATAAGATACGAAACCCTTAATTACTCTAATATATGTACGAAGCTCTCTCCTCACCGCACCTCCTTCCCCGGCTCCTTCCTCCTCAACCTCTCTTAACTCCTCGGGTGCGATCCACTAGCAGAAGCATCCAGCCCATCGCAGCTCACTTAAACGGCTGCAGGAAATTTGTTTTACAAGGCTGGTTTTAACTGAACTACCTGCTGTGCGGCACATTGCTACTGTTTGTGAAATGAATGATGGGAAAGGCAAGTCTGTGATTTCATTTGTTCAGACCGATTACTCACACGTTGCACACGGTATCATTTGCTTGTCACTTAATGACTGACCAGCCTGCCTGAATCATTACTGTTGCGGCGTAGTGAAAGGAAGACCTCGGCATAATGAGGCGCTGAAGGAAGTGGAGTGCTGTTTTACCTAAAAGAAATGGTGTGCAGAAATCCAGCACAGCTGCAGGTGTTCCGATGACAATGTGGGAAGCAGTTAGCTTCCAATTTAGCAGAAAATTAAGAGCGAAAAAACTGTTATTTGTGAGAGAAGATACTCATGGCAGGCAATCATCCTCGCTCTGCGTCCACAAGATGAGCTTTCAGCTGTCTTTGTCGTGACTTAAAACAATTGGTATCTTGGGCTGCATTCAACACCAGATTGGTGCTTATTATCTGCAGTTTATTCTTTCTTGGGATATTTTGTTTTTTTTTCCCCCCCTCTATTTTATGGTTAATTTGCTTGCTTGAATGTAAAGCCATTTAAGCTGAAAAATCTGGATTGTGGCTGATCATTGTGCCAGGGCTCTGAGCTGTATGATACAAGATAATTGGCAATTTTCAAATTCATAATCCATTTTGTTTCACTCATTCCCTCCATCCCCCCCCGGGTCCCTTCTGCTAGCTTCTCTGCCCTGTTCTTCAGCATAATCTTTGAAACGGGTAACAGGGGGAAGGTGGGGGGCTAGAATCCTCCACTCAGGACCTGAGGCTCCTGAGAGTCACCTTTGGGGAAATGAAAGAGCAAAACTCCATGATGCAAACCTGTCTACCTCTGGGGAAGCAGTCTCTCCCAAGCAGATAGATACTTCATGAAAAGGCTGAATTCTGTTTGGAATCACAGTTCCAAGTTCTATTGGTAGGGTAATAAAAAGATTTGGCTTCACTCGAGAGTCTGCTGTTTGAGGCAGACAAGAAAACCCCGACATTCTATAAACCAACTGCCAGTCTCCCATTTGATGGTGGTCCAATGGCTAGATCTGACATAGCGTATTCTAGTCTTTTTATCCCTTGCCACGTGAGTCAAGGTGAAACTGTTAATAGACGACAATGCCTAATCTCTTCACTGGTGAGGTAGCTCTAGTATATAGTATATCGTATGCGTGTTACCTTTTGCTGTGTCAGTCAAGGTGATGGTAGATAAAGATGCCCAAGTCTATGTCCATTGATAAGTCTAGCCCACAGGATTTCATCCCAGTAGTGTAAGCCCTTCGTGTTTCATTCTTTTCTATTTTCCTGTCAGAGCAATGTCATCAGAGTTGACTCATTTCAGTCAAGTTATTCCTGAGCAACAAAGTTCCCCTCAGGAGATTTCTTTAGAGATATGGTAGTATTGTTGTAGGAAGGGGGACCCCTTCCAGGGCCCGAAACTGGGCTCTTGTCTAACACTTGGAAATGAATTGTCCGAGGAGACACATGTGCTGACAAAGCAAGAGATTTTATTGGGAAAGGGTACCCCGGTGGAGAGCAGTAGGTAAGGGAACCCAGGAGAACTGCTCTGGCGCGTGGCTCTCAGTCTCAGGGTTTATGGTGATGGGATTAGTTTCCAGTGGTCCTTGGCCAGTCATTCTAACTCAGAGTCTTTCCTGGTGGTGCTCGCATCGCTCAGCCAAGATGGATGCTAGCGAGAGGGATTCTGGGAAGTGGACGGACAGGCGGTGTTTCCTTTCAACCTTTCCCAAACTCTTCTGGTTGGTGGTGGCTTATTAGTTCCCATTCCTTATCAGGATCTGCTGTCATAAAACAACTCATGCAAATGGTTACTATGGTGCCTGGCCAGGGTGGGCGGTTTCAGTCAGTGTGCTTCCCCTGACAGTAAGTTCTGGTTACTCTGTCCTCGGTGATCTCAGGCCAGTGGAGTATCGTGTCTTAAAAGCAGTATTTGTAAGGGTGGTAACAGAGGTGTGTTCAACAGACAAGGGGGCTGTGAACAGTAGTCCTGCTGCTTCAGCTAAATAGAACACGGAGATTCTCTATCGAAGGAGGGACTCTTCAATGATATATGTACTTTTTATTCTTTGCAGCCGCCAGACCTTCTTTACCTGAAAGCAGAACACCCTTGCCACTTTTCTTCTCTTTATTAATTACAAGTCATTTATTTTCCTGTCCTGTCACTCTGATGTTTCTATGGGCACACTTGGTCACAGCACTGGTTAAGACTGTGAAACATTCTGTCTCCCCATTTTGTAATAACTTTCCACTTGGATCGTGATGTTGTTTTTCAGGTCCATTTGTGTGAACTAGTAGAAGGAAAATGCAAGAGAGAAAAAGAACCTGGTGAGCAATCATAGACCAAACAAGCACCAGATTAGTAGCCAGAGGAGAAAAAATAACCAGAGAGGGGATAAGAGGCTTTCCGCCCTCAAATGCTGTTTGGTGTTTATCTTTCATTACACTGTCTTTTGGCTTTCACCTTCCTCTCCAGCTCAGATATCACATTCCCTTTCACCATAGCTGTGTGTTTATTATTTAAAGTGCTGGCAAGCCTAAATTTCCAATTTCTGCACTGCTTTCCGTGGTAGAACTTGGATAATCAGGCACTCCGCATCCCATGTGTGGGTTTTCATCTTACTACTTCCTCGCACAGATACTGCGCTGTCACCAGCTGGCCTGAGAAGACACTCAGCCACACTATTTTCATGTCCACTAATAGTCACTCAGTCTCCTGTTCTGCCAATTTGGTGCATAATATTTTCATTTTCTCTATATACATTTTCCAATACTCCTGTCAGCTTGCAACATCTACTTCATTAAGCTTCTCCTCCCTCCGGTTGAACAGCCATCAGCAGTGAAGAAGCCTTTGTGAGGTCGAGGGGGGATTGATCTTGTTTTCTCCACACACTCGCAGACCTGCCAAAGCAGGAGGATTTACTGCCTGTCACCCAGATTGCCTGGAGGATGCTCCTTGTCCCCATTTGTCACGCAGCTTCCGTTGCTCACCAGGCGCTCGGGCTTGTAAACCGATTTCTGAAAATGTGAAAGGATTATCCTCGCTCATAAAATGCAAAATTTGCTTAACTGCCTTAGAAGATTTTTCAGGCCGCAGCATTTGTTTTTCAAGAGAGGCCGATTTGAATTACAAAGTAAGGTCGGTGTGGTGTGGAGAGAGGGGTGGTGATGGCCACCATCAGGCCGGCCCCTCCTTCGGGCAAGCCAGACAGCGAGGAGCTTCATGAAAAGTGCAGAGAGAAAGCTAGTGTGTTGCTTTACGTACGATTCTACACTGCAAAACAAAGCAGTGGATAAAGCATCTATCTCTTGTTTCATTTAAGGATTCTTGGTCCTGTTTGGTCTTCCTAAAGGGCTTGCAAATAGAGCATTTGAAAAGAATTACACTCTAGTGGCTGTTTAACTTTTATTAAGTAATTACAGATTCTAAATAGAAGACACAAAGATCTGGACCAAGGATAGTATCTCCATATTCAGTAAGTCCAGCAACAACTTCCTAAATATGCATGTGAAAGCTTTCTTGTCTTTCATCATTTACCAAATCCCACAGTGAATCTATTTTTATACTCAACCCAGACTTAAACCAACTCCCACAAACTGAGTTGAGTGTGACATTTATAACAGACTCCAGATAGCAATGTATTTTTATAAAACCATCAGCCAGCCATCCCCCCCCACAACTGTTCCCTTATTAAATCTATATCTTTCAAAGAACACCCTTTAGGACTAACAATAAAATAAGAGGCCGTGAACTGGGGGATCTTCCTTTTTATCATCTTTCCTTCGGGGCAAACTTAGAAAGGCTTACTCACCATCTCTCCCTGAAGATTTCTTGGCAACAGTGATTGTGTCTTATTTAGAATCTATAAACCAAGGACCTGTGCTGGTGATTGGTACATTATAGGTGCTCAGTACATGGGTGTCTGAGTAAATGGATGAAGGGTATGGTGTGGGGGCCCTTTATTTATTCCTCATTTTCAATGGATAATCTCAACTCAGTTCATTCAAGGCAATCAGTAAAATCCTAAATTTATAAAAGGATAGAGTAGATCTTTCTGGTGAGAAGTGAACTTTTGTTGAGGGAGTATGAAAATACAGAGTTATAGATTTATACAAGGGGATATGAAAGAGAATGTTCAGGTGTAGTCTTATGTTATGGATGAAATAAATGATAGATATAGAAATGGAAGTAGGAAACAGGGATGTTAAGCAATCAGCTGAGCTAAATATATATCCATCCTCTTTAGAGGAAGAAAACTGATTTTAGCATCTGAAAATGAGGCATTTCAGGATCAGGCTTCCCTTTTCATTTCAGGATCCCCTACTGAGTCAGGGGATGTTTCCTTCTTTCTGTTTCTCTTTTATTTCTTGTCTTCACTCATTAGGTAAGCTATGCCCCTAGGCTGCTACATTCCTCTTCACAGAGGGAAATAAGACAGGACAACAGAAAATTCTGCCCTGTCACTGAAGAAATTAAATAGTGTAGATCAGGAAAAGGAGCTGGGGATATAGAAATACAGAGAGAACTATTCTATGTAACATGATCCAGAGCCTCCTCTAAGCCCCATTTTGACTATGTTTGACCATTAATCTTTTTCTCTAGCTTCCACAATATGAGACTCAATTTTTGTCCCATCCTCTTCACTGGTCTCATTTTTTAAAAACCAGTCTTTTTTAAAAAAAATTATTGGACTATAGTTGATTTACAATGGTGTTAGTTTCAGCAAAATCAGCAGTTATATTTATATATATACATACACACACATACACACACATACGCACGTATGCATTCTTCTTCAGATTCTTTTCTCACATAGGTTATCACAGAACATTGAGTTCCCTGTGCTATACATTAGGTCCTTGTTGATTATCTGCCTTGTATATTGTATTGTGTATATAAAATCCCAAACTTCTGATTGATCCCTCCCCCCATGTTTCCTCTTTGGTATCCATACGTTTGTTTTTTGATATCTGCACATTTGCTTCTGTTTTGTAAATTAGTTCATTTGTGCCTTTAAAAAAAAATCCACGTATGTGAAATAATATGCTATTTGTCCTCCTGTGTCTAACTTCACTTAGTATGATAATTTCTAGGTCCATCCATGTTGCAGCAAATGGCATTTCATTCTTTTTTATGGTTGAGTAGTAGTCCATTTCATATACACCACATCTTCTTTATCCATTCTTCTGTCAATGGATATTTAGGTTGCTTAATGTTTTGGCTGTGGTAAATAGTGAATATTGGGATACATCTTTTCAACTTATGGTTTTTAGGTTTTTTAAGGAACCTGTACACTTTTCTCCTCTTCCGTCTCCTTCAGTGGTGCTCTCCTGACTATCAGATCAGCCTCGCCTCTCGTTTGGAGATCTGGTGTTCTCTACCTTTCTGGGCTGGCTCCTTTTGGGTGCTGTCTTCATGGTCCGTATGTGCAGCTCTGCGCTTCCCTGCTTCTGTCAGTGGTACCACCCTCATCCCGGTGCCCTACACTTGCAGTTATGTAATTACCTGGGCTTCTCTCACACCTTTCCCCCCATCAACTAATCAGTCTCGCCAAGTGGTATTGTCAGGTCAGTGTAAAAGTCTTTTCCATTTTTCTCCATTTTTACTGTGACTATCTCAATTTAGAAATTTAGCTTTATATCTAAAGTGCTGTTTTAGCTGAGGCTGTTCTCATCACCAACACTACTCACAAACGTGTACACACACACCTTCACCTTCTCATGTATCTGACTTGCAGTTGTCAGATTGATTAGTGGAAAAACCTCATTTCCATTAAACTTACCTCCTTAACAGCTAAAAATAGTTTCCTAATTGAGAGAACAGCATAGATTTTATGTAATTCTACTACTATCTCTCAATATAAACCTAAATGTGACAATTTTTTTTTTGTACCTTAATACCAAGAGTATTACTTCCTATAGTTTGGAATGCAACTAAGAGAACTACCTATAGGTTTGAAAATCACTTCTCTCTTTAGAATTCAGGGATCTCCAAACTCCAGCTTTGTTTATCTGAAGAATGTTTTTGTCCACACTTAATTCTTTCTGCATCCCTTCAAAGATAAAACTTTTATCCGTGTAGATAGTTTTCAATGGAAAGAAGAGAAACATAGTCAGAGGATACAGAAATTACCTGAACATTGGTATGTGTTTCTTTTTACTTAGGACAGGCTTAAGTAAAGTGGTTTTACTAACACCCACATGATTTGTTCTTACAAAGAAATAGCTGAATATTTTAAAACACGTTTGAGCAGAGGAATTTTGAAACTGATTTTTTCATAGTTTGACATGGGACGCAGGGGTACTAGGGAAGTAGTAGCAGGTCCTTTTGTTCAGCTGAGGTCTTGGATGATTTGTAACTATACAAAGTCAAGTTGGGACTTGTGTTTGGGAGAAGGGATAGAATTGCTAAACAACTGTGCTTAATAAGGAGAAAATACACTGAGGCTTCAGAAGGCTGGTCTGAGGGGAA
The DNA here is from genome assembly GCF_019320065.1 of Cervus canadensis. Lineage (NCBI taxonomy): Eukaryota > Metazoa > Chordata > Mammalia > Artiodactyla > Cervidae > Cervus > Cervus canadensis. The sequence goes on along the minus strand of NC_057388.1, from coordinate 28,755,231 downwards.
GAGGATGAGGAAGCATCTGGGCAGGGAGAGAGGAGCTGGGCAGCTAGCCTGAGATGTGGAGTGCCATGTGGAATGGATCAGCCAAGAGAAATCCCTGGTATCAAATGAAAGGTGAATGGAAGGACTTTCAACAGCATGAATGATTAGACACCCTGAGAGCCATTCAAAGAGATCAACATATTTGGGCATATTCATGTAATGGAGAAGTCCATTGCAGAAAAAATGAATTAGAAATACATAAGTTAATATGAGTCGTGTAAGCTTGATATTGAGTGAAGCCTCTGCAAAAGCATGTGTCATGTGATGCAATCTATACAGAAATTTAAAACTTGCAAACAATTATGTACTTTAAAGATATCCATAAATGCTTGGGCCTTAGGAAGCATCACTACGAACAAAGCTAGTGGAGGTGATGGAATTCCAGTTGAGCTATTTCAAATCCTAGAAGATGATGCTGTGAAAGTGCTGCACTCAATATGCCAGCAAATTTGGGAAGCTCAGCAGTGGCCACAGGACTGGAAAAGGTCAATTTTCATTCCAATCCCTAAGAAAGGCAATGCCAAAGAATGCTCAAACTACCGCACTATTGCACTCATCTCACATGTTAGCAAAGTAATGCTCCAAGTTCTCCAAGTCAGGCTTCAACAGTACGTGAACTGTGAACTTCCACATGGTCAAGGTGGTTTTAGAAAAGGCAGAGGAACCAGAGATCAAATTGTCAACATCCGTTGGATCACAGAAAAAGCAAGAGAATTCCAGAAAAATATCTACTTCTGCTTTATTGACTATGTCAAAACCTTTGACTGTGTGGATCACCACAAACTGTGGAAAATTCTGAAAGAGATGGGAATACCAGACCACCTGCTGCCTCCTAAGAAATCTGTATGCAGGTCAGGAAGCAACAGTTAGACCTGGACATGGAACAACAGACTGGTTCCAAATCGGGAAAGGAGTAGGTTGAGGCTGTATATTGTCACCCTGCTTATTTAACTTATATGCAGAGTACATCGTGAGAAACACTGGGCTGGATAAAGCACAAGCTGGAATCAAGATTGCCAGGATAAATATCAATAACCTCAGATACGCAGATGGCACCACCTTATGGCAGAAAGTGAAGAACTAAAGAGCCTCTTGATGAAAGTGAAAGAGGAGAGTGAAAAAGTTGGTATTCAGAAACTCAACATTCAGAAGACTAAGATCATGGTATCTGGTTCCATCACTTCATAGCAAATAGATGGAGAAACAATGGAAACAGTGACAGACTTTATTTGGGGGGGCTCCAAAATTGCTGCAGATGGTGACTGCAGCCATGAAATTAAAAGACACTTGCTCCTTGGAAGGAAAGTTATGACCAACCTAGACAGCATGATAAAAAGCAGAGACATCAGTTTGCCAACAAAGGTCCGCCTAGTCAAAGCTATGGTTTTTCCAGTAGTCACGTATGGATGTGAGAGTTGGACTTTAAAGAAAGCTGAGTGCTGAAGAATTGATGCTTTTGAACTGTGGTGTTGGAAAAGACTCTTGAGAGTCCCTTGGACAGCATGGAGATCCAACCAGTCCATCCTAAAGGAAATCAATCCTGAATATTCATTGGAAGGACTGATGCCGAAGCTCCAATACTTTGGCCACCTGATGTGAAGAATTGACTTATTGGAAAAGACCCTGATGCTGGGAAAGATTGAAGGCAGGAGGAGAAAGGGATGACAGAGGATGAGATGGTTGGATGGCATCACCGACTCAATGGACATGAGTTTGAGTAAACTCTGGGAATTGGTGATTGACAGGGAGGCCTGGCGTGCTTCAGTCCATGGGGTTGCAAAGAGTCGGACACAACTGAGCGTCTGAACTGACTGACTGAGTGATAAATGCATGGGAATAACAAATACCAAATGCAAGATAGTGGTTATCTCTGGGAGAAGGGAGTTTGAAGTGTAAATGAAGAGGGATACACAGGGAACTTAAACTCTTGGTTAGCATCATTTCTTGAGCTGGGAAAGGGGTACATGGCATTAATTTGATTTTTAACATTTTGCTTTCTCATAAATGCTTTATCATGTACTCTTAGAATAACTTTTATTTAAATTTTGACTTACAGAAAAAATGCAAAGAAAGTAGAGATTTCCCATATGTCCAAACATACCCAGTTTCTTCTGTTTAACATCTTACATTAGTGTGGTACATTAGTTATAATTGATGAACTAGTGTTGGTTCAGTGTTTTAAGCCCATTTCCTTAGTTTTTACCTAATGTACTTTTCTGTACTAGGATCCCATCCAGGATACCATGTTACAATTGGTCATCGTATCTCCTTAGGCTCCTCTTAGCTATGATCGTTTCGCATACTTTCTTTTTTTTTTTTTGTGACTTAGAGGGTTTTGAGGGTATTGGTTGGGTATTGTGTAGAACGTCCCTCTGTTGAGATTCGTCTGATGTTTGTCTTGTGATTAGACTAAGATTATGCATTTTGGGAGGAAGAAGTGAAGTGCCATGCATATCACATCATATAAATAGTACATAACTTCTCACTGTTAACGTTGACCTTGATCACCTGGCTGGCGTGGTGTTTGTCACATTTCTCTCGTGTAAAGTTATCTCTCCCCTCCTTTTTTTTTCTTTTAATACTTTCCTCTTTGGGAGGAAGAATAAAAATCTCTCCCCCAATTCTCTTCCATACATTAAGGCTTCACTCAAGGGCCTTCACTATATGTAGCCCCCACATAAGAAGTAGTGTGTTACTGTTTACTTATTTCTTCAAAATTTATTTATATCAGTATGCACTCAGAGATATTTATTTTATATTTTGGGTTATAATCCAATGTTACTTTATTTTGTTACTAAAATTTTTCCAGTTTTGGCGTTGGAAATACTTTCACTTGGCTCCTATGATTGTGTTGGGTTGTGTTATTTGTTTAAAAAAGCATTTCCCTACCTTCTCGTACTATGAGATGCTCCAGACTCACCTTGTGTACTTCCTACCTGGGTCCTAGAATCAATCATTTCTCCACGGATCCTGGGCTATTTTTACTGGTTAGTGGTTATTATAAACCAAGGTCTGGGTGCTGGGTATGTTCAGTGCTGCTGGGATGTTGGTGCGTCTAGGCCCCCTCGGTAGTCAGAGCAAGGTATAATATACCATGCACAGACATATATCTTTAAATATTGTCTATATATAACCATTTGTATCTGCATTAAGCTAAACATGAGTTCATACTGATGTCTTCAATTCTAACTCATTATCATATGAGTCATCCTATTCTATTCCCCTTGTCTGTTAATCCTCACTCCAACATAATTAATTCATTGTTAAGTCAATCTGGATATTGGAATAAGAGAAAACGCTGTGTGCATATGAGGAGTGGGTATTTAGTTGTTCTACCACAGAAGGTTAATTCTGCTCATCCTTAGCCTACACAGGGAATTGAAAAACACAGTAACTGAACTGTCATAAGACTGTAAATAGCCTGGAAGTAGAATATGTGTACATCCTGCTTTAATACACAAACTATATACACACACACACTTTTATTTCTTAAATTTTATGTGACTGGAGGGTAAAATCTTTACAGTATTGTGATGGCTTCTCCCGTACATAAGCATGAATTGGCCGTAGGTATACGTGTGTCCCCCCAGTCCTGACCCCCCCACCCCTCTCCCCACCCCATCCCTCCAGGATGTGCAGGGCACTGGCCCTCGGCGTTCTGCTTCGTGCATTGAACTCGCAGTGGTCATCCATTCTGCGTGTGGCAGTGTACATGTTTCAGTGCTGTTCTCTCAAGTCATCCCACCCTCACCATCCCCACTGAGTCCAGAAGGCTATCATGTACGTCTGTGTCTTCTTTGCTATATGTAGGATTGTCGGTACCATCCTTCTGGATTCTATATTATGCATTAATATACAGTATTTGTCTTTCTCTTTCTGACTTACTTCACTCTGTATAATAGGCTCTAGGTTCATCTATCACATTAGAACTGATTCAAATGTTCCTTTTATATGTCTGTGTGTGTGTGTATATATATATATGTTCCTTTTTATAGCTGAGTAGTATTCCATTGACACATACAACTTTAATACAGGATAAGAAAACTGAACTATAAAAGAACAAATTCATAACACCTAGTAAACCTAAACATTTACAATCCAATTTTACGAATACTCAAAATTAAAAAAATAATAATATTTTACCATAAACTATTAAAATATAGCAGACCTAGCAGAAGATTAGCAATAATCAATTTAGAAAACAACCAGCAAGAAGTATTATCAGTATTATGGATAATAAAAATAAAGGATTAAGCTGGGTTCAAAAGTTTTCCTTGAAATTCCAGGCAATGTTTGAGACTCACTCATTCATTGGAATTCTTTAGTACTATTTTATTTTTTTAGCACATGAGAAAATCCTTATACAGGTGGATGCTTGGATCCTATTGTTTACAAATCTGACAGAAGCCTTAGAAAATCTTATAAATCCATTAGAAGCCTAACTAAAATATTTATCTTTATGGTAATTAAAGAAGATACTGGCTATGCAGCGAAACCAAAAATTTAGCATGAACAGACTCTTGGGAGCTAATGAAAGAATTTTAATGTGCTACCAGTAAATTTTACTAATTTTTGATAATTACTAGTGGTTTTTGGTAAAGACCAATAATAAAAGCTAGAAAAAGATTGTTGATTGCTTATGGGGCCAATTACTTTTAAAATCTGTGATGTCAAGAAAACTTCCAAACAACTAATACTTTGCAATGAGACCACAATGAGACCTACAACACACAAAACAATAAATGATTCTATGCTTTTGGAATTTCCAAAGAATTTCCACCAAGAGTAACGGAGATGTATGACCTTCCCACCAGTCTTCTTGCTCTCCTATGGAACTACTAGCAGTGTGTAACTGGCATAACATTATAGTCCCATAGAGTCACCGTGTTCGGTCGCGTCACGCAGGTATTAGTCTGTTTACAGATGGAGTTAGATTACCACTCCTCTCAGACTAGTAAACAGTGCTCTGTTGCGTGTAAGATCTTGAAGCCCTCAGAAGCTCTTATTTTTGTGACCACTGCAGAGAAAAGATGAAAGAAAGCCTGTGGGAAATCATTATGGGAAATCATAACGTGTTGGATAACATGAGTCTTAGTTTGAGGCAGGAAAAAAAAATAAAAGTAAGTTCATTTGCAGTTCAGTTATGTTTGAACGGATTAACAGTAAATATAATTTGTGAACTATTGCTATTTCCTACCCCAGGCAGGTTTTATGGTTTTCTACAATTATCTGAAACATATTTTACAGACTTTTGATGGTGAAAAAAATATAAAGATATACAATTTAGGTGGTACAGACAACCTTTGTGGTAAACCAGCTTGACAGATTTCCTTACCAACACAGAGAAGGGATTTATAACACAGTAACTGAAAAAAAAAGTAATTTTTAGACCCATGGAGATTGCTTCATAGTTTCCTTTAATTAGAAGTAGAATTCCTTCGGTGGAGACTCATATTTCTGATATTGTATTATCTTTTCTAAAAGAAGGAATTTATATTATTTTTAACACACTATCAAATATGCTGTAAGAAGTAATTTTTCTATACATTGACTGTAAATCTTAGATTATAAAATCAATGATAACAACTCAGAATTTGTAGCAATGCACTTAGTTAATGGTGTTCTTATTTATTGCTAATAATGAAAATATGTGATTTTGGAAATCACTAAGAGTAAATGTGCCCCTTTAAATCTCCAATTTGGTCAACTTTTATACAAAATTATTGCTTCAGAAAGCCTCTCTTACATTGAAAAATTCTCCAAACATCTTTGGTTAAGAAAGATAGTAATATAGCCTTAAATTTTGTTTATCTTTCAAAGGATCATGTAATGTATGTATTGCTACATAACAACCAACCCCAAAATTTAGTAGCTTGAAACCATAGTTGATTAGTTCCATTGATTCTATAGGTTGGGTGGGAAACTATTCTACCAGGCCCTTCTGAGGTCACTCATTTGGCTGCATTCAGCTGGTGGGGAAGCTTGGAACTGGCTGTGACAGGATGGAGGGCCATTCTCTCCAGTCCCCTGGAGGTGTCAACTGGGACATTTCACTTCTCCTTCACAGGGCCTCTTATCCTCCAGTAGGTTGAACTGAACCGCTTTTAAAGAAGGACTCCAAAAGGGCAAAGACAGAAACCTACACTCCTGAACTTGGACATCACTTCTACCACAATCCGTTGGTCAAACCAAGCCCCAAAATGTTCCAAATTCAGGTGATGGAGAGATAGACTCCATCTCTCTTGATTGGAGTAGGTGTAAACTATTCTGGGAGCCATGTAAAGTATTCTGTGGGAGCCATGTTTCCCAGGCTCCCACAGCTATGTAATCAGAGATGCCAAAATTCAGTCCCCACTACTAGCTCTGCAGGTTTTGCAAAAAACAGCTCAACACACTTTACTGCCGTCTTCTAAAAAATTGTAATAACTACACAGATCTATCAGGACTGCTAATAGGAATGATGTCTCCTGAAGTCATGCAAAGCACATATACAAGTTGAAAATGGTTGTCCTGCCCAATTGCATGTTTATGAGCGCAGTAGGGAAGGTAGTAAGGGCCGGGATATCAGCAGACACTTGAGATGACAAATGCAATAGAGTTTAGACACCAGAAATCTTAGCCTCAGGTATTGATGATGACCATAAATTGTAATTGTCAAAAGCTCAAACCACAGATTTAGTCTGTCTGAAATGAAATTCCGTCCTCATTGTTAATGAGTTTTGTGATTTTAGGCCAAGTCCTTCATGTCTCAGTCTTGTCATCTATAAAATGGGGATAATAACGATACCATGCACCAGCTTGTGGAAAGAATTCATTGATGTAAAGCACTTAAAAGGTGGCTGGCATCTAGGAAATGCTGCTTAAGTATTTGCTCTTTTCATCACCATCACTGTCATCATTGCTGGCAGATGGAAGAATCCAACTAATTGGGTATACTGTTGAAAAAGGGGGAGCAATTTATTTTAAAACCAAAATAATCATACTGTATCAGATCTCATCTTCATATCCAAGCTGAATGTTTGGGACAAAAAAGAAAATTTTGAATATTTCTAAAATAGAATTTTAGCCAGGAATTTATCTAGAAATCTTCAAAATTTAAAGAACTTCTCTGTTTCATCAAATAATTAGGAATGGCACAATGTTAACAAACATACATAGAACTAAAAGATGAAAAGCAGGAGTTATTCAGTGACTTTGGTTTGGGTATTTTATTCACATATCTGAAGTTTTTAAGATGCCTCTGAGTAAATCTCTCAGAAATTCAGGGATTTATAGTGAATATCAGTGAGTTTCCATAGAAAATATGTTGAATATGTATTTACATGTTACATGTTAGTTACCTTCCCAGTCCCCTTGCCTCAAAGTTCTGTTCCATGAACATGTGCATGTGTATGTTTATAATTGGTGAGAGTCCAGGAATTCATGTCTTTTTTAAAACATAAATCTATTTTTTAATGCTTTTGGATTGTTTTATTTATTTTTTTAAAATTTATCTTACTGAAGTATAGTTGATTTACAATGTTGTGTCAATTTCTCCTGAGAGCAAAGTGATTTCAATTACACATATATTTATATATACACTCTTTTCCATACTCTATTCTGTTAGGCTTATCACAGAATATGTAGTTCCCTGTGCTGTACTGTAGGACCTTGCTGTTTATCCATTCTGTATAATAGTGAATAGTTAGCATCTGCTAATCCCAAACTCCAATCCATCCCTTCCCTCCCTCCTTCCCCTTTGATAACCACAAGTTTGTTCTCTGTGGCTGTGAGTCTGTTTCATGGACAAGTTCATTTGTGTCATATTTTAGATTCTGCAAATAGGTGATCTCATATGGTATTTGTCTTTCCTCATTCTGACTTATTTCACTTAATATGATGTTCTATAGGTCCATCCATGAGGCTGCAGATGGCATTATTTCATTCCTATGGCTGAGTAGTGTCCCACTGTATACAAGTACCATATCTATCCATTCATCTGTCAGGGGATGTTTAGGTTGTCTCCAAGTCTTGGCTGTTATGAACACAGAGGGTGCATCTATCTTTCTGAATTGTAGTTCTGTCCTAATACATGCCTAGGAGTGGGATTTCTGGATCCTATGATGACACTCTTTTTAGTTTATTTATTTATTTACTTTTGGCTGTGCCGAGTCTTCTCTGCTGCAAGTGGGCTTTCTCCAGTTGTGGTGCATGGGCTTCTCTTGCTGTAGAGGACCAGCTCTAGAGCCGTGGCTTTGTTACTCCACAGCATGTGGGAGCTTCCCTGGGGATTGAACACGTGTCCCCTGCATTGGCAGGCAGACTCCTATCCACTGTACCACTAGGGAAGTCCCATTTTTAGTTTTTTGAGGAACTTCCATATTATTTTCCATAGTGACTGTGCCAGTTTACATTTCTACCAACAGTGTAGGAGGGGTCCTTTGTAGGAGGGGTCCTTTTTCTCCACACCCTCCAGGAATCCACATCTTAAAAAATACCCCTGGGAATCCTTATGATTAGTCATGATTGTAGTACACTGTTCCTTCTCAAGTGTGGTCTGTGGTCTAGCTGCATCGGCATCACTTGTTTTCTTGTTAAAATGCAGAGTCTCAGGCTCCATCCCGGCCCTCCTGAATCAGAATCTGCATTTTAACAAGATCTTCATTTGATTCTTATGCACATTAAAATGTAAAAATAGCTAGATGACAGCTTTTAGTCACAGTGGCACTTTTGTTCCATTTCTTATTCTCAACCATTACAGTTTGCATTGAAATTATAGTTATGTGATTACTTATAGCATTCTCATATAAATTCTGTCATTTCAAAAAAAAAAATTCTGTCATTTCAACAAAACTATCCACAGGAAGATAAACCAACTTTTTTTCATACCTGATGTTTATGTCTCAAGGCTATTAAGCCTTATAATGATGGCTTTAAAATAGCAATGACATATGTATATATGTGTGTGTATATATACACACAGAAATGTATATAAAATGTATAGCTATATATGTTATATGTAATTATCTGTATATATATGCAATTGTTCTGTATATTACAGAATATATATAATTATCTACAATAATAATTATGCAGAATTATATGTATGTATACCACATATATCTGTGCAGAATCTTTGTGACTAATTAAAAGAGATACTAATAACCATACAATAGCTACCAGTTGGCAGCAGCTTTATCTGATAATAGCTCTACTATATATATTTATATATACATATATTAAGCATAAACATCAAATTCTCCATAATAAAACCACAACACTATTTTATCATTAATTTAGTAGTAATTTAGGTGCTCTTGCTTAACATACAGGTAAAATCTCCTGGACCTATGCTTCTCTTCCCTCTACTTTTTAAGAAACATTAGCAATGTTTCTTTTAAGAATCATTAGCAGCTCTGGTACTTTAGAATTAATTACTCTTTAATAACATTGCTCAGTTGTATATGGTTTCACTATTTTTTTTCCCTTTATTTATTTATTTATTTTTTCAGTGGGTTTTGTCATATATTGATATGAATCAGCCATAGATTTACACGTATTCCCCATCCCGATCCCCCCTCCCACCTCCCTCTCCACCCGATTCCTCTGGGTCTTCCCAGTGCACCAGGCCCGAGCACTTGTCTCATGCATCCCACCTGGGCTGGTGATCTGTTTCACCATAGATAATATACATGCTGTTCTTTCGAACATCCCACCCTCACCTTCTTCCACAGAGTTCAAAAGTCTGTTCTGTACTTCTGTGTCTCTTTTTCTGTTTTGCATATAGGGTTATCGTTACCATCTTTCTAAATTCCATATATATGTGTTAGTATGCTGTAATGTTCTTTATCTTTCTGGCTTACTTCACTCTGTATAAGGGGCTCCAGTATCATCCATCTCATTAGGACTGGTTCAAATGAATTCTTTTTGACGGCTGAGTAAAATTCCATGGTGTATATGTACCACAGCTTCCTTATCCATTCATCTGCTGATGGGCATCTAGGTTGCTTCCATGTCCTGGCTATTATAAACAGTGCTGCGATGAACATTGGGGTGCACGTGTCTCTTTCAGATCTGGTTTCCTCAGTGTTTCACTATTAAATAGAGTACTCCAGTGGGTAAGACATAGTCTAATCTCTTTTTATGACTTTTCCCCTCATCCTTCCATCCATCCATTCATTCACTGAACAAATTACTATTGAGTTCAACATGTTTCAGCCTCTGTCCTCTTACAGAGGATAACAAAATATGTTCTATGTCTTTGAGAAACATCAGTCTAATAGAAAGGCAGACAACAAAGTCAGCAGTCATAACTAGATTCAATAAGTAGTTTAATAGCATTTTAAGGGGTACAGCAAAGAGCATCACAACTGAGGAGGGCTCAGATAACCCTCACACGGAATGAAATGACCCATGAGCTGAGTCCTAATGGATGAGCAGTTAGTCCGGGGATGTGGTGAGGAGGGGAGTTAACAGACGGAGGAGGCGAAACAAGTGAACATGTGAAATAGCCTTATGTGTCTGGGGATTGCTTTAGTCTGGTTGGAATGAAGTATGTGTGTGTGTTCAGACATGTCATTTAAAATGTTGGCAGAAAGGCTGGGTTGTGAAGGCCAGGCTGAAGAGTTTCAGTGTTATGTTGGTGGCAGTGGCCAGCCTTCAGAGGATTTCCTAAAGGGAGTGAGATGGTCAGAAGTGCACTTTGGAAAGAATACCTGGCAGGTAAGTGGAGGACAGAACTGAGACAAGGGGCAGCATTGAATGAGTCTGCAGGCCAGAGCAGGGATCATACTGGGGAGAAGACAAAATTAGAAACATGAAAGGCAAAACAGACATGGCTTCATGTCCGGCTGAGTCTAACGGTGCAGAAGAGACTCCAGGCTGACTCCTCTGAGCTGGTGGAGGTCCTGGGTGAGTGATGGTGTCAAACAGGAGGAGCTGGTTTGGGAGGCCATAAGACACGCTATTGGGAGCAGGTTGAGTCTGAAGCGTCTGTGCCTTTCCTGCTGGAGGTATGGGGTAAACAGCTGGCCTAGGGCCCAAAGGAGAGGTGCCCATTTATTTATGGTGTGTCTTTTGTGTGTACAACCAGGAGTCATTCTAATGCGTGTATATAACCATCTCAGCTATCACATGCTGGTAAGGGGCTTTCTGCCTTCTGTATACCATTTTCTTCGTTGAGCACCTCCCTTTAAACAATATACAGAGTTAAGCAGAACTGTATTTTCTCTTGTAAACGGTGAACATTGATCTCACTGAACACTCTGAGGTACAGGCACACCTTGTTTATTGGGCTTCAGTTTACTTCACTTTGCAGATACTAAATTGTTGTTGGTTTTGTTTGTTTTTGTTTTGTTTTACAAATGAGAGATTTGTAACAACCCTGCCTTGTGAGCAAGTCTGTTGGTTCCATTTTTCCAGCAGCACTTGTTCACTTCATGTCTGTGTCACATTTTGGTAATCCTCACAGTATTTCATTATGACTATGTTTGATATGGTGTTCTGTGATCAGTGATCTTTGATGTTACTATGGCAAAAAAAACTATGCCTTGCTGAAGGCTCAGATGATAGTCTGCATCTTTTAGCAATAAAGTATTTTTAAACTGAGGTATGTACATTTTTTAAAAGATATACTGCTGCTGAACACTTAATAGACCATAGTATAGTGTAAGCATAAGTTTTACATGCACTGGGAAACAAAAAAATTCATTTGACTCATTCTGTTGCCATATTTGCTTTATCGGGGTTGCTTAGAACTGAACCCATAATATCTCTGTCTGCCTGCAGTAGGTTTCTTTCAGATATAACCTCCCGCATCCTCTCTCACCAGTTGAGTTGAATCCCTACCAGGAATTAGTTGTATTTGTTCCCAAACCTGTATATCCCAGTCATCGTTGCTATTTTAATTATATAATTTAATTAAATCTTATGTAGAGCAATGAAATATCAATGTGAGAATAAAGCAAGTTGTGGTTTCTATGAGGACAAAAGCTGAAACTTTGAGAAGACTTAATAAAAATACATTCTCTTTAAGAATTGCTGTTAAATTAGTGATGAGACAAGTATGATCAGTTAGAGGAAATAGTCATAGTCTGGAGGTGCTCAAGTGTTCACTGGCTTTGCCTGTATATTAATTCTTCACTCTACTTTGTGGAAAGCAGGCTGGAAACTGCTTATGAAGGATTGTGTCTATGAGTAATGCAAGAAAGATATTGAGGAATTCTAATCATGGGATGCATTTTCAAAGACAAGGTTTTGACCCTCTATCAAAAAACTGAATTGGCAAGTTAATGTTCATTTATAATTTTACCTTAAAAATGAAATGTTTAAGCTATGTATATTGATATTCAGTCGCAAAGTCCTGTCCTATTCTTTGAGACTGCAGCACGCCAGGCTTCCCTCTCCTTTACCATCTCCCAGCATTTGCTCAGACTCATGTCCATTGAGTCGGTGATGCCATCCAGCCATCTCATCCTCTGTCCCTCAGTCTTTCCCAGGTTCAGGGTCTTTCCCCATGAATTAGGTCTTCATACTAGCTAAAGTAGCTACAGTTTCAACATCAGTCCTTGCGATGCAATGAATATTCAGGATTGATGTATGAATCTTTTAAAAATATGTTTCCCCAATTTAGCTGGCTTTTTTTTTTCTTAAATAACCAATACCGGTCCTGATCCCTCTGATGAGAGGGTTTCTAGTATATAGGGCACCTCTTTCAGATATTGTCTATAGCTTGAGCTCCTAAAGAAATAGGGTGGCCACAAAGAATAGAACCTCAAGTCCCCACAAAGCCTAGGATCCTCTGGGTGGTCTTTCATTATCAGTGTAGGCTCAGACAACTTTTTTCTGCTCTCTACCCATTATTTCTCTTGAAAAATGGTGATTTTAAAGCAAGCTAACTACATTAAAACTTTGATATGCCAGAGACGTGACAATTTTGCTTTAACAAGTTCTTGCTCCAATCAGACCGTAAGTGATGTCCTCATTTCATATCGTTTAGGATTTTCTGCAGGCATATTGATGTTGGGAGCTAAAGAGTCCCTAGAATGTGATCTTGCTACCTTATTTGCTCTCACTTTTTTAAAAAATGTGCATATATATACACACACATGTATGTGTATGTGTGTATACACATAAATATGTATACTATTTGTCCACTGAAAGCAATTAAGTGCAATTAAAGCACATCAATCAACATTTCATGCATCACGCCACATTACATTTGCCAGAAATGAGGGATTGATGGGGTTTATGTGACACCCCAGTGGTTAATCCATTGGCTAAATTTGGAAGCATAGGGAAAATATTGCAACTGAATCTATCTGAAACACTAGCATCTCTAGAAGTTATGCCCTCAGTGCTTATTAAGGAAATCAGCAAAGGAAATATTTTCTTTTGCTTTTGCTTCTTCTTAAACATCTTTTATGTAATATGTATTACAACAGAAAGATTATAAACTAGTCACTCATCAGTCAAGGATTTTACTCACATTGCTCTGTAGGACTGAGTGCTTTTTATTTTTAAAAATTAGGAGATTTCCTACAAGAAGGAGTTTTTCCTTTTCTTAATGGAATCAGGACTGAAAACCAGCTCTGGCTGAGCCATGTCTGCCCGTTTCCTCAGAGGATGTGCTTTTCCGAGTCAGGTGCCCACACACCACCAGCCTGTCTGAGGTAGACGTTTCAGTTTGTACCTCTAAAAGTAATCATTTAAAATTAACCACTGATACAAAAGTCTTGGCCAGATTTCACGTTCTCTGTACTCTTTCACTCCTTCAATTAACCTCTGTCAGTAATTGAGTTTTGTGTATATTTTGCTGTGTATCAACTTTTTTTCTAATCTAAATCTTTATATGTGTTACTTCATATTAATCACCTATTTAACTGCCTGCTTCTAATATGTCTTGAGGGCTTTTCTTCTTTAATTATGTATAGTTTTAGTCTCTAAATATGGTTTGGAAAGGTGGTCAGACTACTCCAGGATCAGCAGCCTTTTCTGTAAAGCACCAGACAGTAAAATCTGGGGGGCTTTGTACATCACACAGTTTGTATCCAACCACTCAATTCTGCCATAGCCCACAAACAGCCATAGACAAGGTCTGAGTCTGTTCAGGCTGACATAACAAAAATAGCAGAGAGAGAGGCTTAACCGACAAGCATTTATTTTCTCACAGGTTTGGAGGCTGGTATTCTGAGATTAGACTTCCCTAGAGGCTCTATGGTAAAGAACTAACCTGCCAGTGCAAGAGATGCAATTTCAGTTGCTGGGTTGGGAAGATCCCCTGAAGAAGGAAATGGCAACCCACTCTAGTATTCTTGCTGGCAAATCCCATGGTCAGAGGAGCCTGGTGGGCTACAGTCCATGGGGTCACAGAAGAGTTGGACACGACTTAGCAAGTAAACAACAACAATCTGAAGTCAGGGTGCTGGTGTGGTCAGATTCTGGCGTAACCTCCCTTCCTGGCTTGTAGATGACTGTGCCCTCACATGATCTTCCCCTGTGCATGTACTGAAAAGAGAGAAATCTCTTCCTCTTCTTATAAAGCCACCCATCCTATCAGATCAGAACTCTACCCTTAGGACCTCATTTAACCTTACTTACCTTCTCAAAGCCCTGTCTCCAATAGAGTCAGAGGTTAGGACTTCAACATGTGATTTGACACGAGAGAGCATGAGAATGGGGAAATACAATTCAGCCCATAGCAGACAACACATAAATGATTGACTGTGATCATATTCCAAAAAAGAAAAAACCTTATTTACAAAAATAGGCAGCAGGCTAGGTTTGCTTTGTATGCTGTATGTTGCTGACTCCTGCTCTAGATCACTTCTTGATTTATTTTGAAACTGTACTTTTAGGTTAATTTCTTTTTTCTGCCTCTTCTGGCTATTAAAATTGGCATCTTCCTAGTGAAACTATTTACCTTAGATTAGGACTTTGTTTATGACTCTAACCCATGTGTCCGAGACTGTAACCTGGCAAAAAACCCTGCTTAGGATTTGAACCCATGTGACTGGGACTCAAACCCAGTCAAAACCCATGGTACCTGGTTTCAGGACCTAAGAAAGCTCAGGTTCTTGATGTCTCGTCACAGAAAGAATTCAGTGAGAGACAAAGTAATAGGTAATAAGTGGGTTTAGAGAGAAACATACTCCACAGACAGTGTGGGCTATCCTAGAGGGCGAGTCTGGCAGCCTTGAAAATGTGGCATGATTAGCTTTTATGGGCTGGGTAAACCATGAAATTAAAACGTTTGCTCCTTGGAGGAAAAGCTATGACAAACCTAGACAGCGTATTAAAAAGGAGAGACATCGCTTTGCTGACAAAGGTCTATATAGTGAAAGCTATGAGTAGTCATGTATGGATGTGAGAGCTGGACCGTAAAGAAGGCTGAGCACTGAAGAATTGACGCTTTTGAACTGTGGTGTTGGAGAATACTCTTGAGAGTCCCTTGGACAGCAAGGAGATCAAACTAGTCAATTCTAAAGGAAATTAGTCCTGAATATTCATTGGAAGGACTGGTGCTGAAGCTCCAATACTTTGGCCACCTGATGTGAAAAGCCGACTCATTAGAAAAGACCCTGATGCTGGGAAAGATTGAAGGCAGGAGAAGGCGATGACAGAGGATGACATGGTTGGATGTCTTCACCGACTCAAAGGACATGAGTTTGAGCAAGCTCCGGGAGATGGTAAAGGACAGGGAAACCTGGTGTACTGTAGTCCATGGGATCATAAAGAGTTGGACATGACTGAGTGACTGAACAATGAACAACAGTGAGTGGGAGGATTATTTCAACCATGTGGGGGAAGGGGTGGAGATTTCCGGGAGTTGGGCCACTGCCCACCTTTTGGTCTTTTGATGCTGCCTTGGAACTGTTATGGTGCCTCTGACTGTGTTATTTAGCTGGCTGATTGAGGGTCAAGATCTAGTTAAAGTTGACTTCTCTGCCATCATGGACCCATTTGATTCGAATCAGTTTATATTTATCTTTGGGCTGAGTCATTCTTTCATAAGTTGTACCCTGCATCTTTCCCTCCTTTTTACTAGCAAGCTACATGGAACATGAGCTATGAAAAATGAAATGTTTTCCAGTTGCAAAGATAGCTTAGTGTGTGCAGTGTGTATTGATTAGCCTTGGAGAGAAGTGGAGAAGGCCCAAAAGTGGGGTGACCCCTTAGCCTAATTGGCTTACCTTTCCCATCCAAGCAAGTTACATATGAGGTCCCAAGGGACATAGGAATAGCTGAAACGAACCTGAAGTGAAGTAAAAGTCG
This sequence comes from Cervus canadensis, assembly GCF_019320065.1. NCBI lineage: Eukaryota > Metazoa > Chordata > Mammalia > Artiodactyla > Cervidae > Cervus > Cervus canadensis. The sequence goes on along the minus strand of NC_057388.1, from coordinate 28,738,941 downwards.
CTCAGTTGTGTTGGACTCTTTGCGATCCCATGGACTGTATAGTCCATGGAATTCTCTAGGCTAGAATACTGGAGTGGGTAGCCTTTCCCTTCTCCAGGGGATTTTCCCAACCCAGGGATCGAACCCTGGTCTCCGTATTGCAGGCGGATTCTTTACCAGCTGAGCCACAAGGGAAGCCCTAATGAACCTGAAAGTTACCTCAGGAGCACCAACCTCCAGATGCTCACAGCACTGGCAGGCAGTTTAACAGGAATTATTCTGCTCTCAGAGATTGGTCTTTAAATGAGGTCAGTGCCTTTGAATCCAGGACTGCAACAAATTAGCTACACAAAGTAACAAAACACATTTTATCTTAATGTTCCCAGACAGGATCTTTTAATCTGGTAGGTTGATGGGGCTGGGAGAAGGCATCATTTCATTTGCAAGAAATCCAGAGTGCTTTATGAATTTTAGGAGATGCCGGGAGATGAGCTGGGAATATTTTCCAACCTTGGGCAGCAGTATTGTACCCTTGGGAGGGAAGGGGCTCTGTGGGGTTCCCCCATCTCCAACGGAGTGTGGGCGGCTCTGCATAGAACAGTGCCTCCCCTTGTTTACATTCTACACACACAGCCTCCAGGGATCAGCTAAACAGTGTCACGGCAGCATTCTCTGTTGTTTTCATGGAAAGGATGTGTTGACACGCGCTACCTAGCTGTGAATGTAAACACGAAGATGCTGACAGCAGCCTGTGCAGACGGCTAGCAGGTACCTACACTTACAGCGGGCAGATGTTTAACCTTGACATGAACAGTAATTAAGCAGAGCCTCAGTAACCAGTGCCTCCCCAGGAGCCAATTAATAATTTGGTGGGGGAGATGTTATATGCAGATTCCCCCCCAAACCACTGCAGAGTGCCTTTCCACCCTCCCCCAGTGGACAGGGCTGGGCAATCATTTGTAACAAAGCCCTGTGGTGTGCGTGTGAACAAATTGTAATTAGGCAAATTAAATGAATGTTGCATGTACATCAATTAATTTCTGGTCACAAGATAGACAGTGATCCATTATATATCAAAGGCTTCATCTTGGAGGCAGCACTCACCCACCTCTGCCTACCCATCTCTCTTCTACACCCACCCCTAGGAAAAGCCTTAGCCCTCACTTAATTCTCATTGAGTTACTTCATCCCAGTTTGTTTATTTCTTTTTGGCAGCAATATAGCAATATACACATTCCAAGCAGTCTTCTGACTTTTTAAAGAGAAAAAAATCCTGCTTTAAAAGATGTTTAGAAAATGCATGCATCTAGCATATATTACTCTTTCTGGGTCCAGTAGTAATACCATCTATTTCCTCTCCCACTGAGGCAAAGAAAATAAAATAAGGCTTCTGTGAAGGATGGTAGGCACAAGTTGGGGACTTCCCCACAGAGCGAATTGTTCGGGGAAGGCACATGATTCAGTGTAATTGTCCCAAGTGGGTCCCCCTCCTGTGGATCTCTGTGGGTCTGAGTCATCCTAGTAAGGAGAATGCCTCGCCGGAAATGGAGTTCAAGAACCACCCCCCCCCCCCGTCACTTCTTGCTGTTCAGCCAGATTGCACTGCATTAACTCCCCTCAACACTGTGGTTGCACCCCTGTAGAGCTGCCTAAATTTGTACACTAACATTTTAAGGAATAAAAACAAAATAATTTTTTTTTGTTGTTTTTTACTATATAGGGCCTGGCAGGAACAGAATAAATAAAAGCAAAATGTAGGTCTTTACTGTAACTTAGCCCTAGCAATCCCTTCATCGCTGATGGAAGGGCCTGGATGCTAAACTTTCCTTCGTGTACCATTATTTCCTTTTCTTCGGGAACTGTCGTCCGTTTGTTTTGTTTTGTTTTGTTTTGTTTTTAACTCTGGCTAAACTGACCACTCAAGAGTTGAAGAGTTGCTCTTCTACCCTGCGTGGTTTGAAGCAGAGAGTGGGGGTGTCCAGGAGCAGAGGGACACAGGACCTCCTGCTCAGCTGTCAAGGCAGGACCAGTGCTTCTCCTCAAATCAGAGCCCCAGACTTAGCAAAATGCCCGACTTCTATTTAGGGATGCTTTATACAGCCAAGCGCTCTTCATTTGTATGAATTATGTTAACATAATCTAAACAGAGCATATGAGTGAATGGGCGGATGAGTATTGCCTTATGTCAGAGCCCTCCTTTTCTGCCCTCCCCCCATGGTCTCTCCCACCCGGGCACGCTCTTGGCTCCATCCCCCTCAGTGGACACTGCCGTCTCTGTGTGATCACAGGCTCCCCAGAGGCCGACTGCAGAGCCTTCCTTGCTCTTGCCTCGCTTCCCTGGTCCCCCAGCCTCTAGTGCAGTGCTGAGTGTAACACAGTGGGGGTGTGCAGAAAGCACTCCTTGAATATAGCCAAGGAAAGTGAGATCCTGAAGAAGCTGAGGAGTCAGGGAACTGGAGCATCCTGGATATTTGGGGTGAAGAACCAGCTGCGGGGTATGCCCTACAGGCTTCTGCCAGCATCAGCAGAACCCCCTTTCCCCCTCTGCTTTCTGTTCTCATCACACTGAACTTTTTCAAAAATTACTATGTGCTTTCCTGATACTACGTCTTTTCTTCCCTCATGCATTTTATCTTTGTCACAGTAACTGATGAACGACTTCTAAGTGTTCTTCGTGTCTTCAAATTTCTCTTCTCCAGAAGCCTTCATTGCTTTCTCAGGGAGGGGTTAAATTCTTTTATATTCTCCCAGAGCCATCCACTTTCCTCCTTTGTCATCCTCATCTCATGTGTACTGTTCAACAACTGTTCTTTTTTTTTTTTTTCCTAGCATTTTAAAATGTTACTTTATTGTTTTGCTCTGGAAATTAAGACATGTTAAAGTTTTTCTGCACATAGGTAGTATAAGTAATATATGTCATTCCAAATGTCGAATGTCTCCGTTACTGGCCTATTGTTCAATTGACAGATGCCATTGTCTATTATAAAGTCAGGAGTAGTTTGTTTTATTTATTTATTTTTTTATTAGTTGGAGGCTAATTACTTCACAACATTTCAGTGGGTTTTGTCATACATTGATATGAATCAGCCATAGATTTACACATATTCCCCATCCCGATCCCCCCCCTCCCCCACCTCCCTCTCCACCCGATTCCTCTGGGTCTTCCCAGTGCACCAGGCCCGAGCACTTGTCTCATGCATCCCACCTGGGTTGGTGATCTGTTTCACCATAGATAATATACATGCTGTTCTTTCAAACATCCCACCCTCACCTTCTCCCACAGAGTTCAAAAGTCTGTTCTGTACTTCTGTGTCTCTTTTTCTGTTTTGCATATAGGGTTATCGTTACCATCTTTCTAAATTCCATATATATGTGTTAGTATGCTGTAATGTTCTTTATCTTTCTGGCTTACTTCACTCTGTATAATGGGCTCCAGTTTCATCCATCTCATTAGAACTGATTCAAATGAATTCTTTTTAACGGCTGAGTAATATTCCATGGTGTATATGTACCACAGCTTCCTTATCCATTCATCTGCTGATGGGCATCTAGGTTGCTTCCATGTCCTGGCTATTATAAACAGTGCTGCGATGAACATTGGGTGCACGTGTCTCTTTCAGATCTGGTTTCTTCAGTGTGTATGCCCAGAAGTGGGATTGCTGGGTCATATGGCAGTTCTATTTCCAGTTTTTTAAGAAATCTCCACACTGTTTTCCATAGTGGCTGTACTAGTTTGCATTCCCACCAACAGTGTAAGAGGGTTCCCTTTTCTCCACACCCTCTCCAGCATTTATTGCTTGTAGACTTTTGGATAGCAGCCATCCTGACTGGCGTGTAATGGTACCTCATTGTGGTTTTGATTTGCATTTCTCTGATAATGAGTGATGTTGAGCATCTTTTCATGTGTTTGTTAGCCATCTGTATGTCTTCTTTGGAGAAATGTCTGTTTAGTTCTTTGGCCCATTTTTTGATTGGGTCATTTATTTTTCTGGAATTGAGCTGCAGGAGTTGCTTGTATATTTTTGAGATTAATCCTTTGTCTGTTTCTTCATTTGCTATTATTTTCTCCCAATCTGAGGGCTGTCTTTTCACCTAGTTATAGTTTCCTTTGTAGTGCAAAAGCTTTTAAGTTTCATTAGGTCCCATTTGTTTAGTTTTGCTTTTATTTCCAATATTCTGGGAGGTGGGTCATAGAGGATCTTGCTGTGATTTATGTCGGAGAGTGTTTTGCCTATGTTCTCCTCTAGGAGTTTTATAGTTTCTGGTCTTACATTTAGATCTTTAATCCATTTTGAGTTTATTTTTGTGTATGGTGTTAGAAAGTGTTCTAGTTTCATTCTTTTACAAGTGGTTGACCAGTTTTCCCAGCACCACTTGTTAAAGAGGTTGTCTTTTTTCCATTGTATATCCTTGCCTCCTTTGTCAAAGATAAGGTGTCCATAGGTTCGTGGATTTATCTCTGGGCTTTCTATTCTGTTCCATTGATCTATATTTCTGTCTTTGTGCCAGTACCATACTGTCTTGATGACTGTGGCTTTGTAGTAGAGTCTGAAGTCAGGCAGGTTGATTCCTCCAGTTCCATTCTTCTTTCTCAAGATTACTTTGGCTATTCGAGGTTTTTTGTATTTCCATACAAATTGTGAAATTATTTGGTTTAGTTCTGTGAAAAATACCGTTGGTAGCTTGATAGGGATTGCATTGAATCTATAGATTGCTTTGGGTAGAATAGCCATTTTGACAATATTGATTCTTCCAATCCATGAGCATGGTATGTTTCTCCATCTGTTTGTGTCCTCTTTGATTTCTTTCATCAGTGTTTTATAGTTTTCTATGTATAGGTCTTTTGTTTCTTAGGTAGATATACTCCTAAGTATTTTATTCTTTTTGTTGCAATGGTGAATGGTATTGTTTCCTTAATTTCTCTTTCTGTTTTTTCATTGTTAGTATATAGGAATGCAAGGGATTTCTGTGTGTTAATTTTATATCCTGCAACTTTACTATATTCATTGATTAGCTCTAGTAATTTTCTGGTAGAGTCTTTAGGGTTTTCTATGTAGAGGATCATGTCATCTGCAAACAGTGAGAGTTTCACTTCTTCTTTTCCTATCTGGATTCCTTTTACTTCTTTTTCTGCTCTGATTGCTGTGGCCAAAACTTCAACACTATGTTGAATAGTAGTGGTGAGAGTGGGCACCCTTGCTTGTTCCTGATTTCAGGGGAAATGCTTTCAATTTTTCACCATGAGGGTGATGCTTGCTGTGGGTTTGTCATATATAGCTTTTATTATGTTGAGGTATGTTCCTTCTATTCCTGCTTTCTGGAGAGTTTTAATCATAAATGAGTGTTGAATTTTGTCAAAGGCTTTCTCTGCATCTATTGAGATAATCATATGGTTTTTATCTTTCAATTTGTTAATGTGGTGTATTTACATTGATTGATTTGAGGATATTAAAGAATCCTTGCATTCCTGGGATAAAGCCCACTTGGTCGTGGTGTATGATTTTTTTTAATATGTTGTTGGATTCTGTTTGCTAGAATTTTGTTAAGGATTTTTGCATCTATGTTCATCAGTGATATTGGCCTGTAGTTTTCTTTTTTGTTGGCATCTTTGTCTGGTTTTGGAATTAGGGTGATGGTGGCCTCATAGAATGAGTTTGGAAGTTTACCTTCATCTGCAATTTTCTGGAAGAGTTTGAGTAAGATAGGTGTTAGCTCTTCTCTAAATTTTTGGTAGAATTCAGCTGTGAAGCCATCTGGTCCTGGGCTTTTGTTTGCTGGAAGATTTTTGATTACAGTTTCGATTTCCTTGCTTGTGATGGGTCTGTTAAGATCTTCTATTTCTTCCTGGTTCAGTTTTGGAAAGTTATACTTTTCTAAGAATTTGTCCATTTCATCCAAGTTGTCCATTTTATTGGCATAGAGCTGCTGGTAGTAGTCTCTTATGATCCTTTTCAACAACTGTTCTTATTGATGTACTTTAAACATTTTTTGATTTTATATTGGGCTGTAGTTGACGTACAATGTTGTGGTATTTTTTAAATAATTTTATTTATTTATTTATTTTTGGCTGCACTGGGTCTTAGTTGTGGGAAGTAGGAGCTACTCTGTTGCAGTGCATGGGCTTCTCATTGCATTGACGTCTCTTGTTGCAGAGCACAGGCTCTAGGCACACGGACTTTAGTAGTTGGGGTTCATGGGCTCTAGAGTGTGGCTCAGTAGTTGTGGCACATGGGATCAGTTGCTCTGAGGCACATGGAATCTTCCTGAAGCAGAAATCCAACGTGTGTCCCCTGAATTGACGGGTGGATTCTTACCCACTTGGCCGCCAGGGGAGTCCTGCAGTGTTGTGTTAATTTCAGGTGTACGGCAGAATGACTCCTTTGTGCTGTTGGACTTTGGGTTTGATGATGAAGAAGAGGTGGTGGCTGCTGTGTCCGCCGTTTTATCCCCAAATACTTAGCACAGTGGCTGTGCTTGTTGGGGGCCTAGATACATGAATGAGTAGATGGATAGAAAAATGAGTGGATGGAAGGATGAATGCATATATGGGTGGTAGGATGGATGAGTAGATGAGTGGGTAGTTAGATGGTGGGTAGATTTGTCTGTTCTGACCCTCCCTTGTACCTGGAGACCCAGGGCTCTGCTTGGGCTGAGCTCTCTGGAGCTGAGCCCAGGCAGGACTTGGGCTGTGGAGGCCTTCACTGCAGGGAGTAGGTCAGTGGGCAGAGCCCAAGATGAGGGGGCCACATGAAACACCAGAGGACTAAAGGGGAGACCAAGGTGGAGAGAGGTGTGTTCTGAGGATGAGGGCCTGCAGCCAGGCTTCCCAAGGAAGAAGGAGCCTGATGGCTGCCTGGGGGCGGGGGCTGTATTTAGTTTTGTTGTTTTTTTCAGTTGCCCATCCGTTTTCGAGTCTCTGTCACCCATGGACTGCAGCACGCCAGGCCTCTCTGTCCTTTAGGCCCTATAAAATAGACGTTTCCTGGTTTCCTCTGATGGTGAGAACAGAACTGTTGATCACATTGAGCTGTTTTAGACAAATACATAAAGAGTCACCATTTACAATGTTTTCTCCCAGAAGTGTAACACAGGGATAGCCTCTGTTGTCCCACATTTCTAATTTCATCGAGTCAGTGGACTAATGATGGAGTGTCAGCCTCTAATTTATCACACCTCAGCTCAGTGGTTCTCAAACCTAGCTGGAGATTTAAAAAGCTGGAGCTTTTAAAAAACATCAATGCCCAGGCCCCACCCAAAAAAGATTCTCACATTCACTTTGCAAAATTATCCCCAGTGATTCTTGTGTGAAGTGAGAATTGAGAGGCAGCTACTCTTCACTGCTCAAGAAGGCTACAGTCTTGCTACTCAAGAGTGTGGTCCGTGGACCAGCAGCATCTGCATCGCTAGGATCTAGGTAGAAATGCAGAATCTTGTGTCTTACCCAGGCCCACTCTGTCAGCATTGTGTTTCAGCAAGATCCCCAGGGGACTCATATTGAACACTGAACATTGACATTTGAGAAGAAGACTCGAGTTAATCCAAAAGTCAGAGACTTCGTAGAATATTCACCAAGGACTGGCTCAGAACACACGGGTGTTTATTCTAGTTTGCTGTTACAACAAAGTACTGCAAACTGGGTGGCTTAAACAACAGAAATGTATTGTCTCACAGTTCTGGAGGCTAGAAAATAAAAAATCAAGGAAGTGGTAGGGTTATTTCTTTGAGACCTGAAAGGGTGGGGTCTCTTCCAGGCCCCATTCCTTGATTTGTCTATGGCCATATTCATGTTCATATGTGTTTTTCCTGTGAGTGTCTGTGTCCAAATTTCTCCTTTTTATAAGGACACCAGCCATATTAGACTAGGGGCCCACCCTACTCTAGTGCCTTATCCTACCATAACTAATTATATCTGCAATAAACTTGTTTCCTAATAAGGTCATATTCAGAGGTACTGGGGACTCCTACTAATTTGAATTTTTGGAGGATACCATTCAGTACACAGCAGTACCCAAAGCATGGCTTATAATTTATCATCCCTTCAAATATACCTTGAATATTTTTTTTTTTGTAAACTAAAATCTAATCTAAAGCAACTTTTCTAAGTCATGAAACACATAAAGGAGAAAATGAGAAGTCATTAGTTCTGCTTCTGTGGGGTGGGCGCATCCCATCCTTCATCTCCCTCTTCTCTCTCTGATTTCTCTATTTGCTTCTAAGTAGTCACAGAATGCTGTGCCTGTCTCAGCAGAGACTTAACTGACCCAGCAGGAAAATATAAATTCCTACCTTCTGCAGGAGCACTCCTGAAGAGGTATGGTTACCATCTTCTGACCTCACCAATAAAAAAATTATCTCCTCTAAATACCCTTTGAAAGTGAAAGTGTCAGTTGTGTCCAACTCTTTGTGACCCCATGGACTGTAGCCTCGCCAGGCTCCTCTGTCCATGGAATTCTCCAGGCAAGAATACTGCAGTCGGTGGCCATTCCCTTCCCCAGGGGATCTTCCTGACACAGGGATTGAACCTGGGTCTCCTTCATTGCAGGCAGATTCTTTACCATCTGTGTCACCAGAGAAGCCCCAAATACCCTTATGTTTTTTGTTATTGAAGTATAGTTGCTCTACAATGTTGTGTTAGTTTCTACATGCAGTGAAATGAATCAGCTATACATTTACATATATGCTCTCCTTTTTGAACTTCCTTTCCATTTAGGTCACCACAGAGCATTGAATAGAGTTTCTTGTGCTATATACTATAGGTTCTCATTAGTTATTTTATATCAGGCACTTTTACTTCACTAAAGGAACAGCAATATTCTCAATGAAAAATAGCGAGCTAGGAATAAATTAGGAGTTTGAGATTAACAGATACAGACTACTATAGGTAAAATAGATAAACCACAAGGACCTATTATTGTTTAGCACAGAGAACTTTACTCAATGTCTTGTAATAATCTCAATATAATGGAAAAGAATCTGAAAAAAGTGTGAGTGTATATATATGTATGTATATAACTGAGTCACTTTGCTCTATAGCTGAAATACTATAAATCAGCTATACTTCAATTGAAAAAAAAAAAAAGCAAGCAGTTTACCTGATAGGCTGAATAAATGATTTTCTATCAATTCATTTTGTAAGAAATGACTTTACAGAAAGTGATTTGTCTCTCAGTTCTCTTTCAGCAAACTGTGAAGGGGGTATGCCCGAGTTAACAGTGAGCCCACCTTTGTGGGCTGCGATGACTGTCCTTTGTGATGCCTCCTCGGGGTGTATTTAAGAATAAAATCACGGGGGAGACCTTTAACCATAAAGGAAGGTTTTGTGGAGTTACACCAGCATTTCTCAACCTCAGACTGTTGACGCCTGTGGCAGGACACTTCTCTGTTGTGGAGGCTGTGTCACGCATTGTAGGGTATTTGGCAACATCCACACTAGATGCCAAGAGCAACATCCTTAGTTATAACACGTTAAGTCTCCAGACATTGCCAGATTCCCCTGGAAGCTCATGGGGCAAAAATCACTTCTGGTTGAAAACCATTGAGTTAAACAAACAAACAACAAAAAAAGACTTACTGATCAGCTCTGTCCTGGAAAACTCATTCTTAATTCTCCTAATACATTGTGTTATTATTTTTCCATTTGTGTAATAAATTTCTACTTTGGTTAAAACGATACTTATGACGGTGATAGAGGTCATTTTTTCCCTCCTTCCTTGTAAAAATTGTTCTGAACTTTAGATCGTTAATAAGAAACAAAGGGCAATATGATAATTCTGAAACAATTGGCAAAAAGATAAAGGCATTTTAAACTTGCCACAAGGCTACTTAGTCCGATAATATCTCTCCTTAAGATTCAGTCAAAATATGTTCGTAAGCCCAAGTGAGTCTCATAGAAAAAAAAAGTCAGTAGTTTAAGTTTATTAATTTAATGAGTTCTAAATTATATCTAAAAATAAGAGAGAAAGAGAGTCAATTTAAAAGCTGCATTAAAAGCTACATAATTTCCAGATCTACGTTTTGGGCTCTTCCATGTGGGTCAGAGTGAACCAGGAGGAATGGGATTAGAAGAGTGAGAAAGGACTACCCCTTGTTGAGTAGAAAAATAAAAAAATTGCAAAAATTTAACAAAAAATGTCTTTAGAAGTGTCCGATCTTTGTAACTCCATGGACTGCAGCACACCAGGCTTCCCTGGTCTTCACTATTTCCTGGAGTTTGTTCAAACTCATGTCCACTGAGTCAGTGATGCTATCCAACCATCTCATCGTCTGTTGCCCCTGTTTTCTTCTTGCCCGCAGTCTCTCCCAGCATCAGGCTTGTTTCCAGTGAGTCGACTCTTCACATCAGGTAGCCAAAGTATTGGAACTTCACCTACAGCACCAGTCCTTCCAATGAATATTCAGGGTTGATGAATGAGTATTTCCTTTAGGTTTGATCTCCTTGCTGTCCAGGGGATTCTCAAGAGTCTTCTCCAGCAATACAGTTTGAAAGCATGAATTCTTGGGCATTCAGCCTTCTTTATGGTCCAACTCTGACATCTGTACATGACTACTGGAAAAAACATAGCTTTGACCGTATGGACTTTTCTTAACAAAATGAGCAATTCATAAAAAGCCTATAGCTTTGTTCCCTTGGAAGTTTCTTAAAACAGACTTTCCCACTAAGCTATCATGTCTTATCACAAATGATAGAGGGCACAGTTTTCTGCAGTTAAATGTATACATATATCACATGTCATATTTCATATGTATGTGAAAGAGATCCTTCTCTGATTCAATATTGTGCTGCCTCAAGTCCTATGGAATATGATACTGTAAGTGTGAAATGATATCTGTATCAAGACAGTTTTCAATTTTATATATCTTTCCCACTGTGCTGCACATAATAAATTAATGGCCTCAGAGGAGCAGGAGGAGGAGGTTGAATTCCCCAGCTGGCTAGACTGATAATGAAGTTTAGAAATCAAGTCAGCTTGGATAAGACACAGAAGGTGATATGCTTGTGCATGTGAATCTATGGATCAAGAGTCATGCTATTAATAGCTATGTATTTTGAAAATATCTATTCAATAGTTGGGCTTCCCAGGTGTCTCAGTGGTAATGAATCTGTCTGCCGAAGCAGGAAACATGGATTTAATCCGTGGGTTCGGAAGATCCCCTGGAGAAGGAAATGGCAACTCACTCCTGTATTCTTGCCTGAGAAATCCCATGGACAGAGGAGCCTGGCATGCTACAGTCCACGGGGTCACAAAAGAATCAGACACGACTTAGCGACTATAAACAGTTCAACCACTGAATAGATATTTTCAAAATCCATCTCCCTTTTGAGACTATGGGCTCCCCAAGGGCAGTGGTTGTGTCTACACCATCTCTAATCTGTAATGTGCTCTCTTAGGTTCACATTGCTGGCTGGGCATTGATGCTGCTGCAGTGGTTGTATAGAGAAGGAAATAATAAATTGTTGATGAGGATCAAGGGAAGGGCAAGGAAGTTGTCCACCAGAGACTACTCTTATTTCAAACCTTGCAAATGCAAACCCAGTGTTTACCTGGGTGGAAGGGGAAAGACAGACTACCAGGCAGAGGAGATCATGTGTGTGAACACAGAGAGGTATAAAAGAGCAGTCAAATTTAGGAAATGATGAGAAGCTCAGTGTTAGGTGGGGCTATGGCAAGAGGCAAGACTTAATACAAAGGAAATGATCAGACATTTAAGTGCTTATAAGCAGTGTGAAGAAGTGTGGATTTTTTTCTGAAGGGAGTAGGAAACCACTAAGGAGAGGAGAACAGTAGTAAAACACTCATACTGATTTTGTTTAAATTCATTTGGCTTAAAAAAATTTTTTTTACTTTTATTCAAGTATAATTGAATTACAATGTTGTTATTGATTTCTACTGTACAGCAAAATGATTCAGATGTATATACATATATATATATACACATATACACATTCTTTTTCATACTGTTTTCCATTATTATTTATCTCAGAATATTGAGTACCTTGTTTATCCATTCTATATATATATAATCATTTGCGTCTGCTAATCCCAAACTCTCAATCCATCCCTCCCCCAACCCTAATAAAGATTTTAGAAGACAAAGCAGCAAAGACTCCGTGGTCAAGTGTATCTATCAGAGACAGTGAGATGTTCATTTCCATGACAATGATGGTAATGCCATAGCAACAGTTTTAGACCCAGGACAGATAGCTCTAAATGTATCTTTAAATCAGTGAGAGCACAGGTTGGGAGGAGGAGAGGTAGAAGCAGCAATCTGGGCTGGCTCTCCCTGCTGTTGATCTTGGATCACGTGTTGCCTTGTGGAGAGTCCTGGGGTCAAGGGAGTGGGAGATTGGAGAGCAGGATAGGGCGATGTTAGAGAGGACACCAGTGAGGTGGGTGCTCGGCTCCAGGGAGCAGCCCTCCCCTGGGAGGCTCTGACACACTGCAGCTCTGACAGGGAGCCTGTCACCAGCCTTTGCTGCCACTTGGTCACAACTGACCAGTGGAGGAGTGGGCCACAGCTGAGCTTGGAATGTGGGCATCATCTGAGACACTTAGAAGCTGGAGTGTTTGAAGCCAAGTCTCATTCATTTCAGGTCTTGAGGGAGAAAATCCACAAACTCCATCCTGCAGCTGAGTCCCAGAATCCTGGGAGGAGGGGATCTCCCTACAATTATGGAGGCTAGAAGTCTAAGATCAAAGTGTCAGCAGGTTGTCTCCTGTAGGGCCTCTCTCCTTGGCATATAGATGGGTACCTTCTCCATCTGCCCATGGTCTTTTCTCTGTGTGTATCTGTGTCCTAGTCTCCTCTCTGTATAAACAGACCAGTCAGCCCTATTGCAGCGGGGGCCACTCATATGACCTCATGTACCTGAATTACCTCCTTGAAGGCCCCTCTCCCAGTGCTGTCCCATTCTGAGTGTTGGGGATTAGGACTTCAACATGCGAGTTTTGAGGGGACACAGTATGGCCATGGCAGGCAGTCAAAGTTGGTTTCAGCTGCTTGCAAAAATCCAAGCCAAACTGAAAAACTAGAACAGGGGCTCAACCTGTTGCAGACTCTTATATCACTTCACTTTGATTGTGGCTCCTATAAACTCAGCACCATGGTTCATAACGGTCCACTCCTGCTGGGCAGAGACCAGATCTGGTTTGGCATCAGCCCCTTCAGCACCAACCCTGCACCTGGACAAGCCAGGGCCTCCAGGTAAGAGCCAGGTTGTGGTCTGCCAGGGCCCCCTCTTTTCCTGTCATGGGGATCCCCAGTCCCATGAGGTAGCTGCGGTCACAGAACTGATGTGGATACAAAGCCCTGTTGGTCGAGGCAGAGCGATTCCGGCTGCCGGCCTAGGCCGTGGCTCTTGGCTCCTGTGTGTTCCTTCTTCAGCATTTAACACTCAGATTTTGTAGACACTGTCAAGTTGCTTTTTGACCAGTTTCTCAAGTTATTGATACTTGAGTAACAAGAGAGAAAGACATGGAATGGGACAGACTAGCTGAAGGAGAAAATTGAGATGAATCTCTGATGGGACCGGCTTTCCACTTTGAGGCATAGCCTTAATATCCAATTACAAAATTTCCTATCAAGGAAAAGGCTGGGAGATTGAGGGACCCCTGTTCTCCATTAATGATTTGTTTGAGCTGTATAATATTATTCAGCATCTGAATTTTAGATGAATTCTTGTTTAATATGAATCCCATGTTATGTAGAACCTAATTAAAATTCTTAATGTGAGTTAATGTATCTTCACATACATTTCTATAATGTGTAGGACTACTTAATTTAGCATAATTATCAAGATGAACCACATCTAACATTACAAGAAAATTGCAACCTGTCATAAAATAAGAGGGCCATATTATAGCAGAGTCCTCACCCTCTGAGATATCATGTTAGAAAAGCCAAATAATGCAAATAGATCATCACTCCCCAATTTGATGCTGCTTTGGTGATTTGATTAATTATTGTGAAGTGAAACAGCTAACAAAGAAGGATAAATAAAAATAACTTCTTGCATCCAAAAAAGGGTGTAAATTTTAACTCCAATGCATGACAGCAAATGTAAGCAAGAATTATAAACAATGGAGCTGGCTGAATGAATTAATATGTATCAGCCTTTATTGCTAGAAATAGGCCCCTGTATTGTACTGGTACATTGTGGTTTCGCTCAACTGCAAATTTGGTTTTTCTTTTCCATTTCTCCTGAGAATTCAGAAACTGCGTTCTTATTAACAACAATGGGGAAACACCAGAGCAAAGAGGAGCCTGAACGTGTGTAATGTCTCGTCTCTCTGAGTGCTTTGCCCTTTTGCCAAGATTCTGCTATTTTTATAAAGTTTCTCTGGGTTTGTTTCACTCTGGTTTTTCTTTTTCTGCGTTTCTTAATATGGACCAGCTAACTCTGCAGACATTCAAGTCCCTCCACAAATCCCTGCAGGGCAGTTTCCACTAGGTAATCACCGATCTGTCCCTTGGTTCATTGTTCAAAGTCAAGCCTTAAGCCCCAAAGCTATTTTAAATGTTTTATCTTTCTTTAAACCCCTCACTGAACCTGACCTCTAGGCCCCTATTTAATTGATGGCTGCCACGAAGAGACCTAGCACCTATTAGGCGCTTAATAGATACCTATGGAGAGACAAGCTACCCTAATATATATCTTTCCACACCTAGACTTCCCTTAATGCTCCGCCCTCAATCACATCCTTTTCTGGTTCCAGGGAGACCTTGCATCTTCCATAGCATCTCACCTGTTCTCTCCTAACTGCTTTCTTTTAGCTTCCAAACATATTGCCAAGAAGAAATTGATTTGCAAAACAACCACAAAGCAACATCAGCAACAGTGCAAGCCAACCAGCCTACAAAATAAACCAAAAACATTGTCATCTTGCCATTAAGTCTCTTGATCTCCTTAAAGCTAGGTAAACTCACTGTACCACAAAATAGACCAGCCCTACCGGTGGTCGAGTGTGCATTTACCCAGGTTCCAAGCAGACTGTACATCTTCCTTTGTTGAAAGTTTCAGCCCAGAAAAGCCCCCTTTTCTGGAGTCTCTCCATCATTCCTTTATTGCCCATCTGGTTATAACAAGCATCCTTTTTCTTGTGCTTCTTGGATCTAAGCTAACAATTCCCAGTTATCCCCAGTTCTCATATTCAGCACCTTCAGCCCCAATAGCCCTCTCCATTGCTAGCATGGCTCATTTCTCATGGCATAGTGTGGATATGTGATGTTGCTAAAAGACCCCCATCCCACAGCACTGGATGCCAAAGGAGGATGATTGGGGGTGGGGGAGTCATTCACCTCACCTGACTGCTTCTCCCACCTACCTTTCTATTTCTATTTTGTGACACGTTTCTCTATGTGGCCCCATTTTCTCATTATCTCATTATTGGTTCTGGTCCAACTATCACGTCCCTCTTCCTGTCTGTCTGGGGCCATGCTCTGGCACCCTTCTGATAGTGCAGTTTCCCCAGTTGCCCCTTTGTCTGATCCCCAGGGCACCCCTTCCACATAGGCTCTTGGCCTTTAGTCATCCCCCTTTCCTCCCCCATGAACACTTCTAGTACCCATGACTGAAAAGTTCCCATCTGTCCTTCTCATCCAAATATTCCAGGTTTCCTTGGTACCGAAATGGCTGGTCTGCAAATTCTAACTCGTCATATATAATAGCCCTGCCTGGTCTGCTAGGTTCAGAGGGCTTATGGACTGTGACTTCACCCAGACTCAAACCAGCTTATCACAGAATCATCAGTCTCAGTCACCTCTCCAAAAGAGCAAGATGCCAGCATTCTTCTTTGGCATTCTCTTTTGCGGGCATCTGGCCTTAGTATTGCTAAGTATCCAGTTTCCTCAAGCCAGTCATGCATCCCCACATCATTCACTGAAGCCAGGAGTAGAGTAGGCATGAGTGTGTGTGAACACACACATGGCCACTCTGGGAAGCTGACCTCCTCAGATTGGAAGTCTTAATGCAGTATGAAGGACATGCAACAAAGACATATTAAGGTTTCTAAAAATGTGGTGCATTTTCATTTTTCCTTCTATAACTGCAAAGTGAGAAAGCTACCACTTCTATATTTAAAATGTACTATCTGTGTCACTAAATTTCCGTTAACCGTTTATTGCTGGCACCAACTTACTTCTGTTAGGGTGCCTTTAACAACCTCATGCTCAGGTGACGGCCACACCATGAGCCTTGTGCCAACAGAGGCACTTGTCCTGCAGCCATCATCAATGCCTTGTACTCTTGAGAGTACCACGGTGGATGATACTGAAGAGTGTGCATACCAAGGGATATGAGGTGGGGGCCTTGCCCTAAAGGAGCTATCAATATATAAAATGATAAATGTGTACATAAAATATTAAGAGCTCAAAGTATTGTAGAATTAGAGTGGTAGATGGGATCAAAACCATAAACCAACATATACAGATCAAAGCAGGGAGAAGGAGAAAAAGGAGGGACTCCTGGGTTGAGTATGAGGGCATTACCGCTGATGGGTTATTAACATATCTAAAGAAGTAAGCTTTTGGTCAGAAAGGAGGGAGGTTAATTGAGAGGACATGGCCCAAGAGGTAATGGCTGGCAGGGTCCACTGGAAACAGCCAGTGTGCAGAGCTCACCCAGTGTGAGGACAGAGGAGCACGCTGACAGAGCCAGATGCCATCATGCACTAAGAGGTTCTGAGTCCTTGCTCACCAAGCAACCCTGATACACCCCACCCCACAGTGACCTGCAGCTTCTATACATGAAGCAATTTTGTTTAGGATAGCAGTTGTTTAAGACAACCCACCCATCCTGTCTCTTTAACAGTAATATTTTTGTAGTATTTTTTTTTTTATTGCTTTCTGACTTACACATCAGGCTCTCACGAGCTTTTCAATGTGAGTCAGCTTCCCAGAGCATAATCAACCACAGGACACAGAAACAATCAGAGTCCTCTGAACTTTTACAGCTGATGCCAAACTGTATCTAGGGCAGAGATTTGTATTTCTTTTCTAAAACTGAATTTCCCTTCTGTTAGTAACAGAAGTCCTGAATTTTAGCTCCACGGCCTCACAAAATACCGTATTTTCAGCTTCCCCATACCTTGTGCCTATGTGGCTGAATTCTGGCAAAATAACTATAGGTAGAAGTGATGTATCCAAGTTCTAGGTCATGCCTTAAAAAGGAAAGAATGTGCCCATGTGCCCTGCGCTGTCCTTTTCTCCTGCCCACTTTCTGGAAGGTGGACTTTCCACCTAAAATGAGATGAAAACGTCCCAGAGAATGGTGAGTTCAGGAGCTCAGATCCCCAGCACCTTGGAGTCAGTTCAGCCCTGTACTTTTTAATCTCAGTGACTGCATAGCAGTAATTAACTTATATGCTGTTTAAGCTATCATTATTTAGCTGGGGCATTGTTACAGCAAAAGAAATTGTATCTTAACTAATTGGGTACCATAGTCAGTTTCTCTCTTGGAGGACAGTCATTAAATCTTCTTAAGGCCATTTGCGTCCATTCATCTCATTGGGGGACTTTCCACTGGAAACATCTACAGGAAGTCCAGCCAGTACTGTAAATCAAAAATAAAATGGTGAAAATGGAATATCAAAGTGCTAAGGGGAAAAATGCTCAGGGACAAGTTAAAAGGGAAAAACAATTGCAGGTACCATGATCTTTTTAAAATTTTTATTGGAGTATAGTTGATTTACAATGTCTTGTTAGTTTCAGGTGTACGGCAAAGTGAGAAATTATATATTATCTACTCTTTTTAAGATTCTTTTCTCACGTAGGTTACTACACAGTACTGAGTAGAATTCCCTGTGCTATACAGTAGGTCCTTGTTAGTTATGTATAGCAATGTGTATACATCAGTGCCAACCGCCTAATTTATCACTCCCTCCCCAGCATTTCCGCTTTTGTAACCATGTTTGTTTTCTACGTCTGTGACTTTCTATTTTGTTACTAAGTTCATTTATACCATTTTTTTTTAGGTTCCACATAAGCAGTATCATGATATTTGTCTTTCTCTGCCTGATTTCACTAAGTATGACAATCTTTAGGTCCATCCATGTTGTTACAAATGGCATTGTTTCATTCTTTTTTATGGCTGAGTAATATTCCATTTAAGCATATGCCGCATCTTTATTCATTCCTCTGTCGATGGACGTGTAAGTTGCTTCCATGTTTTGGCTACTGTAAATAATGCTGCAGTGAACATTGGGTGCATGTATCTTTGCAACTTATGACTTTCTCTAGATCATATGTCCAAGAGTAGGATTACTGGATCATATGATAGTTCTATTTTTAGTTTTTTTAGGCATCTCCATACTGTTCTCCACAATGGTTGTACCAATTTACATTCCCACCAGAAACGTAGGGGATTCCCTTTTCTCCATCCCCTTTACCGAGCTTATTGTTTGTAGATTTTTTGATCAGCAATCATCATTATTAAACAATCATTATGTCTCAGATGGTAAAGAATCCACTTTGCAATGCGGGATCCTGCAATGTGGGATCCAGTGCAATGTTCAATCCCTAGGTCGGGAAGATCCCCTGGAGAAGGAAATGGCCACCCACTCCAGTATTCTTGCCTGCAGAATCCTGTGGACAGAGGAGCCTGGCAGGCTATACAGTCCATGGGGTTGCAAAGAGTTGGACATGACTGAGCAACTAACTCATACACGTGTCAAGTGTGTTAAAGAATAGTGGTAGACACTATAATCTCTGTATTTACAAATAAGTAAGCCAAGGCATAAGTGGTTTAAAAATTTGCCCAAATTAACAGAGCTAGAAAGTGACACACCTAGGATTCAAACTCTATTCTGTTTGAATTCAGCACATTATATTGGACACGTCAAGCCCTATGAGTGAGTCAGATGGATAAAACAGCAATTTTCATATCTTAGATATCATGGTTGCAAACTGGGAAGAAATTAAGATTATATACTTCAGAAAGATTTTTAAGTACACTTATTCAATTCTCCAGTAGTTACATACAAGAAGAAAAGGAATTTATTCAGGACATCAAATATTAAAAAAGTCATCATATCATTATCTTGTAGCACGAATAATGCTTCAATTTAGAACTTCCTATGGAAAAACTCAAGCATCTTGAGAAACCTGTGCTTGAAAGCTTTTGTTCAACCATGTCATTAAATCTCATCACAGCCACCACATCCATCAACTCTGATCATTTTAACAAGACTCCAGTACATCTTAACCAAATCAGTTAGTGATTATCCTGAAAAAACTCCCGTATTTAAAGTGCTCTGATTTTTTTCCAAGTGACTTTAAGATGCTGAGTTAGAGTCCTCTTTGCTCCTTTCTTCTTAGAACAAATGTTAAAATGAAGCACTCGGCACACCCGGCATTCTGCTAGGCTTCGGGGACAAAGGGATGAGAACAGCAGAGTGTTGACCCAAAGGGGCTCTTTAGAGTGGTAAACACTCATCCCTGTCAGTAGAGGATCACAGTGAGATGTGAGAGGCAGAGTCATGGAGGTAAAGAGCAACCACACATCGGAGCTTTTCTTGGTCTTTCCCAGAGGAGTCGGGTCTTCAGGGCAGTGCCATCTTCTCTCCTCCTCCCCTTATCCGACTGTTCTCTGTTCCATTCCCACAAGTCTCTCGGGAGAGAACACTTGGAGAGAGAGCTGACTGCGAGACAAGTTAATAGTTCCTTATCAAACACATCAGTCAGTTCAGTTCAGTCGCTCAGTCGTGTCCGACTCTCTGTGACCCCATGGACTGCAGCGCAGCAGGCCTCCCTGTCCATCACCAACTCCTGGAGCTTACTCACACTCATGTCTATCTAGGTGGTGATGCCATCCAACCATCTCATCCTCTGTCGTCCCCTTTTCCTGCCTTCATTCTTTCCCAGCATCAGGGTCTTTTCTAAGGAGTCAGCTCTTCAGGTGGCCGAAGTATTGGAGCTTCAGCTTCAGCATCAGTCCTTCGAATGAATATTCAGGACTGATTTCCTTTAGGATTGACTGATTTGGTCTCCTTGCAGTCCAAGGGACTCTCAAAAGTCTTCTCCAACACCACAGTTCAAAAGCATCAGACACATCATAACAATGCATATTTGTGCTAAGAAATTTAAAATTTAAATGTAGGCCAATTGGTCATTGTCTCTTTATTCTGAACTGTTGTTGGCTTATCCTTGTTGTAGAGGAGATGAACTTAGTTTCCTAAGAAAAATCTTCAAAGCTCAATTACCTTGGAAGTTTTTAGAAAAGATAATTTGCTTATTAAATTTTAGGACTATTGTTGAAACTTGGCCTCTGTTCCCTGATGCTGGACAGAAATGCAGAGACCGAGGTTTGGGTGAAGTAGAAAACAACAGCTTCATTGCTGGCCAGGCAGAGGGGGCCACGGCAGGAGTGTGTGTGTGTCCCTCCCCCGCCCTCCTGGAGTAGAGAGGAGCCTTGCAGAGTTCAGGGAGCAGGGCATGATCCCTGAACGTGTGGACAGTTGTTGGATTGGTTGGCATCAAGATGAAACTGCAAGCACCATCAACCTTCTGGTTTCAACCAGTCTAGGGTCTATATTCTTGTGGTCAGTAATTTTCATCTGGAAGGAGGGCATCTGCTTCATGTAAAAACAACTTAGGAATGTGTGTCAGGCCTTTACCTATATCTTTCACTGTGAATTCAGTGGTTCTATTCTGTGGCAGATTTACAATCAAAATTGTTACCAGTTCCCCTGCCCAACAGCTATTTTTTGTTTCTGCATCTTCACATTTCCCAACCATTAACTTATGAGTCAGCATTTTACTTCAAAAGACAAGGACACAGGGGCTTATATACAGTTTCAGACCTAGCTTTGAGTATTGTGTTGCTGATCTTTATTAAATATATCTACATGATATTTGCTAGTCATTGTTAAAAGCCTCATCAGGAAAGAGGAGGCAACTCCGCAAAATCAATATTAAATAAAATGTCTTCAAAATGATTTAAAATTTTAACTTTTTAAATGTAGAAAATTTGCTAAAGCAGTTACGTGGCCAAACCACAAAAAGAATTGAAGTGATAAAGATAAGAGATCTGTATTTGGAGAGTCACAGCATCAGTAAAGATTTCTGGCAATATAATTATTTATTGTCATTGGTCAGTCACTTAGTTGTGTCCAAATCTTTGCAACCTTGTGGACTGCAGCATGACAGGCTTCCCTGTCCTTCATCTCCCAGAGTTTACTCAAACTCATGTCCATTGAGTTGGTGATGCCATCCAACCATCTCATCATCTGTGATCCCCTTTTCTTCCTGCCCTCAATCTTTCCCAGCATCAGAGTCTTTTCCAATGAGTCGGTTCTTTGCATCAGGCAGTCAAAGTATTAGAGCTTCAGCATCAGTCAGTCCAATGAGTATTCAGGGTTGATTTCCTCTAAGATTGACTGGTTTGATCTTCTTGCTGTCCAAGGGACTCTCAAGAGACTTCTCTAGCACCACAATTCGAAGATATCAATTCTTGGTTCTCAACCTTTTTTATTGTCCAGATCTCACATCCATACATGACTACTGGAAAAACCATAGCTTTGACTGTATGGACATTTGTAGACAAAGTAATGTCTCTGCTTTTTAATATGCTGTCTAGGTTTGTCATAGCTTTTCTTCTAAGGGGTAAGGGTCTTTTAATTTTATAGCTGCAGTCACTGTCCACAGTAATTTTGGAGCCCAAGAAAATAAAGTCTGTCACTGTTTGCATTGTTTCTCCATCTATCTGACATGAAGGGATGGGACCAGTTGCCATGATCTTAGTTTTTTGTATGTTGAGTTATAAGTCAGCTTTTTAAACTCTCCTCTTTCACCTTCATCAAGAGGCTCTTTAATTCCTCTTCACTTTCTGCCACAGGGGTGGTGTCATCTGCATATCTGAGGTTATTGATATTTCTCCCAGCAGTCTTGATTCCAGCTTGTGATTCATCCAACCTGGCATTTTGCATGATGTAGTCTATGTATTCCCCTGGTAGCTCAGATGGTAAAGCGTCTGCCTACAACGCAGGAGACCCAGTTTTGATCCCTGGGTTGGGAAGATCCCCTGGAGAAGGAAATGGCAACCCACTCCAGTATTCTTGCCTGGAAAATCCCATGGACTGAGGATCCTGGTAGGCTACAGTCCATGGGGTCGCAAAGAGTCGGACATGACTGAGCGACTTCACTTCAGTCTATGTATAAGTTAAATAAACAGAGTGACAATATACAGCCTTGACGTACTCCTTTCCCGATTTGGAACCAGTCTGTTCCTTGTACAGTTCTAACTGTTGCTTCCTGACCTATATACAGATTTCTCAGGAGGCAGGTCAGGTGGTCTGGTATTCCCATCTCTTTCAGAATTTTCCACAGTTTGTGGTCATCCACACAGTCAAAGGCTTTGGCATAGTCAATAAAGCAGGAATAGATGTTTTTCTGGAACTCTCTTGCTTTTTCGATGATCCAGCGGATGTTGGTAATTCGATCTCTGGTTCCTCCGCCTTTTCTAAAACCAGCTTGAACATCTAGAAGTTCACATCTAGAAGCCTGGCTTGGAGAATTTTGAGAGTTACTTTACTAGTGTGTGATTTGAGTGCAATTGTGTGGTAGTTTGCGCATTCTTTGGCGTTACCTTTCTTTGGGATTAGAATGAAAATTGACCTTTTCCAGTCCTGTGGCCACTGCCAAGTTTTCCAAATTTGCTGGCATATTGAGTGCAACACTTAAACAGCATCACCTTTTAGGATTTGAAATTATTTAGGATAATTATTTATGGGCAATATACAGTACACTGATTTTTGATAAGTTCTATCAAAGTTATAGTCATAGTCACAAGTTTCATATGTGGGGCAGCAGAACAAAAGATGTGGCACCAAATGACCAATAACCAATAGAATATTAGAATGTTCAAAAATAATAAATATGTTCCATATGTGTTACCACTTTTTGAAAGAATCACTGAAAGAGTAATACCTCAGAAGGGAAGAATATATATTTCAAACAGATATATGAGAACAGCCAGGAACTTACAGTAGGAAAATGGTTCAAGAGGTAATGGTATATTCAAAGAGTAAGATATTGTCTAGTCATTAAAAATATTACTTTGAACAGTTTGAACTTGTGAAAA
Organism: Cervus canadensis; assembly: GCF_019320065.1. Taxonomy (NCBI): domain Eukaryota; kingdom Metazoa; phylum Chordata; class Mammalia; order Artiodactyla; family Cervidae; genus Cervus; species Cervus canadensis. The sequence goes on along the minus strand of NC_057388.1, from coordinate 28,715,888 downwards.
CCTGGCAGTAGAGAGTGAATTGAAATGGTAGGGTACAAAGTTGAATACTTGGCAGTGTAATCTGAACTTTGTAAATGAAGCAAAAAAGTAAATGCAGAAAATGGCTGAAAGAGTAAAGAGAACAAACTATTAACAAAGGTTATTTCTCAATGGGATTTTGAGGAATTGTTTTGATCTTTGTGTGTGTGTGTGTGTGTGTGTGTTTACTTTTCCCAAGTCTCTAATGACCACATATTATTCCTTCCCTCCCTTTCTCTCTCTTCTCTTCTCCTCTGTCTTCTCCTTCCCCTCTTACTCCTCCTTTCTCTTCTTTCCTTCACCTCGTCCTTCCTTTTATTACTTAAAAAGTGCCAAGCACTATGCCAGATTCAGAGAATAGCCAGATGTAAAAATGAGTCCCTTGAACTATCCACTCAAGCCTTAAAACTTTTGAAATGTAGCTATAGACAGGTTGAAAGGTAGGGTGATCAAGAATGAGGTCAGAGAGTGTTATTCCGAAACATTTGTGTGTGCGTGCTAAGTCACTTCGGTTGTGTCCAACTCTTTGCAACCCTATGGACTGTAGCCCACCAGACTTCTCTGTCCATGGAATTCTCCAGGCAAGAATGCTAGAGTGGGTTGCCATGTCCTTCTCCAGGGGATCTTCCTGATACCCAGGGATCAAACTCAAATCTCCTGCATTGCCTGCAGATTCTTCATCACTGAGCCACCAGCAAAGTCCATTCCAAAACGTAATTATTTAAAAAACCTCCTTAGAGTTTCAAGTGAAATGTAGCCAGTGGTTATCTTACTGTGACTTCAGACGCCTTAGGACAAATGTAGAGTATAGGTTCTTCAATACAGAAATGCACTGATTAGAGGTCCTGGCACCTCTTCCCAAGATGGGCGTTGGAAAGCACGATTCATTTTGGCCTCTTCCCAGAGGACCCTGGAGAAAGTCCCCTGCACCAAAGCCTCAGCAGGTGTGGGTGACCCTCACCAGAACACTTAGCTTTGGGGCTCTCGCCACATCACACACCCAGCTTGACTGAGCCCACTGTGGGGACTCGAGGGATTCAGCAAGGCATCAGGACCCCGCTTGGTCTCCTGACCCTTTGCATCCTGGTGGCCTCTGATGATTGAAGGCACCGTGGCCTGTTCTCCTGGACTCCCCATGCTCTCCCAAGGCTGCCCTCAGCAAGGACCCTGAAGGCCCCGTGGTTGGCAAAGATGAAAGCAAAATCTACATGGTGTCTGAATAGCTGAAATAAAAGCCTTTCTTCTTCTCATATCTTACCATACAGTTTTCTTTTCCTTTCTTACTGTTCCTTTTTTTTTTTTTTTCTGAGGAGAGGGGGTCTTAGAGGCTGTTTTTTTCAAAGACCAGCTGATTTGTAGCTCAGGAGAAAAAAAAGACAAGCATCCAGAAATCTGGAAAGAAGAAAGAAAATCTTATGAATATAACTCTGACCTCAGCTAACTCAAATAAGGTGTTCATTACCGAACGATTAGAGCCACCTACACAGGACAAAGTGAATTTCTAATCAACAGGTAGTAATAGCAGAACCCCCTCCGCAGTCAAGAAGCATTAGAATGGATTATCCACGAAGAGAGGATTAGAAAAAGAGAGACGTGGAGTCCAGCAAAGGAAACCCCAGCGGGCCAGCTGGCTAATGTTTGGGATAATAATTCCAAATGTATTAAAATAAATTGTAAGAAAGAAAAGGCTGAAGGCAATAAAAGCAAGCTTCACACGATACTGTATATTGTGGACAAAATCATGCACATTTGCAGTAATCACTTCCCCAGAGGCAAGCGGTGAAGGTGCCACCAGCAGAGACTGGTAGAGTTTAAAGGCACAAAGCCTGGTACATGAACAGGAGTTGCAAGAAGTGGGGGCAGTTACCATGGCATCTGCCCGATACACACTGTCCTGGTCTCTCTTTTTCTGTCGCCTGAGCACTGCTTCACAGCAGTGTGCAAACAGGAAGGAAGTTGCAGGAAGAGATGGCTTTACTCCCCCACAGCTTAAATAGAGGCTTGCTGAAGATCTTAAGCAGGGAGAGAAATGCTCTTTCTTTTTTCTTATTTGTGGAATTTCACCAGCAACACAGATGTAGAGCGTGGAAGCCTCTTTGGCCTCTCAGCTCTTGTCCATCAGTGTGAAGAACTAGAATTCAGAAACTGACAAAAGAGTAGAATGATCAGTTTTTCTTTGGCCATATACATTCCCCATGGACTGTAACTTGCCATGCTCCTCTGTCTATGGAATTCTCCAGGCAAAAAAAATGAAGTGGGTTGCCATTCCCTTCTCCAGAGGATCTTCCTGACCCAGGGATCAAACCCGGGTCTCCTGCATTGCAGGTAGATACTTTACCGTCTGAGCTACTAGGGAAGCCCACCATACTCAGAGCCTACCACCATTTTTAATCTTGATCTCCCATTTTCTTGTTTTGTTGTTTTTGCCTATTTAAGGTTAAGGCCATGTTACTTCTAGGAAACCTGAAAATAGTATTTAAATGCACCTCATAATTTTTTCCATTTTTATTTTACATCAGTGAGCCTGAGCTAGGGGGAAATCATTGGGCCAGAGTTTCCTATAACTATAGTTATTGTTATTGTTCAGTCGCTCAATCATGTTCAATACTTTGCAACCCCATGGACTGCAGCACGCCAGGCTTCCATGTCCTTCACCATCTCCCAGGGTTTGCTCAGACTCATGTCCATTGAGTTGGTGATGCCATCCATCCTCTGTTACCCCCTTCACCTCCTGCCCTCAATATTTCCCAGCATCAGGGTCTTTTCCAATGAGTCAGCTCTTCGCATGAGGTGGTCAAAGTATTGGAGTTTCACCTTCAGCATCAGTCCTTCCAATGAATATTCAGGACTGATTTCCTTTAGGATGGACTGGTTGGATCTCCTTGCAGTCCAAAAGATTCTCAAGAGTCTTCTCTAGCACCACAGTTCGAAAGCATCAATTCTTGGGTGCTCAGCCTTGTTTATGGTCTAACTCTCACATCTGTACAGGACTTCTAGAAATACCAAATACCACAGCTTTGAATATATGAACCTTCTATAGACTTTATCTTAAATATTTTCTTCATGAAGCTGGGAATTCCCTTATACTTCATGCTTGAATAATTGATGTTTTTACTGAGGAATTTTCTTGCTGAATTGATTTGAGAGTGTGTAGTGAATCCTTCGTTCAAGTTAATAACATCCATCCTTCTATCCATATAGATTGTTTAGTACCGAACCTGTAATAAGTACTGTTAAAAATGAAGTGAAAAAAAAAAAAATGAAGTGAGTTCAAGATGAATAAAACTTGCCATCCAGTCTGTATGGTTGATCAGGGAGCAGACATGCCACAAGGAATTAGAGCAATGGTGTCAAAGAAGGAACAAAGGCTTGCTGCGGGCTCGGTGGGAAGTCCTAAGAGAAAGCTCCTGATTTCTTTAAATGAGGACTCAAGGGCATCTCTGCAGAGGATCTGAATGGGTATTAACCTTGAAGATGGAGTAAGAAGCCAGACGTCAAGGACATGTGGGAAACGACCTGCCCCGGAAAGAGTGAGTGGCAAATGCACGTGTAGGAGCTGGGAGGTCAGAAAGAGCCTGACGTGTGCATGGGGAGCTGCAAGAGGCTTGTTGTTAATGGATCTTGAGTGGTGGTGGTGTTTTTAGATGAGAGAGGGAGGAAAGTTGGGAGGAAGTTACAGGAGATGTCAGAAGGTAGGGCGTCAGGGGCCAGACCATGCCTACTATCATGCCCCAGAAGAGAATGTGGCCAGAGCAGTTGGCTGGTTGCTGAATGTTGTTCTAACATGCTTTGCTCCTATTCCCCCTTCCAGCCAAATACATCTTGCTCAATATTCCAGAGTCCTCCTCCTTGGATGGCAGTTCACCTGGTTGGTCTTGGTTCAAGCTGATATGAGAGGACATGATGAAGGCCTTAAGTAACGTACCTCCTCTTGCAGATTTCTCAAGGATAAGACCGAGGTTAAGTCAATCTGTTTTCCCATAACCCTGTGTTGCCTTATATAACCTTCCAACCAAAAAGCTGCGAATCTGTCAAACAAGGTCTAGAATAGAAAACTAGGGATCTGGAACCACCAGGTCAACTCAAAACTGGAGGGTCCTTACCCAAGTTTACCAACCTGTTGTTCCGCTTGTGAAGCTGTGCAAGAACGGTGTACCTCTGCAAGCGTTAGGAGAAGGCAGTACAATGGTTTCAGCCTTTTATTAATAACATAACAAGTATGAGTAAGAACTTTTCTTTTTAAATAAAAGTTGTTCATTTATGGGGTATTTGTTGAAACAAGTGAAGCAGCAAACTGCAGATATATATGAAGGCAAAGTTATAATTCAGATTCATCTACACCAAACAAGATAAAACAGTAAGTGTGGAGGCAGTCTGATGGAGTGGTTAATGGCCTGGACAAGCTATGTGACCTTAGACAACTTGCTTGGTTTTTCAAAGCATCAGTTTTCTCATCTGCAAAATGGGAATGATAGTACTACTACTTCAAGAGAATTGTACTGAGGATTAAATGAGTTACCGGGTCTTAGGTGCATGCCTGATGTTGATCAGGTCACTTGCATGTGCTTGCTGATGTTGTTTTAAACCTGATAGGAAGAGCAAGGCACTTGCTCATCTCTTTCCTCCAGGAAAAAATTGTTGATATTCCCATCCACCATTTATGTCACAAGACTGCGCTGCTGCTCCTCCTAAGAAATATACTCCCATAGCATCTTAAGTCTACAGTACTTGGAAACACTTTGCATTTTGAACTGTGATTTCCCATTAGTGGTCTGACTTCCTCTCCCCCGAGCCTGTGAGCTGCTTGAACTTGGAGGCCGTGTCTTGTTTAACATTGATTCTCTCAGCCCTGACACAAGGTCTGGTCCTGGGTCCACTCACATGCAAATACTCAGAGGATGACATATCTTAAAATGAGCTTTAGTTTCAAAAGAAACCTGTGGTACATCACAATCAGAAGCGCATCTTGTGAACTTTGAGCCAGAATGTTGTTACTGCAGGAGATAAACGGTGCCCAGTTAACTTGCGTTCGCTGTGCTGTCTTCTAGCTTAACGACTGGCCCTCGCAGTGGAGGACCCTGGAGTTTAAGCCAGGCTTTGTCACTTGTTTCTGTGTGGTCTTAGGAAAGTTACTTAGTTTTTCCAGGACTCCAGTTTTCCATCTCTAAAATGGGGATAAAAGGGCAAATAAGAGAAAATAGATGTAATTTGCCTGGCATATAGTAGGAACCCATCAAATAGAAATTGCTGATTTATTAATTATTTAAGTTGTGTTAATACCTTTGTTGATGTTTTTGAGTACTTGGAATAACTTAGTATATGATTTTATTGATCATGTAAATAATGGTAGCTAACATTTATTGAAGGATTGGTTTTACCTGCCAGGCACTGTTCTAAATATTAATACCATGCTAGTTTATTTAATCATAACAGTTCTGTGAGATTATGTACCATTATTGTCATCATCCCATCTTACAGATAACAACACTGAGTATAGAGAGATGAGCTTGCCTAATGCACAGTTAAGGAAAGCACGGAGCCTAGACTCAAACCCAGGTGCCTGCCCCTGACTGTTAGCTGCTGAAGGACAGGCCCAGGACAGAAAGACCAGTGAGTGCACTATGGAGGGAAGATGGAGGCCTCTGCTCTGCTTCTTAGGAGACAAAGTCCCTCATACTTGGAGACGGCGTTTCCCTTCTATAATATATGAGGAGTCATGTTTATCCTCACAGGACTTTAGTGACTGAAAAAAACGTCATGGTTGCGAGTTAAGCTTTGTTTGGGGGCAGATGAGGTCTAGAGCCCAGGAGACAGCTTCTCAGATAGCTCCGAGAACTGCTCCAAAGAGGCAGGTAGTGGAGGAGGGCAGTAGGTATGTGATTTGGTGACGGGGGTACATGCAGTCAGGCACACATTTTGGCAGAGGTATGCTGCTAGTCACAAGGAACAGATGTCTCTGCTAATGATTTTAGTGCTTTTCTAGGTATGAGAAGATGCAAGAAATCAGATTCATAAAATTTTCTCCTGAAAATGTCTAACTATCTGAAGGCCTATTCTGCCAGTTTCTCCCAGAGAACTGAATGCCTCGTTCCTGATCTCCTTTCAGCAGGTGTTGAAGGTCAGTGACTGCAGTGGCTGGAGACTTCATCCTTGGAGAAACAGATGGCAAATGCCAATTTTTAGTTGACAACTCCAAAATCAAATACAGGCACACTACTTTTTATTTCCACAATGGTCTCCTGGAAACCACTTTGAAAACTAAATCATTGCTATGTGTTGTTTATATTCCCATAGGAATGATGTGCTAGTTGGGGATTGTATTCCTGAACAAGGCCTCAGAATCAAGTAAATCATTAATATGAACCAAAATGTGTCAAAGGAGTAGTTATAGAACAACCATAAACCTATAACACGCTTTTTAAAATAAATTAATTGTTCAGGTTCTACAAAATAGGCACATATGCTCCATACCCAGATCAAGAAGACAGGAAGAGGAAAGGACACTGCTAACAAATTGAACCCATAGGCACTGAGGATCCTTGCTGGAATAGCCCCTAACTTACAATATACTGCTCTTTTTGGAACTTAGGATAATTTTGGAGGAAATCATTCAACACCTTGTGGTTTATGTATTTTCTTTTGAAAAGCAGAGGCAGTCAGGATAATCTCAGTGACTTCTGAGTTCCTCTTAAAGTTGGAATTAGTCTATTACAGTGTACTCCTTATAGCTTCTAAATATTTAAGGGACTCCTAAGAACTCACGGTTCAAAAACTTTTAAAATCTGGTCTTTTCATTTATTTTCTGTTTTGTGATTCAACCTCCCTGCTTCCCTTCTTCCCTGTGAAGAACAGGCTGAAACCTGGGGGCCCCAGAGAGGGAAGAAGTATTTAGTTTCTGGTTCCTTTGCTGTCTTATTGACAGATGTTTTAGAGCTGATTAAGCAGAAAACACCCATGGGAGAGTCAGGTCCTCACTTAAAGATGTTATCCAAATGAACTGAAATGAAATGGTGATGTGCAGTGGCCTAAACTATGAGGATTAGCATTTTTGGAACAGTGATGACTATATATATATATATATATATATATATCTGTTAATGAAATATTTGGAACAATGATGATTATTTATAATATTATTACTAATGCAATAAAGCATTTATAGGCAACATAAAGCATGATTCCACAATTGTGAGTAGTAGAAACATAAATCTAAAGGAGAGCTGTTACTTACTAGAAGAATCATGGTGGTTATGTAACTCTTTGGCCTCTGAAAATGTTATCTTTCTACAAAGAACAATTTCTTGGCAGTATTTTTTTTTCAGTTTCAGAAGTTAACCTCAGACTCCCAGACGTGCAACTGCTTCTGTTTGTTCCAATATGAAATCCTTGAGCAGCATTTATATGTAGCCTGTTGTGTGGTTTTAGTGCATACCCAGGATTTGATTAGGTCTTTGTCCCCTGCAGACGTATTTATTAATAAAATAAAGCCATTGGTAACAGTAATGGAGAATGGTGACCTTAACTTTTTTTTAACTTTTTATTTTGTATTGGGGTATAGCTGATTAACAATGTTGTGATAGTTTCAGACGAGAAGAGACTCAGCCATGCAAATACATGTATCCATTTCCCTCTCAAACACCTCTTCCATCCTGGCAGGCACATAACATTGAGTAGAGTTCCATGTGCTATGCAGTAGGTCCTTGTTGGTTATGGAATGTAAATATAGCAGTGTGTACATGAACTTCCCAAAGTCCCTAAGTATCCCTTCCCCTCTGCAACCGTAAGTTCATTTTCTAAGTCTGTGAGCCTCTTTCTGCTTTGTAAGTAAGTTCATGTGTATCATTTCCCTTATATGTGAAGAATTTAATTTTTTAAGCTCGTTTTAAAAGTGAAGCGAAAACAATTTCTAGAGTGTCCTGTAATTCTGAGTCTTTCCAGTAGATGGCACTGTTGTATAAAAACAACCCATCAGTTAGGGCTTAGGGACTGAAGAAAGATTTTTTTCTCTTTCTCAAAGAGCCCTCCCTCCTCCAATGGACAAACAGGAAAAAAGTGAATAATGAAGAGATTATTTCCTTCTTTGGTACAATATGGATGGTGCTCATGGGAAAATGGTTTTCTTTATTTGAATATGTGTGTATTTGATCATTTTATCCATGGTATCTGCTGAGTTTGGAAGGTTACCCCTTCCTCCCTCCCTCCCTCTCTTCCTTCCTCATTCTCTCTCCATGCCCAAGTTTAACAAACTTTTTTGGTTTCAAAAAAGAGAGGTGAGAAACCTGAGCTGTGCTTTCATTATTTCCCTCCACATGCTAAAGATGTGGAGTGAGAAGTTGATATGTTTTGGGGTTGCTGCTGCTGTTTTCCTCAGCTTGTTTATGTCTAGAATAGTGGAGTGGAAAGATCATGTGCTTTATACCCCCAAAGAGTCCACATCCTGAATTTGCTACTTGCTTGATCCCTCTGAGCCCCCTGTTTCTTATCTGGAAGAAATGGAAGCAGTAGCAAGTCCCAACCGTGCAGCGTTAAGGGACTAGAGGTCTCCTTATACACAGCCTGGCAATGTACCCTGTACAGGGCAGATTCTCAGTAAATGGTGGCTGTTGATATGAAAAGTGGTATTGCGGTACGATGTAAGCGATTGATGACATTGCTCAGTGATTAATTTCTGGTCTTACTCAATTTTCCAACCTTGACTTAATCTGAGGTAAGAAAACTGCCAGCCTTAGGAGAGATCTGGTGCATTTCTTAAGGAAATACTGACCCAGCAACTGCTTCAAAGTGATGTGTGTACACCGGAGTGCTACCTTCATCAGAAACAAAATACGGTTTTGGTAAAGCAGGTGATCATTATGGCTCAAGCGTGTGTTGATGGAAGAGAGGTGATGTTTGTTTAGTGTGATGACTGGTGACTCATGATTTCACATCTAAAATAGAGCTTATAAAACAGAAAGTGCAAGCCACTCATTTTTTCGATAAGGAAACTTAGGTCCAGCAAAGTTTTTTTAAAAAGACACAAAAATGCTTTTTCTTTTGAAATAGTTTTAAACTTGTAGAAAAATTGCAGAATTATACAGAGAATTCCTGTATATCCTTCACTCAGCCTCTAGAGGGTAAACCTCTTCCACAACCACAGTAGGTTATGTAAGGAAATTAAACATTAGTACAATACTGTAAACTAAATCTGCTCACCTTATTTGAATTTTTACTAACATCCTCTTCAGTTCTGGGACTCAGTCTAGGATCCCGCATTGGATTTAGTTACTGAGTCTCTTTAATCTCCTCTAGCAGAGAAGACAATGGCAACCCACTCCAGTGTTCTTGCCTGGAGAATCCCAGGGACAGGGGAGCCTGGTGGGCTGCCGTCTATGGGGTCGCACAGAGTCAGACACGACTGATGAGACTTAGCAGCAGCAGCAATCTCCTCTAGTCTGTAACAGTTCCTCAATCTTTCCTTGACTTTTGAGACCTTGTCACTTTTGAAGAGAACTAACTAGTTATTTTGCAGAGTATGCCTCATTCCACAAATTTGGATTTGTCTCATGATTTCTCATGAGTAGATGAGGTTGGGTATTTTTAGCAGGAATGCTATGAAAGTGAGATCGGGCCCTTTCTGTGCCTCCCATCAGAAAGAACGTGATGTTAGAGTCTTATTACTGGAGATGTTAATTTTAATTGCTGGCTAAGGTGATATCTACTACATACTCCACAGTTAGATTACTATTTTCCTATTTGTCGTTAATAAATATCTTTGGGGAGAAATTATAAGACTATGTACAAATCTTGTTTCTTCTTAAACTTTCACCTATTAATTTTAACATCCATTAATACCTACAACAATTATTATTACTGTGGAGTTTCTTCTTATTTCCTCATTCCTTTTACACTTATTAATTGGATTTCTTCTGTATAGTTCTCTCTTCTACCCTGTTTATTTACTTAGTAAGTTGTTTATTTATGAAGGTGTAGACTCATTGATACTTATTTTATTTCTATAGATTATAATCCAGTGCTAACTTTATTTCCTTTCCTGATCAAAATTATTCCAGTTTTGGCCATTAGATGCCTTCCCATCTTCTTTTTACATAACCCTGCCTTTTTGTGAGCATTTCTTTGTATTCTAGCATACCAAGATGTCCAGGCTTATCTTGTATTTCACCTGCTCTGGTCCTGGAATCAACCACTTGATTGTTGGTCCAACAATCAAGCACTAAGGAGCATGGTTCCTTTATTGGAGAATGGAATTTAGGAAACAGAATCAGCACTACATGTGCTCATGGCTACTAGGGTATCATTGTTTCTAGACTGTCCCAGCAGACAAGGAACTTAGTGTATGTATACTAATCCATACATATATATCTATATTTATCTGTCTACACACATGCACACACAAAAATAAGTTTGTAATGATAATTTTGACACTAATCAAATACCATAGGTTTCATTCTTTTTGAAATTGTCTTTCTCCTTTCCTTATTTATAACATTATTTCTGACAATGAGAAACCTGGCTCATTTTATCTGTATGTGTGCTTATTTGTTCAATTCTAGTATATACACAAAATAGTTTGGGATAGTTCGCATCCCTGTTAGAAACAAATTGACATGCAAGGGCATCTGTATAGAGTATCTTTAGCTTTTAGCCTTACAGTATGAAATCTAAATCATGTTCTCCAGATTTCTGTAGGTTAGTTCCTTTTTTCCCCACCCCTTGGTTTGTTACATACTTAAGTTCATGTTATGCTTGTGTTCCATTTCAGGTTCCTTCCCTGTTCTAATTGCTTTTAATTATGTTTCAAAGTTTGTGAAATATTACTCTGGTTCTAAAAGTCAGAGCTGTTTAAAAAAAAAAAGCACATATACTCAGAGAAAAGTATTCTTGCTATCTCACTTCCATTCTCCCATTTTTTTTTTTTTCCATTCCATTCCCACCCATTCTCTGCAGTAACCTACAGAGTTTAATTTCTGGTTTCATCAGTCCTGTGTTTCCCTTTCACAAGTAAGCAGACACACATGTATTTTTCTGTATCCTTCTTTCTCAAGTGAAAGGTTGCATACTATAAGTAGGCTTTTCAACTTTGTTGTTTATAATTAATATATCCTGGAAATTACACAATATCAATTCACAGAGATTGTCCTCTTTTTTTTAACAGTTCTATTCTATTCCATTGGGTAAATATACTGTGGTTTATTCAACCCATTCTGCTACATGTTAGCACTGAAGTTGTTTCTAATACTGTCAGTTACAAACAGTAATGCTGCAGACAGCCTTGTGCACATATATTTTTGTGTTGTTGGATGTGTGTCTTCAAGGTAGATTCCTAAGAGTAGAATTGCTGGGTCAAAAGATCAGTGGAGCTGTGGAAAATAGCTTGAATAGTTGAATACGCAATTACCCTACACATATCCAGTCCACTCCAAAGGAGTTCAACGCAGAAACCAAACAGATGTGTGCACACCTGTTTTCGTAGCAACATTATTCACAATAGCCAAAACATAGGAGCAACCCAAATGTTCATCAACAGAAAAATGGAGAAACAAAATGCGGAATGCACATACAATAGAATAGGAGTCAGTAAAAATGAACACGTTTCTGACATATAATGCTTATTGAAATAAGCCGGACAAAAAAGGGAATATATTATATGATTTCACTTATAGTAAGGTACTTGTACCATAAGGTACCATTCAGGTATGACCTAAATCAAATCCCTAATGATTTTACAGTGGAAGTGAGAAATAGATTTAAGGGATTAGATATGATAGACAGAGTGCCTGATGAACTATGGATGGAGGTTCGTGACATTGTACAGGAGACAGGGATCAAGACCATCCCCAAGAAAAAGAAATGCAAAAAGGAAAATGGCTGTCTGAGGGGGCCTTACAAATAGCTGTGAAAAGAAGAGAAGCCAAAAACAAAGGAGAAAAGGAAAGATATACCCATTTGAATGCAGAGTTCCAAAGAATAGCAAGGAGAGAAAAGAAAGACTTCCTCAGCGATCAATGCAAAGAGATAGAGGAAAACAATAGAAAGGGAAAGACTAGAAATCTCTTCAAGAAAATTAGAGATACCAAGGGGACATTTCATGCAAAGATGGACTAAATAAAGGACAGAAATAGTATGGGCCTAACATAAGCAGAAGATATTAAGAAGAGGAGGCAAGAATACACAGAAGCACTGTACAAAAAAGATCTTCATGACCCAGATAATCATGATGGTGTGCTCACTGACCTAGAGCCAGACATCCTGGAATGTGAAGTCAAGTGGACCTTAGGAAGCATCACTACAAACAAAGCTAGTGGAGGTGATGGAATTCCAGTTGAGTTATTTCAAATCCTGAAAGATGATGCTGTGAAACTGCTGCACTCAATATGCCAGCAAATGTGGAAAGCTCAGCAGGGGCCACAGGACTAGAAGAGGTCAGTTTTCATGCCAATTCCAAAGAAAGGCAATGCCAAAGAATGCTCAAATTACTGTACAGTTGCACTCATCTCACGTGCTAGCAAAGTAATACTCAAACTTCTCTAAGCAAGGCTTCAACAGTACGTGAACCGTGAACTTCCAGATGTTCAAGCTGGTTTTAGAAAAGGCCGAGGAACCAGAGATCAAATTGCCAACATCCGCTGGATCATCGAAAAAGCCAGAGAGTTCCAGAAAAACATCTATTTCTGCTATATTGACTATGCCAAAGCCTTTGATTGTGTAGATCACAATAAACTGTGGAAAATTCTGAAAGAGTTGGGAATACCAGACCCCCTGACCTGCCTCTTGAGAAACCTGTATGCAGGTCAGGAAGCAACAGTTAGAACTGGCCATGGAACAACAGACTGGTTCCAAATAGGAAAAGGAGTATGTCAAAGCTGTATATTGTGACTCTGCTTATTTAGCTTTTATGCAGAGTACATCATGAGAAATGCTGAGCTGGATGAAGCACAAGCTGGAATTAAGATTTCTGGGAGAAATATCAATAACCTCAGATATGTAGATGACACCACCCTTATGGCAGAAAGTGAAGATCTACAGAGCTTCTTGTTGAAAGAGGAGAGTGAAAACGTTGGCTTAAAGCTCAACATTCAGAAAACAAAGATCATGGCATCCGGTCCCATCGCTTCATGGCAAATAGATGGGGAAGCAGTGGAAACAGTGAGACTTTATTTTTTGGGCTCCAAAATCACTGCAGATGGTGACTGCAGCTGTGAAATAAAGACGCTTACTCTTTGGAAGAAAAGTTAGGACCAACCTAGACTGCATTTAAAAAGCAGAGACATTACTTTGCTTACAAATGTCCATCTAGTCAAGGTTACGGTTTTCTAGTAGTTGTGTATGAATGTGAGAGTTGGATTATAAAGAAAGCTGAGCGCCGAAGAATTGATGCTTTTGAACTGTGGTGTTGGAGAAGACTCTTGAGAATCCCTTGGACAGCAAGGAGATCCAACCAGTCCATCTTAAAGGAAATCAGTTCTGAATGTTCACTGGAAGGACTGATGTTGAAGCTGAAACTCCAATACTTTGGCCACCTGATGTGAAGAACTGACTCATTTGAAAAGACCCTGATGCTGGAAAAGATATCAGGTGGGAGGAGAAGGGGACAACAGAGGATGAGATGGTTGAATGGCATTACCGACTCAATGGACATGAGTTTGAGTAAACTCTGGGAACGGGTGATGGACTGGGAGTCCTGGGGTGCTGCATTCCACGGGTTACAAAGAGTTGGGCACAACTGAGAGACTGAACTGAAGGTACTTGTAGTCGTCAGATTCATAGAGACAGGAAATACAGTAAAAGTTATAAGGGGTTTGAGAGAAAGGGATTGGGGAGTTAATGTTTAAAGGGTACAGAGTTTCTATTTGGGATGACACAAAATTGATGATGGTTAACAATGATATGGTTAACAATGATATGTTACGATGAGGATGTACTTATAGCACTGAATTATACATTTAAAAATGGCTAAAGTGAGAAGTTTTGTCATGTATATTTCATCACCAAAAAATTAAAAAAAAATAAGTCCATGTAATTTTGTGGGTATTGCCAAATTCCCCCAGCAAGATTGGATCAGTTTTCAGTCCTCTCAGTTAATGAATGAGAGTGCCTGTTTCCCAACAGCCTCCCCAACAGGTGTTACCATACTGTTCAATTCCTGTGACGTGCTCGGTGAAAAATGGTATCTTAGTGTTGTTACAATATGCATTTCTCTACTTCTACTGAATTTAGATATATTTTCATGTAGTTGAGAGCTGTTTTTATATCCTTTTGGGGGAATTGTCTCTTCATATCTTTTCCTCATTTTTCTAGTGAATTTTTGGTCCTTTACTGTGCAATTTTTAGAGTTACAAAGTATATATTTACATCTACACACATACATCAGTTCAGTTCAGTTCAGTCACTCAGTCGTGTCCGACTCTTTGCGACCCCATGAATTGCAGCATGCCAGGCCTCCCTGTCGATCACCAACTCCCGGAGTTTACTCAAACTCATGTCCATCGAGTTGGTGATGCCATCCATACATAAAGGCTATTAGTCCTTCACCTGTAGTATACATAGCAAATATTTTCTTCCCATTTGCCTATGGTCTTGACTTTGTAATGCTTTTGCCATGCATATTTTTTTGGTTCAGTGAAATTTATTGATTATTTTCCTATTTGTTTCTCTGTTTTGATTCATAGTTAAAAAGCTTTTCCTTACATTGAGGTTAGAGAAGAGTTTGCCAAGTGTACTTGAATTTGTATTGTTTCATTGTTTTACACTTAAAGTCCATAAGTTTATGCTTATATATTTTGTAAGACAAATATATAGTTTTTTCATTTGTACACAGTAACTGAAATGCAGAATTTTTGTGATGAAGCTAATGATTTAAAGAAGAAAAAATTGCAGCATGGCAGTAATCAATCTCCTCCTGGCCTTCAGTTAGCTTTTAGAAACTTTTAACTGTTGAAGAACTACTTTGTAAATCAACTTAAATGTTCAGTGACAGTACAGAACTTACTTAACAGTAAGTTAACCCTGTACATTTCAGTTGGATTATATTGGAAATCTTTAAGGCACCATCTTTATACAAAAACAGAGCTTCAAAAAAGTTCAACTTTTGAAACATTTAGCATGTTTAAATTATTGAAAATAAAACTTGAGAACATTTGCAGGTTAAAATGTGTTCCTTTAAAGAAAGCAAGGGAGAACCTGAACTAATACTGATAGATTAATAAACACTCAAATGGTGTACAAATACAATTTAAAAGTTTTTGAGTTGTTTTGGATTGTCTCTGCATGCAGAAAGAATGTTTTGATGGTGCTTCTAATTTCAATTGGATAAATTTATATTCTCTGCTAGAACAGAACATTTAGTAGCATCTTAATTTGAATATTCAATCGAATTGTAAATAGAGACAAGTTGTTTGATAAATGTCTTGTAAAAATATTTGTTTAAGAAAGGTATTATGAGCAGAGATGCAAGTAGACCCATGAGGCTCTTTGAGCTGAGATAGTTTCACAATTCAATATAAAAAATTAGAATTGCAGATAGCTTTCATTTATCAGCACTTGCTCTGACCTTACCAGGTATGTCAACACTTGTAGAGAAAATGTTTTCTCAATGAAAAATATTATGACTTACAGAGAAAGGTCGGTTTCAAATACACCAACAATAAAATGTAAATGTGAAGAATATTGATAACACTTGCAAGAAAAAATTAAAAAATAGGACCACATACACTCTTTGGAAAGACACTAATGACTGTCTAGAGACTAATATAGTTATGAAATGTATTAAAATAAAAGAATGTGTATCCAGAATGATTCTTTACTTCCCCCAGAATGATTTTTTAAAGCTTATGCTATTTTTAATATCATTCTGGGTACAACCTGGAAGATTATTTTGATAAACAGTATAAAAAGATTTCTTAATTTCAATATACATAGATATATGCTATTTTATTTTTAGAAATAATTTTATTTGTAAATAAAATTTGAATAAAGATATTATGCATATCCACCAATTTAATGAAAAGTTTCTTGATCAGTAAGTAAATATTCTGTAAACCTTTATGTTTATTTTGTAATATCTTCTTTTATACTCAAAAGTGTCCTGAGTGGTAAAATACTTGGTTTTATACTTCAGGATCATCTCACCTGTAAAAATAAAACACAAAATATACCAGGCCCTGAAAAGATGCTTTTAGTCAGACTGTTACAATAGAAAGAGTACAGATTAAGAGGAATATCTTAAAGAGAATGGAGGGGCCAGGATTTTGTAATCTAATTTGGTAAAAACATTCAGAGAAAATGTTATATTGACCAATGAGAGGTAAAGACCTTTCTGAATTACATAAAAACACAGATGCACAGAGCTTCTGGCTTTAATCCTAAAATTTCAGCCATGAGTAAAATGTAAAGATAGAATTACAAAATTCACTAAACCGTATCAAGGAACGGTTCTCTTCCTACTGGATATGACTTCTTAAGTGATTTGAGCTCAAACCAGACAAACAGACAAACCAGGAAGGGAGACTAACCACTCAGACTGTTTCTCATCTTTCACTCAACAGACATAAGATCTCTAGGAACCATCACTCCATTTGCAGAGATCACCAAATGGTTAGACCATAAAACCTAGAGAATCAGGCACCAGAAACACAGCAAACACTCAGATTCCAAATAAATCATATCTTTGCCATATTACCAGTGGTCAAGATTTCCGCACAAGACTAGGAGTTGGACTCAGCACCGAGTCCCTAGATCACCCTAGGAACAGAGCACTGCTGCTGCTGAGTCGCGTCAGTCGTGTCCGACTCTGTGCGACCCCAGAGACGGCGGCCCACCAGGTTCCCCCGTCCCTGGGATTCTCCAGGCGAGAACACTGGAGTGGGTTGCCATTTCCTTCTCCAATGCATGAAAGTGAAAAGTGAAAGTGAAGTCGCTCAGTCGTGTCTGACTCTTAGCGACCCCATGGACTGCAGCCTACCAGGCTCCTCCGTCCATGGGATTCTCCAGGCAAGAGTACTGGAGTGGGGTGCCACTGCCTTCTCCAGGAACAGAGCACAGAGATGTTCTATTTAGATGACAGCTTTTGGGGGAAACATCATTAATATGAAATACCTCAAAGAAAAAAGGGGTTGGGAAAGCAAGTTACATTTGCTTATATATGGAAGCAAGTTCTTTTCTGAACGTTTCCTTTGGTAACGTCCAGATAAACTACTTTGCAGACTGTTCTTTTTTTTAATTGAATAGTTATATTATAGTTATATACTTATATATATATATAGCATATATATAATAGTTAATATACAATATTATATAACCTACAGATGTATAATGTGATGATTCATAATTTTTAAAGGTGATACTTTATAAGTATTACAAAATATTGGTTATGTTCCCTGTGTTGTATCATGTATCCTTGTAGCTTATTTTGTACGTAATGGTTTGTACCTCTTGATTTTCTACCCCTATTTGCTGCTGTCCGTCCCCTTTCCTCACTGGTAACCACTGATTTGTTCTCTATATCTGTGAGTCTGTTTCTCTTCAGTTAATCACTAGTTTGTTGTATTTTTTAGAGTCCACATGTATAAGTGATATCATACAGTATATGTCTTTCTCTGTCTGACTTATTTCACTTAGCATAATAGCCTCCAAGTTCGTCCATGTTATTGCAAATGTTAAGATATTCTTTTTTATGGTTGAGTTGTATTCCCTTGTATGTATATACACTGCTTCTTTATTCATTCACCTGTTAATGGACACTTAGATTACTTTCATTTCTTAGCAGTTAATAATGTTGCTATAAACATTGGGTTGCATGTATCTTTTTCAAAATTAGTGTGTGTGTGTGTTTCCAGATATAGACCCCAGCAATCCATGGAATTGCTGGATCATATGGTAGTTCTATTTTTAGTTTTTTGAGAAACCTCCGTACTGTTTTCCACAGTGGCTGCAGCAATTTACATTTCTATCACCAATGTGCGATGGTCCCCTTTTCTCTAAATTCTTAACAACATTTGTTATTTGTGTTCTTTTTGTTTATACCCATTATGACAGGTGTGAGGTAATATCTTATTGTGGTTTTGAGTTGCATTTCTCTGATGATTAGTGATATTGAGCATCTTTTCATGTGCCTCTTGGTCATCTGCATGTCCTCTTTGGAGAAATGTGTATTCAGGTCTTCTGTTTGATTTTTAATGTTGATTTGTAAGAGCTGTTTATATATGTTGGATATCAACCCTTTACCTGTCATGATTTGCAAATATTTTCTCCCATTTAGCAGGTTGTCCTTTGTTTTATCCACTGTTTTCTTTGCTCCTGCAAAAGCATTTATGTTTAATTAGGTCCTATTTATTTTAGTTTTGCAGATGAGTCCTTTTTTTGGAGCTGAAATTTTATTATTTTTCGCAGTATATTCTTATTAGTTATCTATTTTAATGCAGTGGTATGTGTGTGTCAACCCCAAACTCCCACCATCTATCCCTCTCCCCCAGTCTTCCCCCTTGGCAACCATAAATTCATGCTCTAAGTTTGTGAGTCTATTTCTGTTTTATAAATAAATTCATTTGTATTGTTTTTTAAAGAAAACATTTTCCTTGTAGGCTATTCTTTAGTTGTTGTGTGCAAGCTTCTCTTTGCAGTGGCTTCTCTCGTTGCAGAGCGCAGGCTGTGGGGTAGAGACCCGTAGCTGTGGTGCAGGGGCCTAGTTCCAGCAAGGCGTGTGGGATTGAACCCATGTCTCCTGTGCCGGCAGGCGGACTCTGCCATGAGCCACCAGGGACGCCCTCATTTCTAAAGATTCTGATTATAAGCAATATCATCATATATTTGTCTTTCTCTTGACTCATTTCACTTAGTATAATAATCTCCAGGTCCATTTGTGTTGCTGCAAATGGCATTATTTCATTCTTTTCATGGCTGAGTAATATTCCATTGTATATATGTACCACATCTTCTTTCCCCATTCATCTGTTGAAGGATATTTAGATTACTTCCATGTCTTCGCTATTGTAACAGTGCTGCAGTGAACACTGGGGTGCATGTATCCTTTTCAACCATGTTTTTCTCTGGATATATACCCATTAGTGGGATTGCTGGATCACATGCTAGCTATATTTTTTGTTTTTTAAGGAACCTCCATGCTGTTCTCCATACTGGCTGTTACCAATGTATATTCCCACCAAAAGTGTAGGAGAGTTCCATTACTCCACACCCTCTCCAGGATTTATTGTTTGTAGATTTTTTTGATGATGCGCGTTCTGATTGGTGTGAGGTGATATCTCAGTGTAGTTTTGGTAACCTGTTTTGAAAGGAAACTTCCCTTTGGGACAGCTCATGCCACACTGAAGCAGCATATTTATAGGAACTTTGAGTTGAAATCTATCTCTAGAGCTTCCACCTTGCTCAAATTCTCTTTTCTGGAGGAAACTCGTCCAGATCTAGTAACTCTCCTTCACATGGCTCAGCCCTTCAAGTACTTGAGAAAATTGTTGTTGCTCTTGTTCAGATGCCAAGTTGCGTCTGGCTCTTTGCAGCCCCATTGACTGTAGCGCACCAGGCTCCTCTGCCCTCCACTCTCCTGGGGTTTGCTCAGACTCGTGTCCACTGAGTCGGTGATGTCATCCAACTGTCTCATCCTCTGTCACCTCCTCCTCCTTCTGCCCTCAATCTTTCCTAGCATCAGTGTCCTTTCCAATGAGTTGGTTCTTAGCCAAAGATTTGGAGGTTCAACTTCAGCATCAGTCAGTCCAATGAATATTCAGGGTTGATTGCCTTAGGATTGACGGGTTTGATCTCCTTCCTGTCAATGGGACTCTCAAGAGTCTTCTCCAGCACCACAGTTCAAAAGCATCAATTCTTGGGTGCTTAGCCTTCTTTATGGTCCAACTCTCACATCTGTATATGACTCCTGGAAAAACCACAGCTTTGACAACATGGACCTTTGTTGGCAAAGTGATGTCTCTGCTTTTTAATATGTTGTCTAGGTTTTTCGTAGCTTTTCTGCCAAGGAGCAAGCATTTTTCATTTTCTGGCTGCAGTCACCATCCACAGTGATTTTGGAGCCCATGAAAATAAAATATGTCACTGTTTCCACTTCTCCCCCATCTGTTTGCCGTAAAGTGATGGGACCAGATGGCATGATCTTCATTTGAATGTTGAGTTTTAAGCCAGCTTTTTCACTCTCCTATTTCACCCTCATCAAGAGGCTCTTTAATTCCTCTTCACTTTCTGTCATTAGAGTGGTATTATCTACATATTTGAGGTTGTTGATGTTTCTCCGGGCAATCTTGATTCCAGCTTGTGCTTCATCCAGCCCAGCATTTCACATGATGTACTCTGCATATAAGTTAAATAAGCAGGGTGACGATATATATAAGTTAAATAAGCAGGGTGTTGATGTACTCCTTACTCAATTTTGAACCAATCTGTTGCTCCATGTCCAGTTCTAACTGTTGCTTCTTGACTTGCATACAGGTTTCTCAAAAAACAGTTAAGGTGGTCTGGTATTCCCATCTCTTTAAGAATTTTCCATGATTTCTTGTGATTCACACAGTCAAAGGCTTTAGCAAAGTCAATGAAGCAGAAGTTGATGTTATTTTTGGAATTCCCTTGCTTTTCTATGATCCAGTGGATGTTAGCAATTTGATCTCTGGTTCCTCTGCCTTTTCTAAATCCTGCTTGTATATCTGGAAGTTCTCGGTTCATGTACTAGTGGAGTCTAGCTTGAATTTACCTTGCTTGCATGTGGAATGAATGCAATTTTATGGTAGTTTGAACATTCTTTGGCATTGGTCTTCTTTGGAATTGGAATGAAAACTGACCTTTTCTAGTTCTGTGGCCACTGCTGAGTTTTCCAAATTTGCTGGCATAATGAGTGCAGCACTTTCACAGCATCATCTTTTAAGATTTTAAATAGCTCAGCTGGAATTCTATCACGTCCGCTTTGGTAACTCCAAACCAAATCTCTCTCTAGATTAGCCATCTTCAATTCCTTTCACCTAGTTACATTTGCTCTGATTATAGTCTGTTTTGACTGTATATTCTTCGAAGTGTGGCTTGTACCATCCCATTTGCTCCTCCAAACAAAGTAGAAACTGAATTAAGTGTTTTTGTTTGTTTGGCCAACACTTCAAATAATGTGTGATTTGGGGCTTAGGTGGATTTTTATTTTTAAAAACCTTAATTGTGGTAAAATAAACATATAATTTACTTTCATAATCATTTTAAAGTGTAGTGTTCTATTAAGTTCATATTCATATTGTTGTGTAATCAGTCTCCAGAATTTTTTCATCTTCTAAGCTCTGTAACCCATTACATAAGAACTCACATTTCCCCTCCCAACCCCTGGCAACCACCATTTCACTTTCTTTTTCTGTATATTTGACTACTGTATGTCCTTCGTATAGATAGAATCATGTAGTATTTGTCTTTTCGTGGCTGGCTTGTTTCACTTTCCATAATGTTCTCAAGATTCATCTATGTTGTAGAATGTGTTAGAAATTCTTTCTTTTTTAAGGCTGAATAATAGTCTGTTATATGTGTAAACCACATTTTATTTATCCACTCATTTGTCAATATACACTTGGGTTGCTTCTACGTTTTGGCTATTGTGAATAATGCTGCTTCCTCTTGATGTGTTTCAAAGAGTAATTAAAAACCTAATTGGCTGGAAAGTAACAGGAGCGTCAACTCATATATTATGCATTCGTTCATTTCTTCAACATTTATTGAGTACTTGCTGTGGGTAAGATGTCACTGAAAGGATTGAAGGGAGAAACGAAGATGAATTCAAGTAAGTTCTACTCTCAGTAAGGTATGTGGGTAAAAACTTGATCATATACTGTTACTCTCGATAAATTATACTCTCCTCCAAATCAGACTTGTTAAGGCTTAATGAAAATAAGGCCAAGGAAAGTATAATGGATATCAGGAGAAAGCAACTGAGATCAAAGGGAAAAGAGGAATTCCACAAAATGGCATTTAGGAGACTTGTGTGTACACACTTCCCATACATGTGTGAGCCCTTGTGCATTTCTGTCTCTCTATGCCTTCTGTATTTATCGGAAAATCCTGGCACTTTTTAAACTAGGAAATTTGAATGTATGGACCCTTTGAACTGAGTATCCTTTACATTATCTGTTACTAGATAATATTGATCATGTAATTAGATAATAGATAAACCAAAGTCATGGTAGAAGTTCCCAGGAAGAGAGAATAAGGCTTAGAAATGGTTATTCAAGAATACTCTTGGAAAAGTAAGTTATTGGGTATTAAGTACGTGTATGTCTTTGAAGGTTCTCAGATTTGAACAAGCTGCTTGAAAAATCAGAGGGGACAGGGGTTGTGGACACAAGATGAATCAGTAGGTGATGACCCACTGGTACTACTGATAAAGCTGTCCCTTGGACTTTCGTCAGGTACAGTGGCTAAGAATCCACCTGTCAATGCAGGGGTCACAGGTCCGATCCCTGGTCAGGGAAGATTCCACATACCGTGGAGCAACTAAGTCCATGCACCACAACTGCTGAGCACACGCTGTGGAGCCTGTGGGCCACAAACACCACCTCAAATCCTTTTTGGGAGAAGGCAAAATATAAACAGAGAAGCAAACATTCTACCCTGATAACCTGGGATCTTTCTCCAGAGTGAAGCTGCTTGGCAGAGAGAACTATAACAGGAAAACCATGGGGCAGTGCCCTGGGTATCTGCCAGTAAGTCGGGCAAGCCCCGAGTGTCCTGCATTGGGGTCTGCTCGGTGTCCCTCTGAGCAGCCACAAGTGCGTGGTGTGGTCTCTGCCTTCAGAAACCTTCCCGTCTGGTTGGGAAAGCAGCTCTTGAATGAACAAGAGGCAATGACAAACAGTAGAGAATAAAATCAAATGCCAAAGTATTCTAGTGTGGGACATAGTTATCTTGCTGGAAATGTAACTAGTTTGGGGAGCTTAAAATTACTCCTTTCACTGACCATTTTCACTCAGGAATCAAAACATCATGTTTAATAAAGAAGCCAAGCCTGAGCACTCCTGTGCGGCCAGGCTGGTCTGTGGAGTGATGTTTGGTGTAGAGTCTAAACCAATGGTTGTCAACCTTGGCTGCACGTTGAAACCACCTGGGAACTTAACAAAAATCCCATGGCCCCTGTGGTATGTCCAGATATGGCAATTTGAATAGTCTGGAGTTCAGTCTCGCTTTCTGGATTTTTAAAAAGCTTCTCAAGTGAGTTTCATGTCCAGTTAACGTTGAGAGCCTCTGATCTCAATGTTTGTGACATCTTGTTTTCTTCATAAAAGTTTGTTGGATGCCTGCTATGCACATAGCAATAACAGCAGTTACTGTGTTAGCACTCACACTGTATGAGTGTGATTGTCATTGAGTCTGTTCATGAACATTTTTCCTTCCAGGCACACGGTAAGAATGTATTTTTTTGTCCCTTTAAATCAGATGTGGATAAGTCACATGCTTTGGCCAGTGGACTTTGGGCAGAAATGATGTGACACGTCCAAGACTGTCCTTTAAAAGACAGCACATAATTTATTTATTTATTTATATTTATTCCCTTTGCCCTGCTTCGATAATTAAGGAGGTAACTGTTGAGAGGGTCTCCCATCATCCCGAGTCCTCAGCGATTACTGTGAGCAGTTGTCCCTGCTGACTTGTGCCAGGCAGACATGTAGCAAGAATGAGAAAGTTTTGCTGGGTTAACTACAGGCCAGGCTCTTTCACTCCTGCTTCCCTTTCTCCAAGGCCACTGCTCCTGAGGCATTACTGGGAAACCGGAATGGTTGACTTTGTCTTTTCTCCTCATTAGGTTACAGGCCCCCATGAGCGTGGCATCTTTTCTCATACTCCACAGGCACTTTGAAGCTTGTTAATTAATTAATGCTGATTAAACTAAAAAGAGTTGACATTTAATTCAGCAAACGCTTCTCAGGTTTCTACTGCATGCCTGATACTCTTCTGAACCCTGGTGATAAAGGCAGAAAGACCTAGCATGGGGATGTACAACAAATATCAGCTCAGTAAATCTGCATAGCAAGAAGCAAGGCTACAGTGTTTGCTCTCAAGGGTCTCAACCTCTGAGGAAAAGTGTAGACAACTGAGATAGCTACTTCTATTATTTTAAAAATTTTTATTTTATATTGTATAGTTATTTTACAATGTTGTGTTAGTTTCAGGTTTACGGCAAAACAGTTCAGTTATACATTTATCCATTCCATTCTTTTCAGATTCTTTTCTCATATAGGTTGTTACAGAATATCAAGTAGAGTTCCCTGTGCTATACAGTAGGTCTTTATTGATTATTTGTGTTTTATGTAGTTGTGTGTATATGTTAATGTCCTAATTTATTTTCCATATTTCCCCTTTGGTAATCTTAAGTTTCTTTTTGAAGTCTGTGAGGCTGTTTTTGTAAATAAGTTCATTTGTATAACCTTTTTAGGTTTGATATATAAGTGATGTCATATGATACTTGTCTTTCTCTAAATCATTTCACTTAGTAAGACAATCTCTAGGTGCATTGGTGTTGCTGCAAATAGCAAAAACATAGATTCATAGACTTCAGAAGCAGACTTATGATTTGTCCCGGGGAAGATTTGAAGTCACTTAGATAGGGGCTGAATGATCAGATTGGAGCCGTCAGCAGTTCCGAAGGGGGCTGAGCTGAGTGTTTGTGTCCCTCCAGAGTGTGTGTCCATGCCCAGTGGGATGTATTAGGAGGAGGGGGGTTTTGGGAGGTGTAAGGATTGTGCTTTTATGAAAGAGACCCCAGAGAGACCCCTTGCCCCAGTGTGAGGTTACGGCAAAAAGATGATCATCTAGGAACCAGAAAGTGGGGATAGCAGATACCAAGTCTGCCAGCACCCTGATTATGGGCTTCGTAACCTCCAGAACTGTGAGAAGTAAACTTCTGCTTATGAGCCACCCAGTGAGTGGGTATCTGTTCAGTTCAGTCACTCAGTCATGTACGACTCTTTGCGACCCCACGGACTGCAGCATACCAGGCTTGCCTGTCCATCACCAACTCCCGGAGCTTGCTCAAATTCATGTCGATTGAATCAGTGACACCATCCAACCATCTCATCCTCTGTCAGCCCCATCTCCTCTGTCTTCAGTCTTTCCCAGCATCAGGGTCTTTTCCAATGAGTTAGTTCTTCACATCAAGTAGCCACAGTATTGGAGCTTCCCCATCAGTCCTTCCAATGAGTATTCAGGACTGATTTCCTTTAGGATGGACTGGTTTGGACTCCTTGCAGTCCAAGGGACACGAGCAGCGTGAATGGACTGAGACAGTGGATTAGGGAGGTGGGGGCAGAACACTGGTGGTGGACAGATGAGTGCCGAGCTGTCCAGGCAAGGGCGGGGTGTGACGGGGGGCGGCAGCGGGGGCGGGTCGGAGCCCGGAGACGGTGAAGGAGTGGCTTTTAAATGACGTGAGGGGGAGCGAGGGGGCAGGACAGAGGAGGCTAGGGTGACTGGGAGGGTTTTTACTCGAACCCTTGGGAAGAGAGTGATAAAGAAACATGTCACTAAGACATGCTGAGTAGGAAAAGGAGTAGGTTTGGGAAAACCAGGCAAGTATTATCATGCGTGTTGAGCATCACTTCCTACACTTTCAAAGGAGATATCCTGGAGGTAATTGGATCCCCTGTATGCTAATAATGAAGGTGATAGGATGGTGAATGCCAACCCCACGAAAGGGAGATTCGTGGAGCAATCACATTATTCTTTTTTCTTTAATTATTGTTTTTCATTGTGGAAAAAAATGTATAACAGAAAATTTTGTCATCTTAGCCATTTCCAAGTGCACAGCTCCGTAGTGTTGTGTATTCACACTGTTCTGCAGCCAGACTCCAGCACTTTTTCATCTTGCGAAACTGAAGCACTTGACCCATTAAACAACAACTCCCCATCCCCCACCCCCATCCTGGCAGCTGCCATTCTCCTTTCTGTTTTCTCCTGTCTGAATGGGACTGCTCTAGATACCTCATGCAGGTGGAGTCATACAGCGTTTGTCTTTGCGACTGGCTTGTTTAACTCAGCATAATGTTCTTTATGTGCTGAATTGGGTTTCTCCCCACCCAGTTCACATGTTCACATTCACGTGTTCAAGCCCTAATCCCTAGCGCCTGTGAACGTGATTCTGTTTAGAGATGGGGCTTGTAAAGAGGCGATTATATTAAAACGGGGCCATTCGGATAGGCCATAATCCAGTCTGACTGGTGTCCTTTTAAGAAAGGGACATTCTGACACAGCGAAAAGCACAAACACAAAAACAACCATCTGCCAGTCAATGATGGAGGCCACAGGACAAAACAAACCTACCAACACCTTGACCTTGAACTTGCAGTCTCCAGAACTGTCAAAAAACAAATTTCTGTCATTTAAGCCACTTAGACTGTGATATTTCATTATGGCAGCTCCAGCAAATTGACACAGTCCTCAAGGTTCACCTGTATTGTTCTATTAATACGTATCATAATTTCTTCCCTTTTTAAAGCTGAATAATAGTCCACTGTGTGTGTACATTATACAACATTTAGGTTATCAGTTCATCCCTCCAGAGATACTAGTGTTGCTTCTGCCTTTTGGCTGCTGTGAATAGTGATGCTCTGATCCTGATGTTCGGTCATCACTTAGAGACCCTGCTTGCAATTCTTTTGCATAAATACTCGGAGTGGGATTGCTGGGTCACGTCAGTCAGTTCAGTTTAGTCGCTCAGTCGTGTCCAACTCTTTGCAACCCCATAGGCTGCAGCACGCCAGGCTTTCCTGTCCATCACCAGCTGGCGGAGCTTGCTCAAACTTGTGTCCATCGAGTTGGTGATGCTATCCAAAAATCTCATCCTGTGTCATCCCCTTCTCCTCCTGCCTTCAGTCTTTCCCAGCATCAGGGTCTTTTCCAATGAGTCAGTTCTTTGCATCAGCTGGCCAAAGTATTGGAGCTTCAGCATCAGTCCTTCCAGTGAATATTTAGGACTGATTTCCTTTAGGGTGAACTGGTTGGATCTCCTTGCAGTCCAAGGGACTCTCAAGAGTCTTCTCCAACACCACAGTTCAAAAGCATCAATTCTTCAGTGCTCAGCTTTCTTTATGGCCCAACTCTCACATCTATACATGACTACTGGAAAAACCATAGCTTTGACTATACGGACCTTTGTTGGCAAAGTGATGTCTCTGCTTTTTATTTTTATTTATTTATTTATTTATTGGTCTCTGCTTTTTAATATGCTGTCTAGGCTGGTCATAACTTTTCTTCCAAGAAGCAAGCACCTTTTAATTTCATGGCTGCAGTCACCATCTGCAGTGATTTTGGAGCCCCCCAAAATAAAGTCTGTCACTGCTTCCATTGTTTTCCCATCTATTTGACATGAAGTGATGAGACCAGATGCCATGATCTTCGTTTTTTTGAATGTTGAGCTTTAAGCCAACTTTTTCACTCTCCTCTTTCACTTTCATCAAGAGGCTTTTTAGTTCTTCTTCACCTTCTGCGTATCTGAGGTTATTGATATTTGTCCCGATGATCTGATTCCAGCTTATGCTTCATCCAGCCCAGCATTTCACATGATGTACTCTGCATATAAGTTAAATAAACAGGGTGACAATATACAGCCTTGATGTACTCCTTCCCAGTTTGGAACCTGTACATTGTTCCATGTCTGGTTCTAACTGTTGCTTTTTGACCTGCATACAGATTTCTCAGGAGGTAGGTAAGGTGGTCTGGTATTCCCGTCTCTTTCAGAATTTTCCACTGTTTGTGGTGATCCACACAGTCAAAGGCTTTGGTGGAGTCAGTAAAGCAGAAGTAGATGTTTTTCTGGAACTCTCTTGCTTTTTCTGTGATCCAACGGATGTTGACAATTTGATCTCTGGTTCCTCTACCTTTTCTAAATCCACCTTGAACATCTGGAAGTTCATGGTTGACATACTGTTGAAGCCTGGCTTGGAGAATTTTGAGCGTTACTTTGCTAGCGTGTGAGATGAGTGCCGTTGTGCAGTAGTTTGAACATTTTTTGGCATCACCTTTCTTTGGGATTGGAATGAAAACTGATCTTTCCCAGTCCTGTGGCCACTGCTGAGTTTTCCTAATTTTCTGGCATATAGAGTGCAGCACTTTCACAGCATCATCTTTCAGGATTTGAAATAGCTCAACTGGAATTCCATCACCTCCACTAGTTTGTTCGTAGTAATGCTTCCTAAGGCCCACTTGACTTCGCATTCCAGGATTTCTGGCTCTTAAGTGAGTGATCACACCATTGTGGTTGTCTGGGTCATGAAGATCTTTTTTATATAGTTCTTCTGTGTATTCTTGCACCTTTCTTAATATCTTCTGCTTCTGTTAGGTCCATATCATTTCTGTCCTTTATTGTGCCTATCTTTGCATAAAATGGTCCCTTGATATCTCTAATTTTTTTGAAGAGATCTCTAGTCTTTCCCATTCTGTTGTTTACCTCTATTTCTTTGCATTGATCACCAAGGAAGGCTTTCTTATCTGGGTCATATGGTTATTCTGTTTTAATATTTTGAGGAATCATCATGCTATGCTCAATGGTGGGTCCACCATTATATACTCACATCAGCAGTGTAACAGAAATTAGAAACCAATAATATCTCCATGTTCTTGATGAAACTTGTTATTTTTATAGTTGCCATCCTAATGTATATGAAGTGATATGTCATTTGATTTTCACTTATATTTTTCTAATGGCTAGTAATGAGCATCCTTTCATATGCTTGTTGGCCATTTGTGTATCATCTTTGGAGAACTGTTTGAATCAATGTTTTTCCTTTTTTCATCAGTAAATGCTGAAGATTTTAAATCTAAATCAATATACAACTAATAACCCCCATGCTCTCTTTTTTTCCCAAGCTTTAAACTTTTTATTTTGTATTGGGGTGTAGCCTATTAACAATGTTGTGGTAGTTTCAGGTGAGCAGCGAAGGGACTCCACCATGCATCACAGGAATCCACTCTCCCTCCATCCGCGCTCCCCTCCAGGCTGGCACATGACAGTGAGCAGAGGCCATGTGCTATACATTGGTCCTTGCTGGTTATCCATTTTGCAGCAGTGTGTACATGAGCTTCCCAAAGTCCCTAACTGTCCCTTTCCCACCAGCAACCGTATTTCATTTTCTATGTCTGTGAGTCTCTTTCTGTTTTTTAAGTAAGTTCATTTGTACCATTTCTTTTTAGATTCCACATATAAGGGATGTCATGCGATATTTCTCTTTCTCTGTCTAACTTCACTTAGTATGACACTTAAGTCCATCCATGTTGCTTCAAATGACATTTCATTCTTTTAATGAATCCATTTTTAATCAGTTTATTTTCTTGTTGTCGAGTTGTAGAAATTCTTTATTCATTCTAGATACTAACTACTTAATGATGTATGATTTGTAAATATTTTCTCTTATTCCAGGTTGAATGTGTCCTTTGAGCATAGAAGTTTTCAGTTTAGACATAGTCCAATTTCTTTATTTTTCCATTTGTTATGCTTTGGCTGTCATAACCAGAAAATCCTTGTCACATCCAGTGTAATGATGTTTTCCCCCATGGTGTCTTGTAAGAGTCGTATAGTTTCATATATACTGTTCTTTAAGGAGGAAGAATCTGAAGCTAAGGGAGGACTCTTTTGAGGTAAACAAGTATCATGTTTATAAGCTAAGAGGAAAATGCTGGAATTGAGATAGAGCTTGAAATATAGAAGAAAGGGGATGATGGGTGGATCAGGGTCTCAGACATCATGAAGGTGTGTTTTGCTGGGCAGGTGGTATCTGGAGGCCAGAAGAAAGAAGGGATGTAAGATGTCCTGTCAGATGGCTTCTGTTTTCTCTGTGAAGCGGCCCTCACATCATTTAATGAGCGTAAGGAAAGGGAAGGTGGAGCCTGGAAGGCTTGGAGAAACTGCTGAGGGGATGAGAGAGGGAGATGTCTGAGGGCATACTAGAACTGCAAAGCACGTTTAGACCATGGGTCTGAATTGAGGCTGGTACCAACCACGTGATTTTATCATACAGTCTCTCACAGAGACTGAAGTCAGCTGTTGGATTGAATTCATGTGAGAGTTTTCTTCTCAAGTGCTGTATTATTTTTGTTTTTCGAAAGTTCAATTTGATCTTTTCTAAAATATCTTTCATGTCTCTGCTTAATATACACATACTTTTGTCTACTTTCTTGAACATGTTTGAGTGTCCTTGTCTGTTGGTTCTACTGTAAGCATCATATTTGGGTCAGTTTATGTTAACTGTTGTTTTTTCTTTATTATGGTCTGTGTTTTCCTGATTCTTAGCATGCCTGGCAATTTTATATTTGATCCCAGACATGAAGAATTTTACTTCATTAGGTGCTAGATATTTTTGGAAAATGTTAAACCTTCCTTGTTCTGGATGCAATTAAGTTACATGGTAGCACTTTAATTTTTCTGAGACTTGATTTTAAACTTTTTTAAGTGGGATCATAGCAGTCTTTAGTTTAAGGCTAATTTTTACCACGGTTGAGACAAGATTGTTCAGAGTACTCTATCTAATGCCCACATATTAAAAAGCTTATCTGCTTCAGCTGGTGGTTTTATAAATTATTCTTGGCTCTATATGAGTTATGAGGACTCTCCTGCCTGCTTATTTTGATTAGTTCTTTTCCTGGCTTTGGATTGTACCGTCACATGCATGCCCTGATTGGTACTGTACTGTGTGTGGTAAAGAAGTCACCTGCAGGAGATGCAAGAGACTCAGGTTCGACCCTTGGGTCGGGAAGATCCCCTGGAGGAAATACTCCAGTATTCTTGCCAGGATAATTCCATGATCAGAGGAGCCTGGAAGGCCACAGTCCATGCACTGATCAGCACGTAGCCGAAAACTCAAGGGGAATACCCCCGTGCAGATTTCTGGAGAAGCTCTGACCTCTCTGCCCTACAGACTCTAGAGTTTGGCTCTCAGACACCCAACCTCATCTCAATTCAGAAAGACTTCCAGGTTCTGCCTCAGTTTTCCTTTATTGAATTATAACTGCCAGGCAGTGAGCTGGGACAGTCATAGGGGCCACTTCATTATTACCCCTTCTCTCAGGGACCACTATCTGGTACTGCCTGATATGCAGTACTTAAAAACTATTTTTTCTTGTGTTTTGTCTGATTTTTTTTTTTTTTAGTTGTTTAGGGTGGGAGAATAAATATGGCCTCTGTACCTCAATCTGGTCTAAAAGTAGAAATTTAGTATGAGGGCATTACAGAGTAAATGTTTCACAGCAAGAAGGAGGCAAGATGATTGAAGGCAACCATGGGTATGGAGTTTGGACTGATTAAGAAATGTAATGAAGAAAGAGGGGGCTGGTACAAAACAACCCATTTTTTTTTTTAATGAGGTGGAATAAGAGATGCAATAATGGAAGAAGAGAACATTGGAGGAGAACTGAGATACAATTTTGAAAATTATAGGGATTAAACCTGTTTTATTAACTGATATATTCCCAATACCTACAATAGTGCCTGGAACATAGTAGACAGTCAGTAAGCATTTGTGGAATAAATGAGTGAAATGAGAAGAGGTAATGGCCAGAGAGTAAATAAATTGTCTGAATTTAAGAATCCAGAGTGTAGTATTGCTAGGTGATGGCAAGGACAGATATTTGGCTATGAGGATGAGTAGAAGCTGTGGTATGTGGGAAAATTCACTGTGTTGAGAAGAACGAAGGTCTATAAGGCCACTGATATCTCCAAGGAAGATAGACGACTTGAAAGGGGTGATAGAGGGAATGATTCTCAACCTAGTGACACAGTATTTCACAAATGTGGGCTGTTGATCTAAGATCAATAAGGAAATTTAGACTGAAAGGGATTTACTCCCATTATCCAGAGTTCCAGAGGAAATAGTGGAGAGCTCTGAAAGTATAGATCAGGGGTGAACAAACTAAGAGCAAAATAGGGATGGTGAGAAGTCAGGTCGTGGTAGGGGCTAACTTTAGGAGTGGTGACCAAAGATGTCAGTGATTTAAAAAGTTGTGATGAGAATAGTTTCAAATATGTAAATTATATTCATTTTATCATTCTGAAGTAACCCTCTTTTATCTCTGATAATACTCCTTGTCCTGAGGTTGTCTTTGGTATTAGTATAACCATATCAGATTTCTTTTTTCTTTTTCTACACCAGGTTTCTTAGACTTACTGCTCACATGGCATATTGTTTTCCATTCTTTTCCATTCAGTTTTTGTCTCTGTATCTAAGGTGTGTCTAATATGAATAGCATAGAGAGTCTTGTTTTGTTTTTTTAATAAACTTGACATTTTCTGCTTTTACTTGGAGTATTTAGTCTATTTACATTTAATGGCTATTGATATGGTAGGATTTAACTCTACGGTCCTGATACATTTCCAGACAGACACAGCCTTAAGTATTATAAGTTTTATCTGTTCCTAACTTCCCAATCTTGGGTAATTAACTTAGTATTTCTGAGTCCTAATGTCTTTATCTGTGCAGTATAGATAAGTGCTACTGTGAGAATTAAAAACAATGAATATAAAGCAGAAGGCACAAAGTAGAAATCTGATAAATTGTGACTTATATTCAAAAGTATCATTTCGTTAACTGTACTAATGTTTATGATAAAGATCTCTAACTTTTCTGAAGAAAATAGTTCATATAGCATTCTATAGTTTATAAAAAATTTTTTTGAAGTGAGATTCATACCACATAAAATCACCCATTTAAAAATTAAAATTCAGTAAGGAGTACATACTACATTCAAGATGTTGTACAGCTACCAGCTCTAGCTCCAGAACATCTTCATTCTGGAAAGGAATGAAGGAAACCCTGTACCCATTAAGCCTCTGGCAACCACCAACCTGCATTTTATAATATTTCTATTGACTTACCTATTCTGGTTATTATCAGTAAATGGAATCATACAGTAGTGACCTTTCGTGTCTGGCTTCTTTCACACAGCATTCTGTTTTCAGAGTTCACCTATGTTGTAGGGTGTATCAGTACTTCATTCCTTTTTATGGTGAATAATGTTCCAGTGTATGGTTATACCACAGTTTATCCATTTTTCTATTGGTGGACATTTAAGTTATTTCTTGTCTTACGAAATATGGGGAAGCCTCAATAGCGAAAAAATTTAAATCTTGGAAAACCATAGAATCAAATGCTTAGAGCTTTTGGAAACTTAGAGCATCTAGTCTAACCACATCATTTTTCAAATGAGCAGAACCCAAAATCTCCCAGATGGTTTACAGCAGAGCTAAGATTAGAAGTCAGCATCCACACTTCTGGCTGTTCCATGAAGTAAACAGTGAGTAAAGTTATCTTAGGAAAAGCTCCTTAAATGAGTCCCAGCATTCAAGGAACACACACTCAGAGGGAAATGTATGAATGATGCTCCTACCAAATGTGGAAGCAACAGCAGATTCAGTTCTTTTTTAGACTTTGTATGTCGAGACATAAAGGATTACAGTCCTTCACATGATTGTCTAAAACTGCTTAGTTTACCCTCTTCTGACTCAACTTCATGGTTTTCCCAGAAGCAGATCCTGAGACAAAGAATTGTATGCAAGTTTATTTGAGAAAGTGTGGGGAGCACTCATAGGGAAGCAGAGAAGTAATACAGAGATGGGAAGGTGGTGGGCATTAAAGGTTCCATTGTTAAGCCTTCTGCCATAGTGGGAACTGGAGCCTAATCTTACAGAAAATGGTACAAAACTCACACAGAATTATTGCTACCCAGGGGGCAAGCAAACCAGGGCATTAACAGCAGTTATCCAAGGATCACTGGTTGAGGAGTTCCCTGGTGCCCTGGCTGGCCATGGCAGCGGGCAGGGTGTCTTCTGCAGTTCCGGAAAAGTAATCCTCAGACACAGAGAGGCAGATAGGTATCAGCAACTGGAAGTGAGTCAGGGCACCCTGCAAGGTCGGAGGGCTGCAGGCAAGGCTCCGACAGCATCTGCCAGAGACTTCTGCCCAGACCAGGAGTGAGAAAGCATGACTATTGCACTGCTCAGTATGGCTTGGGTAATTATCCAAATAGTGAGATTAGAGAAAATATTTTTCATTTTTCGATTCATTAAAACCCATGGAAAACTATGTCTTGACTTGTAAATTTCTTTAAGATACCTCTAATCCTGGATCAGATCTTAGAAAATGTGAGCCAGTGAGAAATAGAGCTGAAATGTTGACATTCAGGGAGAAAATCTATACTTCTCTGCTTCCCTATGAGTGCTCCCCATACTTTCTCAAATATAAGTTCTTTTGGGGAAAAAAAATTATTTTGTAGGTGAAATGGATTTATTGCCATTTAAAATTTTCAAACAGCAAATGATGGAAAGAGAAAGGCTTTCAAAATAGACTCTATAGTATAACTAGAAAGAATGTGATCAAATAAAAGGAGAATCCCTGGAAATATTGTTTCTGTGAAGTCTGCCATCTAGAGAAAGGTCAAGATTGTAAGGTCAAAAAAAGTGTCCTTAATTTGTTTTTCATTGTTTTTCCTACAGCCAGCCTTTTGTTATGCAAAAGAAAACCATTAGATTTTGCAAGCCTGGTTGTTGAACATTGGTCGATCAACTCAGAGACACACAAACCAAATGACCCCTGGTTAAGGGACTAGAATCTAGAAAGTCACACATGAGAAAGTGGGACCCCAAAATAAAAACAACAGTTACCAATTTCAGAAAAAACTGGCAATTTGCTGATGCAGAAACACTTCTGAGGCTGGAGTGAAATTCCTCCTTCATTTTATGAACTTACTTCGCCACAAATAAGAAATATTTGTGGCCACCAGGTGCATGAGCTGTCGAAACTGAAGTATGTGGCATTTAGAAGAGATTTGGAAAGTGACAGGAAAATTCACTGCCTGGTAGCAAGAGAGAAAAGGGCAGAGCTCACTGCTTTAGTACTTAACTGGCTATGACCTTGTCCATTGGTGCCGAAAATGATGACAACACAAATTGGGCTTTGGGAGGAAGCAGGATGTGTTGGGGAAAGCACTAGAATAGAAATAAGGAGAATGTGTTCCCAGTCCTGGGACTGCGGGACAAGTCAGTTCTCTCAGTTTCCTTATCTCTAAGTTGATCGGTAGGAGAGTTTGTTTCAAAGATGTCTTTTCCAAGTGAAGCTATGTGATTCTCAGTTGGTTCTGAAAACTAGGACAAGCTGCTTCTGAAAAAGAATGAATGATTTGGTTGATTAGTTTATTAATGCATTCAAGCCATCAGTTACTGGAGGAAGGGTGTTTAAAGAGGCAGCATTAATACCGATATTTAAAGATGCAGCCAGACAACCTAGCTTTAGATCCTGGCTGACATGTAATTATGGTATAATTCTGGGCAAATTGCTGAAGTGTTCTGTGCTCAGCTTACCTGTCTATAAAACAGGATTAATAATCATGCCTACCCTAAAAATTGTTGTGATGAATAAGTGAATTAATATATTGTGGCAGAAAATAATGAATACATTATGTGCTCACCAGAATGGATTTGCTCCTTTTGCTGGGAACCAAAGCTAGACTACATTTCCCAGTATCCCTTGCAGCATTTTAAGACTATGTTAATAGGTGTTCTGGTCCATAGTGTACAGAGAAAAAGGAATGTGTGCTGAACCTGGTTCATAAAGACCTCCTATATGATTCTCCAAAGAACTAGGAGTTGATGGGCCCACAGGTTATTAACAGAAGAAACCTTTTCAAACACTCATCAAACTTCTTAGGAGAAATAAACTTCTATTGTGGTAAGCCACTGAGACTTAGGGTTTACCGGTTACAGCAGCTAGTGAGTATAACTCACTAATAAAATGTGTCAGACAGTTAGCAGCTTCTTACAGAGTAGAGGCGTGAATGTCCAGCCGTATTTAGATCTCCAGAGAAGGGAACTGCTGGGGGATAGAACCAAACTTGGGTCCGCTCACTCCTGCACAGTAAAGCCAATCTACCGCTACCAGGTTGTGGTGAAGGAAAGTGCAATGTTGATCACAGGGCACCAAGCAAGGAGTCTAAGCAGTTAGTGTTCAGAAGACCCAAACTTGCTGCAAGCTTTCAGGGAAAGGTTTTTAAAGACAGGGTGAGGGAGAGGGACTTGTGGGATGTGTGGTCAGCCTTTGGACATTCTTCTGATTGGTTGGGGGTGAGGTAATGATGAGTCAGCATCATCAACCTTCTGGTTCCGACCACTCTGAGGTCTACGTGCTTGTGGGCATGTGTAGTTAACTTCTTCCATCTGGTAGGGATTTCAGTATCAGCATACTGGAGTGGGTAGCCTTTCCCTTCTCCAGAGGATCTTCCCAACCCAGGGATCGAACCCAGGCCTCCCACATTGCACGCAGATTCTTTACTGACTGAGCCACAAGGGAAGCCCAAGAATACTGGAGTGGGTAGCCTCTCCCTTCTCCAGCGGATCTTCCTGACCCAGGAATCTAACCAGGGTTTCCTGCATTGCAGGCAGATTCTTTACCAACTGAACTATCAGGAAAGCCACTTCAGTATCTGCAAAACAGCTCAAAGGGTATGGCTCAGAATACTCTAGCCCTTGAGGAGGAACTAAAGGTCCTTGATTTTGTTTAATGGCTAAACTGTTGTTATTTTATTTTTCTTGAATGGTTCTCTTTCTTTCTGCATTCATCTGATTAAATTTATTCTTTGGCACTCAGGGAAGGCCTAGGAGGCTAAAGTTTTTCTACAGATGAGAGGCAGGCAGAGGACATGGCTGGGGTTGGAGGTATGTCTGTTCTAGAAAGGCCCCATTGGGTCCTACTTGGTGCTGTTAGTCGCTTCAGTCATGTCTGACTCTGACCCTATGGACTGTACCCCACCAGGCCCCTGTGTCCATGAAATTCTCCAAGTAAGAATACTGGAGTGGGTTGCCATTTCCTCCTCTAGGGGATCTTACCGACCCAGGGATTGAACCTGGGTCTTCTGCATGGCAGGCAGATGATTTACCACTGAGCTACCTGGGAAGCTCCCCACTTGGTTACAGAGCCACTTGAGCAAATGAATGGCCATGTTATGTTTGAAAATAGAGTAACCTGCCGTAGCTGGAGGGCAGGTTCCCTGGAGGATTCTGGACTTAAGTGTGGTGAGAAGAGGGGTTGTGGTTACATTAGCCCGAGTATCAGGCAAAGTAACCCGGAGGGTACCCAGTAAGCCGGGTTGAGCCACCAAAGAATGGGAGCTGTGCTAATGTTGCCACAAAAAAGACACTCAGAGCTGTAATTTGGATTGTGTTTGTTTGGATTCCCTTCCAGGTAGGCTCTGAGGGAGGGCTTAAATGCAACTGGTTTATTTGGGAGGTGGTCCCAGGAAGCACTGAGGGAATGGGAAATGATAGCAGAAGGGAGGAAGGTCACTGAAGGGTGTGCAGTGAGTGGGTTACTGCTGTGGGTACCTGGGACTCAGTCCTCGGGGCGCTTGAGAGATCCACGTGGACCATGACTCAAGATTGTCCAACTTGAAGAGACAGGGAGGGAGGTGTGTATTTAGCAAAAAAAAACCTGTTCCCAGGATCTGAACTGCCCAGCAGTTCAGCTCTCCCACATGTTAGCCAAGCTCTCTCCCAGAGCCTGAGCATGCCCCTGGCTGAGAGAGACAAGATGCTGCTGGCTCACAGGGAAACTCTGCTAATGAGCTTGGGGTGGAACAGAAAGGATCCCGGGTGAGCACTGACATCTGACATAGTTCTCCACACCCTCTTCTTCACCCCTTTATTTCTAGGTACCTGTTTCCCATCATCTGTCAAATCTGATGCTGAAAGGAATGTGATGATAGAGTGCAAAGAATAAAGGCTTTGAGATGCAGTAAACCTGGGTTCTAATCATGCCCCTACCTCTTATTAGTTGTGTGATCTTGGGCAAGTTGCTTCCCTTTCTAAACCCCCATTTCCTCTTCTGGTAAATGGAGTTTAAAGTATCTAACAATCAAAACTCACTAGTGTTCAAATGAGGCATCTAGCAATACTATCGGAGAAGGCAATGGCACCCCACTCCAGTACTCTTGCCTGGAGAATCCCATGGACGGAGGAGCCTGGTAGGCTGCAGTCCATGGGGTCGCTGAGAGTCAGACAGGACTGAGCGACTTCACTTTCACTTTTCACTTTCATGCATTGGAGAAGGAAATGGCAACCCACTCCAGTGTTCTTGCCTGGAGAATCCCAGGGATGGGGGAGCCTGGTGGGCTGCCGTCTGTGGGGTCGCACAGAGTTGGACACGACTGAAGTGACTTAGCAACAGCAGCGGCAGCAATACTAGCTCCCTTCTTCTCTGAGCTCTGGCAGATACCATCAGTGACATGATGCCTTGATGTAGAGGAGATGGGATGGAGAGGTGGGGGACTGACAGAGTTGCGTGTTGCCATGGTAACCAGGCATCCTATTATTCCCATGATACTTCTGGCATTCCTTTTTCTAGACAGGCTGCTCCTGTACAACCTTGACTTATCTATTCATTTTGGCATTTTTTAGGGAAGGCCATCAGGCTGGGACAGGATGAGGATGAAAGGATAGGAATAGGCTAGACTTTCCGAGAGTCTGTGTGTGGAGGTCACCTGCCAAGAGCTAAGGAGACCAACGCAGGGAAAGAGGCCATGGACTTGAAACCACTGAAATGGCTGAGACAGCCACCCTGTGATCTGACCTCATGCCCTATGACCCACGAGTATTCAGAAAGATCCCCAAACTCATGATGTTTGTAGTGTAGTTGAGTTTTCTACAGGATCTGGCAGTGGGGCATGCCTGTCAGCTTAAGGTTGAACCAAGATGGCCCATAAGGGCTTAATTTATGAGACAGAGGAGATTAGGGAGAAATAAGGTCTGAGTTTACAAAAATTCTGAGGAGGATGGAAAAAGGACCATCTGTTCTCTTGTAGGGAGTGACTACAGTTTTGGATTTGTTCATAAATGGTAGATAAGCAGGAGACTAAACTGCCAAGATGTGTGTGTTAGTAGTAATGCCCTGAGGAGAGGCCAAGACAGGATGGTACATGCAAGAAATGATTAGGAAGAACTTCTGTGGGAAGAAATGGGGAGGGAGCGAGGAGAGGCTGGGAGAATCATCAGACCCTGATGCAGGGTGAACCCCAAGTGCAGGAGAGAAGGGCGGATGTGTGGATGGGAGTGTCTTAGACCACAGTGCAGTTCCTGGGAAGCTTTGGTGATGGCACCAGGGAGCCCTCCAGCCAATGTCACCTGCGGGTGGATTCCCATGTCCCCTAGAAATGAGCGTGCTTTGTTGTGTCTGCCTCAAAAAAGAAGCCATAAGAAAATGAATGTGCTTCTTGCTAGTGTCACCAGATGGCACGAAAAACACCATCTAACAGAATATTGACTTGAGGACTATACAGCACGCATAAGCACAAACAGACACACCCCCTCATCTTTCTCATACCCTTACACCTTCTCTGTGGTTATATCAAACTGTGGTCCTAAGTTTGAGTAATTTTCTTGATGAAAATGTTTAATGAATGGTCCAGTATCAATTTTCTGCTTTTGGTAATGTGCTATAGTTGAGTGAGATGTTATCATGGGGCGAAGCTGAGTGAAGGTACGCCTACTATTTTTGCAGTGTCTTGTTAGTCTATAATTACTTTGAAATTAAGAGTTAAAAAGTGTTTAATGAAGAATCCCAAACATGAATAAACCTACTGATTTTAAGAATGCACGTGATAAATAAACAAAGAAAGTCTGAATTATACAGGAGGGTCTTGAAATAGTGTTTGAAGGAAATGATGAAAAATGAATGTGATATAACAAGAGCAGCAGGCCTAAAGGAACATGCATTTTACCTTCAGAGACAAGACTGCACACCTAGCAGAAAAAAGTAGCTTGACATACCATGGTTTTCACCTGCTTCAGGTGGGGTTGGAAACACTTTTCAGTGGATTAAAAAATAAGGACTACTAATACCAAGTGTGGCAGGCCAGGAGTTCCTGAAATCTGGTCCTATTTGGAGCCAGAGAAGCTGCTGCTTTATGGAAAAAGGAAATTGAAAACAGCAACAAATGCAGATTTCTCTTTTAATCCAGACTTTGGAAGAAAGAAAATCAGGAGGACAATGAGCTGTCTACTTCTGGTGTCAGAACGTTTGCCTTCAAACATCTTTTCTCCATTGTTTCTATTAGAAGCTACATCCTACCATATCCACTTTGACCAAGCAAACTTCACTTCTCTTACCCAGGCAAAGGCCTAAGTTTCCGCTTGCATATTAGGAATTTAAGATATTTAAGACTGTGGTAACATTTTTACTGGGTCAGTTTGGTTTATTTTAGTTACATTTTTAAAAGCATGTTGCTCTTGAGACTTAATTTTTAATGTTTTGCTTTTGCCATCTTAGGCCTATTGTTTATTGTAGAAGATCCCATGATGTGTGATAACACCTACTAGACTACTGTTTCTTGTGAATTAGCATTTCCCTGGTTACTAAAACCATTCTTTTCTTTTGTTTTCTAGCCATTTGTGTATCTTTTCTTATATTCCTTTTTGTTGTGACACATATGTTGTAGCTTCTACCATTTTTCTGTTGGCTTCTCTGTCTTTTTCTAATGGCCAAGAACTTTTAAAAATATATTCTGGATAGTAACCTTTTAGTTGTTTTATATGATCCAAATATTCTGTTATGTAACATGGTTTTTTTTTTTCTTCCCACTCTGTGTTTTTTAATCAAGATGATATTGCAAAGAGTTAAAAAATAATAAATTGATATCCAAAAGCAGATTTCTCTTGAAACTAAAGAAGCGTTAAGTTCAGGGCCTTCACTTGCATGGTTCTACAGTCCTGGGAGAGGTGCTAGCAAAGTCCTCACACAATCACATATTTTCATAAAATTTACCAAAGCTGTAGAAGTTAATGACAATCTGTTGAGACCACTGCCTCTTCTATTTTCATTCGTGTTGGGGATGCTGGAGTTATCAGCAACTTACTAAGTGGACATTTTTTATTTAGTGGGATATATTTACGTGATTTGCAGTCACTTTCACACACAGTGAAGTTATTGTTGGCTGTCAAGGTATGGGAGTTGCTTTTAGGAATATCTTTGTTGGCCAACTCACTGAGTATCATGCCATGAAGATGGGGGCTAGAGGTCATACTGTAATATTGTTATCCAGTCGCTCAGTCATGTCCAACTCTTTGCAACCCTGTGGGCTGCAGCATGCCAGGCTTCCCTCTCCTTTACTATCTCCCAGAGTTTGCTCAAA
Source organism: Cervus canadensis (assembly GCF_019320065.1). NCBI lineage: Eukaryota > Metazoa > Chordata > Mammalia > Artiodactyla > Cervidae > Cervus > Cervus canadensis. The sequence goes on along the minus strand of NC_057388.1, from coordinate 28,674,737 downwards.
CTCATGTCCATTGAGTTGGTGATGCCATCCAACCATCTCATCCTCTGTCACCCCCTTCTCCTCCTACCTTCAGTCTTTCCCAGCATCAGAGTCTTTTCCAATGTCATTATGTATGATCCAAATATTCTCTGTCATGTAACATGTTTCATGATGCTCTTCGCATCAGGTGGCCACAGTATTGGAGCTTCAGCATCAGTCCTTTCAATGAATATTCAGGGTTGATTTCCTTTAGGATTGACTGGTATGATCTTCTTGCTGTCCAAGGGACTCTCAAGAGTCTTTTCCAGCACCACAGTTTGAAGACATCAATTCTTTGGTACTCACCCTTTTTTATTGTCCAACTCTCACATCCATACATGACTACTGGAAAAACCACAGCTTTGACTACACAGACTTTGTAGGCAAAGTAATGTCTCTGCTTTTCAATACTCTGTCTAGGTGTGTCATTGGTTTTCTACCAAGGAGCAAGGATCTTTTAATTTCTTGGCTACAGTTACCATCCACAGTGATTTTGAAGCCCAACAAAATAAAGTCTGTCACTGTTTCCATTGTTTCCCCATCTATTTGCCATGAAGTTATGGGACTGGATATCATGATGTTAGTTTTTTGAATGCTGAGTTTTAAGCCAGCTTTTTTATTCTCCTCTTTTACCTTCACTAAGAGGCTCTTTAATTCCTCTTTGCTTTCTGCCATAAGGGTGGTATCATCTGCATATCTGAGGTTATTGATATTTCTCCCCACAATCTTGATTCTAGCTTGTGCTTCACCCAGCATTTTGCATGATATACTCTGCATATAAGTTAAATAAGCAGGGTGACAATACTCCTTGTCATACTCCTTTCCCAATTTTGAACCAGTTCATTATTCCATGTCCAGTTCTAACTGTTGCTTCTTGACCTGCATATGGGTTTCTCAGGAGGCAGGTAAGGTGGTCTTGTATTCTTATCTCCTTAAGAATTTTCCACAGTTTGTTGTGATCTACACTGTCAAAGGCTTTAGCATAGTCAATGAAGCAGAAATAGATGTTTTTCTGGAATTTTATAGCTTTTTCTATGATCCAACAGATGTTGGCAATTTGATCTCTGGTTCCTCTGCCTTTTCTAAATCCTGCTTTTGCATCTGGAAGTTCTCAGTTCACATACTGTTGAAGATTTTCCCAGTAATGGAAACATGTAAGAGAGGAGAAACAAGGTTTGAAGTTTACAGAGTTAGAAACTAGTCTGTGGGAAATCCTTCTGGTGATCAGATCTATAAATTATAAACAGAGGGTCAGATTCTCAGTCATGCCTGGAAGTTCTTATTTACCATAATAAACCACTACATCAGTATATAACATACCACTATAAGAACTGTAGTAACAATTGAATTGATGTGATCAAAAGAATTGATGACAAATTGCTTTATGACTATCTTTGACTTTTTCAAGTATTTAAGATTAGTTACTGCACAACAAAAATTTTAAATGCCTTGGCACTTTACTGCTCATATATGAAAAAAAGTGAATAGAGTTTTTCCAAACTTACCATAAGTTCTAGTTATTTAAATGACATTATTAATATCAAGTCATGAAGCTTAAATAAATTTTTCTAAACTGTCAATAATAAAGAGCAATTTCAATCACCAGTGCTGAAGAAAGACTATCTTTTGCTCCCTCTACAGGAAGTGTCATTATATTAGTTTCATATTCAAATGAAGAAGTACCCCAAAATATCAGGAAGTTTATTAAAGAGCTATATCCAGCAATGTTTAATGAAAATATGATTTTTTTTGTATATTTTATGATGTCTTCAGTATTTTCATTTTTTCTTAAATTTGTAATTTTTGTGTTTTTTGAACTTTTAAGCATGTATTCAATTTTGTAACTAATTTTTATTTGTAAATTTTACTTTTTTGTTTTAAGGGGATACTCCCACCATATTATATGAACTTCAAGTGCCACACAACTTAGATCTGCCCTGGCAATATTTTTAAAAACTTGTGCTAAAAACAAGAAGATCCTTTTGTTAGTTTTGCTTTCTTCCCGATCCTCAGAGTCATTATACTTTGCTTTTTGTCCAACTGTGATTCTATTAGGAATTTTCATATTTCTAAATAATATACTTAAAGTACTTCTTCTTGCTTTATTCAATTTTAGATATTTTCTTATGGTTTCTACCTTGACAAATAAAAATGTACTCCTCTTTAGGTTTACTATTTTTCTTTTACCTTATCAATATACTTTATCACTATTTTTAGACAAATAGCCAGTATGTATGTCACAATTCCACAAATATCATATATTGCAGGGCCAAGACATGTACCGTAATTATAATTTCTTTACAGGACAGCTTTGTTTCTTGTTGAAATTCAAATTGCCTCTTCTCTGTATGATGTGTATTCTCTACTTTCCCCAAATGCTCCGTCTGATTATTTTTTTCCAATATCCTCTTTTTCCTGGTGCCCTTTTCCTTTAGCTTTCTCTGCTTTGGTCCAACCTCTCCCTTTCCCCTCTGTCTCATTAATATTTTATGCTGTGTTTTCCCTGTCCTTTCATTCTGTAGCTCACCTTCACCAAATGTTAGAACTCTTGCATTGATTCTGTGTGTCTCTTAGCTTCTTTCTGATACTTTCTTTTTTTCTTTTTTCTTTACTCTCTGGGAAATTTCCTGGATCTTACCTTCAAGGCCTTTCATTGAATGTTATACTGTGATGATCGTATTTTTAATTTCTTAGCCTGCTGTACCGTTATTGATCGGCACTTCCCTCTCCTTCTTGGATCTATTCCCCTCCATCCCTCTCTAATTTTTCTCTCTGGTTTCAGAGTCCATCCTCTAGTATCTGAGAAGTGTGCTTTGCTTGTATGATAGTGTATACTAATAATAAAATAATGGTGTTATTTTATGCTTGCACAGATTTGCTACTTTTGCTGGGTGTTTAACTGTAGCTTAAAACCATGTTCTCTCTGTGTTTTGGAAATATTTCTCCATTTTCTTCTAGATTCAGAATACCAGAGAAGTTTGATGTTGTTCTGTTCTTTCTATAAACTTTGAGGATCTTTTTATACCTGGTGTTCTGAAATTTTATGATGGTTTGGAATTTCGTGAAGACGAGGCTATCTCAGCACTTCTTATGTTAGCCACTCAATGAATTCTTTCAGTCTTGATATACACTACATTTCTTGATCTCTCTCTCTCGGCATCCTGTTCTTGTATATCAAGTATAATATCTTCTAGTATCTCTTTGAGGATACAAAAAAAAGATTTAAAAATAATTTCTCTAGAGTATGATTTATCTTTTTTTTTGACAGGTTGATTTTCCCTGTTGGCTTATTTTAATTTCTTTTATGTTGATCCCTTTCCTGAAATGTCTGGCATTGTTTTATGGTTTACATCCAAGAGGAGCTCAAACAGTGCTGACTGGAAGCTCTGGTAGCAGGGACCTGACTTGTCAGTGAGTGGGCTTCACTTGAGGACAATAAAGTAGAGCAGGGAATGTTCGCTTGGGGACCCTAAGGTGTTGGCATGTGGCGTTTTCCTTGGGGTTCCCAGTCTCCCTGAAGAAACTGCTAATCTTTTACCTGCAGGTTGGATTGCAGATTGTGCAAGGAGAAAGGGAAGAAGTGGGGGCCCACCCAACCACACTGCATGCATTCTCTGAACCAGTCTCCATGTTTTCAGAGTCACACCCCACCTTGCTCTCAGCCACACTACCCTTCCGAATTATAGACCTTCCCAGTTTGTTGAGGCAAGTTGGATCCCTTTTCTTCCCTGGTCTCCTATGGATCTTGGTGTCAAATTCCTCTGCTTCTCTAAAATCAGTTACCTGTCCTCCATTTGCTGTGCATCTTCCCAAAGTGGATAGAAATCTTTCATCCATTGATTTCCTGTTCTAGTCTCTGTGTCCATGTGAGTTTATGAGATTTGATTGTGCTCCTCACATATTTTAGTGGAACCTTGAGAAGTAGGAGAGATTAAAAAAAGATTTTAAAAGATAAAAATGTTGCATCTTTAACTGAAAGGTTGCTGATCTTCTAAATTTCTATGATGATTACCTAGCTTTAAAAACTTTCCGTGCAGTTAAACTTATCAGTTTAATATAAATATAAAAATTTTCTTCTAAAGACTCACCAGTTATTCCAATAATGTTTACAGATAGTCTTTCCTTTCCACATTATTTTTAAGTATTGATTTTGTCATACACTGAAGTCTTGTAAGTACATGGATCTCCTCTTCAATTTTATTTTTCTGTACTAATACCACAGTAATTATTGTAACTTAACAATATGTTTTGATATTTGGTAAGACATGTCTCCTACTTTCCTCTTTTACAAAGTTATCTTTACTATTCTTTTTTTTAAAGTGAGGTATCGATTTACAGTATTGTGTTAGTTTCAGGTGTATAGCAAAGTGATTCAGTGATATATATTTTTTTAGATTATCTCCATTATAGGTTATTGCAAAATATTAAGTATAGTTCCCTATGTTATACAGTAAATCTGTATTATTTCTCTATTTTATGTATAGTAATTTATAGTTATTAATCCCAAACCCCTAATTTATCGCTCCCCCACTCCCTTTCATGTTTGGAGACTGTAAATTTGTTTTCTATATCTGTGAGTCAGTTTCTGTTTTGTATATAGATTGATTTGTATTATTTTTTTAGACCCCACATATTTGTGATATCATATGATATTTGTCTTTCTCTGTCTGACTTACCTCACTTAGCGTGATAATCTCTAGGTCCACCCATGTTGCTCTAAATGGCATTATTTCATTCTTGATGAAAGTGAAAGAGGAGAGTGAAAAAGTTGGCTTAAAGCTCAACATTCAGAAAACTAAGATCATGGCATCCAGTCCCATCACTTCATAGGAAATAGATGGGGAAACAGTGTCAGACTTTATTTTTTTGGGCTCCAAAATCACAGCAGATGGTGATTGCAGCCATGAAATTAAAAGATGCTTACTCCTTGGAAGGAAAGTTATGACCAACCTAGACAGCATATTAAAAAGTAGAGACATTACTTTGCCAACAAAGGTCTTCTAGTCAAGGCTATGGTTTTTCCAGTGGTCATGTATGGATGTGAGAGTTGGATGGTGAAGAAAGCTGAGCACTGTAAAATTGATGCTTTGAACTGTGATGTTGGAGAAGACTCTTGAGAGTCCCTTGGACTGCAAGGAGATCAGTCCTGGGTATTCATTGAAAGGACTGATGCTGAAGCTGAAACTCCAATACTTTGGCCACCTCATGTGAAGATTTGACTCATTGGAAAAGACCCTGATGCTAGGAGGGATTGGGGGCAGGAGGAGAAGGGGACAACAGAGGATGAGATGGCTAGATGGCATTGCTGACTCAATGGACATGAGTTTGAGTAAACTCTAGGAGTTGGTGATGGACAAGGAGGCCTGGCGTGCTGCGATTCATGGGGTCGCAAAGAGTGGGACACGACTGAGCAACTGAACTGAATACTCCATTGTGTATAGGTACCAATTCTTTATCCATTCATCTGTCCATAAACATTTTAGGTTGCTTGCATATCCTGGCTATTGAAAATATTACTGCAATATATATTGGGGTGGGTGTATCTTTTTGAATTATGGTCTTCTCAGGGTATATGTGCAGCAGTGGTATATGCACAATGTATTGCTGAGTCATATGCTAGTTCTATTTTTAGTTTTTTAGGAATCTCCATACTCTTCTCTGTAGTGGCTATATAGATTTACATTTCCATCAGTAGTGCAAGAGGGTTTGAGGTAATGGTGTTGAGCCTCTTTTTCATGTGTGTGTTTGGCCATCTGTATGTCTTCTTTTGAAAAAATGTCTATTTAGCTTTTATGCCCATTTTTTTTTGATCGGACTTTTTTTTTTTTTAATATATTGAGCTGCCTGAGCTGCCTGTATATTTTGGAGATTAAACTCTCTCAGTTGCTTTGTTTGCAAATATTTTCACCCATTCGAGGGCTTGTCTTGTTCATGGTTTCCTTTTGCTGTGCAAAAGCGTCTAAGTTTAGTTAGGTTCCATTTGTATATTTTTGTTTTGATTTTCATTACTCTAGGAGGTGGGTCAGAAAGGGTCTTTCTGTTATTTATGTCCAAGAGTGTTCTGCCTGTGTTTTCCTCTAAAAGCTTTACTGTGTCAGTTATGTTTTGCTGCGTAACAAGTCACTCCTACTTTTGTGTCTTTAAATAGCAAACATTTATTCCCTCATGCCTTTTCTGAGGGTCAGGAAGCTGGGAATGGCTCAGCTGGGAGGTTGCTGTGACCCTAGCTCTCCCCTAAGGCTGCCGTGACCTGGAGGCTTAGCTCCAGGAAGACCGGCTCCTGGCTCACTGTTGTGGCTGCTGGCGGGTCTCTGTCCCCCGCAGGCTGTTGGCCACATACTTCAGCTCTTCACCACGGTGCCTCTTCATAAGCTGCCTGAGCGTCCTCACAAAGTGAGGAAGCCCCCCTCAGAGTAAGTGATCCGAAAGAGACCATGATGGAAGCCACGGTCTCTCTTTTTGTTTGTCTGTTGTTCCTTTTGTTGTGTTTTGCTTACCCCAGCGAGTCGTATTTTTCACATATGCTACAGATCTCTTGTGGATGGGCATAGAGTTCTGCTCATCACAGTTACCAAGGCTGATGGAAATTCCATCTTCACATGCACTGCCATGATTGCAGAGCCAGGGAAAAGGAAATATGTTGAACCACATGCTGGCTTTTAAAAAGTAGCATTATTTTTCATGATTTGAAGTAATTAAAGACTCATAGGAAGTTGCCAAAATAGTACTGGATTTTTAATCTTCCACTGAGAAAGCGGGCACCTCTTCCAAATAAAGAAGTGCTTCTGAGACTCTGTCCCCTGACCTCTGTTTATAAGCTTCAATCAGCTTCACCATCATGGCATCCAGACCCATCTCTTCATGGCAAATAGATGGGAAAAAAGTGGAAACAGTGACAGATTTTCTTTTCTTGGGATCCAAAATCACTGTAGCCATGAAATTAAAAGATGCTTGCACCTTGGAAGAAAAGCTATGACAACCCTGGACAACATATTAAAAAGCAGAGATGTTACTTTGCCAACAAAGGTCCGTAGAGTCAAAGCTATGGTTTTTCAGGTAGTCACGTACAGATGTGAGAGTTGGACCATAAAAAAGGCTGAGCACCGAAGAATTGATGCTTTCAAACTGTAGTGCTAAAGAAGACTCTTGAGAGTCCCTTGGACTGCAAGCAGATCAAAGCAGTCAATCCTAAAAGAAGAGCAGACTCATTGGAAAAAAAACCCTGATGCTGGGGAAAATTGAGGGCAGGAGGAGAAGGGGGAAACGAAGGATGAGATGGTTGGATGGCATCACTGACTCAGTAGACCTGAGTTTGAGGAAACTCTGGGAGATAGTGAAGGAGATGCAAGCCTGGCCTGCTGCAGTTCATGGGGTCACAAAGAGTCAGACATGACTTAGCAACTGAACAACAACAACAGCTTCACCAAGTCATACAGTTCCAAGGGTTCTACCCTTTTTTCTGAAGCTAGAGGTTCTAATCTGAAAAGGACAGGTGGCTAGGGTCTTCCCTGGTGGCTCAGACGGTAAAGAATCTGTCTGCAGGGCTGAAGACCTGGGTTCGATCCCTGAGTTGGGAAGATCTGAAGAAGGGAATGCCAACCCACTCTAGTATTCTTCCCTGGAGAATCCCATGGACAGAGGAGCCAGGTGAGCCACAGTCCATGGGCGGCAAAGAGTTGGACATGACTGAGCAACTAACACACATGCACAGAGGTTCTAATCTGAAAGGGACAGGAGGTTGACTCACAAACATTAAAACAGGAACTCTACTTAAAAGTAATCATGTACCACATATGTAAATGCACTCAAAAGAACGAGGCAGACACACACCACTGGCTCAAGATCCCCTTTGGGAGTTGATATGTGTTGGGGTGACAGGACTGAAGAGGAACATTAAGGTGTTTTTTTTCTCTTTATGTCTTTATATTTTGAGTATTTCAGGAGACTGTATTTGTGTATTATATATGTGATTAATTTTTTAAGGAAAAATACAATAGTCAAAAGATTTTATTCTTCATTTGTAATCTACCCCTGTTTTTTAAAATTGGTTATGCAGGTAGAGTCACATCCATTAAAACATCTCTCAGATCCATTTGCACCCCCTACCATGTAAAAACCCATCAGGCATGATCCAACTTCTGCCTGGCCGTCTCCAAACAGAAGTCTGGTGGGCTTGAGGAGCCCTTGGTCCCTCAGTTTTTCTTTCTGTTTTGGCTTCTGGTGTCAGACACTGGTCAAGACCACTGGTCCATGGCCCAAACTTTATGCCTTCACCGACTTCAGAGATTCTTGGTTACCCAGACCGCCTCAGCTGTGTGTTTCTGAGAAACCAGGGAACCATGTCTGGGGTCACCTTGCCCTCAGCTCAAATCTTTTTAATCACTGGGCAGAGACAGTTGGGAGTTTGGGAAAACACTTACACAACACTCCTTGTGGGCACCAAGGCTGTTCTGTCTCTCCCCAGGAGTCCTAAGCATTCTCTGCTTTGGTTCTAAATATAACCAAGGAGAAATGAGGGGTGGGAGTGAGACCAGTCCCAGGTATGATACCAGATTTCCTGAACTGCAGACTAGGGGGAAACATACACCCAAAACACACAGACACACACCCTTCACACAGACACACACTGCACACACACTCACCACATACACAGAGACACATCATACACACAGACACACACACCACACACACAGACACACACAGTACACACAGACACACACCACACACACAGACATATACAGACACACACAATGTACAGACACACACAGACACACACACCATACACACAGACACACACAGTACACACAGACACACACCACACACACAGACATATATAGACACACACAATGTACAGACACACACAGACACACACACCATACACACAGACACACACGACACACACACACACCCTTCACACAGACACACACTGTACACACACTCACCACATACACAGAGACACACACACCATACACACAGACATATACAGACACACACAGACACACACACCATACACACAGACACACACAGAGAGTAAATTATCAATTTATTTTCCAAAATCCTAGCCAAAAGAAAGTGATCAGATAGGACAAGAGCAGATACAGTCAATCTTAGAGCAGCTTCCCCTAATCCTGGAACTCCTAGAAGAATTTGTGTAGGATCAGAAACACTGATGACAGTCCAGGGCAACTGTGAAGTCTAATTTCATGCTTTTCTGCTGACCTTTCCACGGTACTCTTCAGGAAAAACTTGCTCAAGTTCACTGTTTGCTGCTTCTATTTAAGGAAATGCTTTAAAATGTCGGGCTCAGGAAAATCCATTTCTTTTTTGTATGCAGTGTTTATTAGTGCCTTTTCTCTCTTGTTGGCATCAGTCTTGTGGAGGCTTGTATAAGTTATGTATCTTTTCCAGGAATCAGCTTGATGTTTCTATATTGGCTTTCTTGTTCACTTTATTAGTTATTTTTATTATTTCCTTCCTTCTATTTGAATTCTTGAATTCACTCTCTTCGTTTTCTTTTTTTGAAACTTGAATTCTTAGCTCATCTGTGTTCAATACGTCTTGAATTCTAATGCATTTTTAGGATGTACATATTCACCAAATTTGTCTGTAGTTGCATCCCCCAAGTTGTGATTGACAGTGCTCTGGATATTTTTATTGGTATTTCATATTTTATATTCTCTTTCGTTTGAACTCACAAGTTCAAAATAAATTTTTTCTATTCTTGGTTTCTTTATCTTTGTATTGTTGATTTCTAATTTGTTTTTGCATTGAGATTAGAGAACATGATAGATGTGATTTTGACCCTGCAAATACCTCATTTCATTATTGCCTATTAGTATCAGTAAGGATTTCTTAACTTATCTTTATAATTCTTAACATTTTTATATATTTAAGATTATTTTGACAGATACACAAAAGCACATAATTATTATAAATTCTCGAGGGACTATTCTGTTTACTATACAGTCTCTCTTAATCCCTGCAGTACTTGTTATGCACTGAATTGTCCCCATCTATTGAAATCCTAACCCACAGTACCTCAAAATATAACCTTCTGGAGGTAGGGCCGTTAAAAAGTTAATTGAGGTAAACTGAGGTTATATGGGTGGGTCCTAATCTAACAGGACTGGTACCCTTATAAAACGAGGAGTTTGGGAGGCAGACATGTCCGTGCACAGAGGAAGACCATGTGAAAACTCAGTGAGAAGGTGATCATCTGCAAATCTAAGAGAGCGGTCTTAGGAGAACCCAAGCCTGTTGACAGCTTAGTCATGGACTTTTAGTCTCCAGAACTGTGAGAAAATGACTTTCTGCTGTTTGTTAGCCAGTCTGTGGTATTTTGTTATGGAAGCCCTGGCAAATTAATACAGTGCTTTTTATCCTTTATTAATAATGCTATATTCACTTCCATTGGAGAAGGAAATGGCAGCCCACTCCAGTATTCTTGCCTGGAGATTCCTGTGGACACAGGAGCCTAGTGGGCTGCTGTCCATGGGGTCGCACAGAGTCAGACACGACTGAAGCGACTTAGCAGCAGCAGCTTCCATTTGGTTATTATTTATCAGGTATATCATAAAGATTAGTAAGAAAGAACAAATGTGTGGTTATCTATAGATGCCATGATTGTATAGATAGAACAGCTAACAACATTTTACAAAAATTCCTACAACTAGTGAGTTTAACAAGATTTCATGGTAGAGTCAATACACAAAAATCATCTGCACTTCTGTATACTAGCAAGAGACAATTGGGAAATGAAATTTGAAAAAAAATCCAAGGGGAGATGAAAAACCAGATGATTAAGTATTGGGAGCCAGTGGATGAGGTTGATTAGAGAAAGAAATTAAATCAGTCAGGAAAGTGGTCCCAGGATTCAACTGTGGGCATTCCAGCGTTTAGAGGTCAAACTGGAGAAGCAGAGACAGCAAAGGAGACTGAGCAGGAGTTGCCAAGGAGATAGAAGAACCAGAGAAGATGGTATTTCAGAAAAGAGAGAGGAAATGTGGCCAGTTGAGCCCATTGCTGTTGAGAGGCTGTGAATGATAAAGACAAGAAATGACCGTCTTATCGACAACATGGATAACCTTGTTAATGTTGACTGAAGCCCAATTAACTTGGGTTCCTGAATGAGTAGGACTAGGACTACCTACTACAGGCCACCCTGATGGAATGCTTTGTTGTCAAGGACAAATAGGGTCTGGAAGGGGGACTGTGGGCTCAAGGAAGGTTTTCCTTCCTTCTTTCCATCCTTTCTTCCTTTTTCTCTCCCTCCCTCCCTGTAGCCATCCTTCCTCCCTCTCTGTTTTTCCCTCCTTCCCTTCCTTCTTCTTTCCCTCCCTCCCCTCTTCTTTCTTGCAGTTATGTGGCTGTTTCAGTCCACTTAGATTCTAGAGAGAAATTGATTATTGGAGGTGAGGGGAGAATTGTAGAAATGGAGTCCTGGGGGAGAAGAGAAGAGAAGAGATGAACACCAGGGCCCAAGCAGAGGGGCTGATCTTTGATAGAATCAGGGTCATGTCTCACACTTTAGGCTCAGATACACTAGGTTGGTCTATCTGTGGGAGCCGTCATATAATTGTTTATATATTTTTTGTCATTTAATGTGAGAAAAGGTCATTAGCTGACAGTGACGGGGCATAGCAGGAATGAGACTGCAGGAGAAAGAGAAGTTCTAAGTGTGAACTAGTATTTGGGAAGGGAGGGAAGTGAACATACCAGGAAGATAGGATCAGATGGTTGAGAAATATTGAGAAGCTGTTTGAAATTTATGGTTGTGGAATTAAAGTGAAACTAGATAATATTCAGCTACTTTCATGCAGGCATGAAGTAGTGGGATGTTTGCACTTTATTAGGGATGACATTTCAATGGGCAAGTAGGACACAGGAGAGAAAATCCAGGAAGTCAAAGGTAAGGAGGTGACTAACATGTCGTGGAATCCAGGCTGTATAAGGAGGAAAGTGAGCCCATAGGAAGATGGATGGTGACAGCCCTATCAGGGCCAATAGATTGAAGGTTTCAAGAGGTCAAAGTGATGCTGAGAAAGGAGTATTAGAGCTGGTGAGCTCTAGGTGTTGGAGGTAATTGTCAGAGGGTGAGATGCTTGGAATTATTATTTCAGATGTGATGCTGGTATTTGTGATGACAAGCTCAAGTGTATGATTGTGGGAAAGAGTGACCAAGGTGAGGTGAAAGGAAGTGTCGTGGAGATGCACAGTTATTAAGCCACTGCCTGTGCACAGTTATTAAGCCACTGCCTTTTAGCTCCAGACTCACCTTATGTACTTTTCCTAGGATGCTAGGGCTGGGACTTTAGAAATCATTTTTGCTCTGCCAAATAGCTCCCTGTTACACTCTGCCAACAGTTAGAACTGGACATGGAACAACAGACTGGTACCAAATAGGGAAAGGAGTACGTCAAGGCTGTATATTGTCACCCTGCTTACTTAACTTACATGCAGAGTACGTCATGAGAAGTGCTGGGCTGGATGAAGCATAAGCTGTAATCAAGATTTCCGGGACAAATATCAATAACCTCAGATATGCAGATGACACCACCCTTAAGGCAGAAATTGAAGAAGAACTAAAGAGCCTCTTTGAAAGTGAAAGAGGAGAGTGAAAAAGTTGGCTTAAAGCTCAATATTCAGAAAACTAAAATCATGGCATCTGGTCCCATCACTTCATGGCAAATAGATGGAGAAACAGTGGAAACAGTGACAGACTTTATTTTTGGGGGCTCCAAAATCACTGCAGATGGTGACTGCAGTTATGAAATTAAACGACACTTATTCCATGGAAGAAAAGTTATGACTGACCTAGACAGCTTATTAAAAATCAAGAGACATTACTTTGCCAACAAAGGTCTTTCTAGTCGAGGCTATGGTTTTTGCAGTAGTCATGTATGCATGTGAGAGTTGGACTATAAAGAAAGCTGAGCGCAGAAGAATTGATGCCTTTGAAATGTGGTGTTGGAGAAGACTCTTGAGAGTCCCTTGGACTGCAAGGAGATCCAACCAGTCCATTCTAAAAGAAATCAGTCCTGACTGTTCATTGGAAGGACTGATATTGAAGCTGAAACTCCAATACTTTGGCCACCTGATGCAAAGAGCTGACTCATTTGAAAAGACCCTGATACTGGGAAAGATTGAGGGCAGGAGGAGAAGGGGACGACAGAGGATGAGATGGTTGGATGGTATCACTGATTTAATGGACATGAGTTTGGGTGGGCTCCGGGAGTTGGTGATGGACAGGGAGGCCTGGTGCGCTGCAGTTCATGGGGTGCAAAGAGTCAGACATGACTGAGTGACTGAACTGAACTGAAGGCTCTGCCAAGAGAGGAGTCTAGAGAGAGAGAGTAAGACTGGGGGGTGGGGCGGGGAATAAGGGGCTTGCTTCTTCCTGTTTCCATCACTATTATGGCAACAGTGTTTCTTCACGCAGGCAGCAGTTCCTTCCCATAGTAGTAGCAGAGTTCAGTTTGAGTGTTTCCTGCACTTGAGGAACCAGCTTTACTGAGCACAGCTCAGACACACTGGCCTCAGCCAAGCAACACTGCTCTTCGGAGGTGTGGCTTCAACTCTTGAGGCCTTCCTCTTTGGGCCTAATCTCTTACAATCCTAGCCGATCCCTTGTCTCCACTCTGCCCTAGGGATGGTAGCTGCCTCTTGCAATTGAGGTCTCTGTGATACCTTAGTATTCTCTTGTCTCCTTTCCAGTTTCCTTGTTAAAAATTCTACACTTAGCTAACAACTCTTCATATGGAATTCTCTCTGTCAGATAACTGGCGTGGTTCCCATTTCCTGACCAGACTCTGATAGACACAGGATGTGAGGATGTGAAGGAGCAGAATACTTGGATGTTGATGTCAGCAAGAATGGTGGTAGGAATAAGGGTAGAGACCAAGGCAGTGGTTCAGAAGTGAAATTAACCAGTGAACGTGAGGGACAGAACACTGCAGGAAGAGGGGAATTGGGTACTAAAGTCAGCTGGATTTTTTACACTTAAATGTTTAACTTGAGATCTTACTCTCCATGATTTAAGCTCAAAAGTGTATTTAAAATCCAGCAAATTCTTTTCACAGGTCACTTTATTTTTTAAAATTTAAAAAAGAATTATTGAAATATAGTTGATTTACAGTGTTGTGTTGATTTCAGGTGTTGTGTAAACAAAGTAATTCAATTATATATATATTATATACACACACATATATAATATATATTCTTTTAAAGATTCTTTTCCATTATAGATACTACTAGATATTGAGTATAGTTTCCTGTCCTATATAGTAGGTCCTTGTTGTTTGTTTTACATATAATGGTGTGTATATGTTGATCCCAAACTCCTTATTTCTCCCACCCCTCTCCCCTTTGGCAATCATACTTTTCTGTGTTCTGTGTTTCTTTTCTGTGTTCGTGAGTCTATTTCTGTTTCGTAGGTAGGTTCATTTGTACCATTTTTTAGATTCCACATGTAAGTGATACAATATTTGTCTTTCTCTTTCTGACAGACTTCACTTAATATGATAATCTCTACAGATGACATTATTTCAATCATTTTATGGCCATAGGTGCACTTTAATGACATCTTCTCCTACCTGGTAAAAATTAGGTCAGCGTTTCTCAAAGTATAGTCTGTGGGTTTTATGTACCAAAACCACTAGAATTCTTGTTAAATATGCAGATTCCTGGTCTACACAAGTAGGGAGACCCAAAACTGAGAGGTGTCCCAAATAGTATGATATTAATGTTAAAACCAGGATAGTCCTGGACAAATCAGAGGTGGTTGGTTAGCCTAATGCCAGACCTACTGAATCTAAATCTTAAAGGGTCGGGCTGACGTCTGCCTTTTGAACAAGTGTCTCGGGTGGTTCTTAGGCACACTGCCATGAAAACTACCACCCGAGGGGTCTCCCGGCTTGACAGGCTAGGTAAACCTCTTTCCTTCTGGGCTCCACACTGCCCCTATTGGTGGCATTCTCTGATCAAGGAAGAGTGTCTCACTTTCTTGTCATGGCGTGTTATGGAAATCCTGGCAATCCCTCCGACTGCTGATAGTACAATTGAGCATATAGAAAGTGAATCACACTTCTTTTGATTTCTTTTTTTACTCCTTATAACAAGATATACCACCATTGATTTTTCATGGTAGTGTGGGCTGGCCACGTGCAGTAGAAGCTTGTTGCTCCTAGAGTGTCCCTGGGACATATCCAGTGTTAGCTCAGTCTGCCATTGTGAAATACTATAGCCTGGGTAGTTTTAAACAACAGAAATAACAGAGCAACATACAAAAATCAATTGCATTTATTGGTAGCAGTGAACATATGGAAGCTGAAATTAAAAACCACTTGTAAATACTATTTAGAGTTGCTACAAGGAAAATACTTAGGTATACACTTAAAAATATGTACAGGATCTATATGCTGAAAATTACAAAATGCTGATGGAAGAAATCAAAAGAAGACAAGTAAATGGAGAGATGAAACTTGATCATGGACAGGAAGAGCCAACATATTGAAGATACTGTAATTGGATGAGGCTGGTACTGAAGCCAAGCTCAGCTGCTCACTGCTCAAGGCCAATACTCAAGAGACAAGTGTTGGTGGAAAAGGAAAAGTTACTGTATTCAGGAG
Source organism: Cervus canadensis (assembly GCF_019320065.1). Classification (NCBI taxonomy): domain Eukaryota; kingdom Metazoa; phylum Chordata; class Mammalia; order Artiodactyla; family Cervidae; genus Cervus; species Cervus canadensis. The sequence continues at coordinate 28,659,093 of NC_057388.1, read as the reverse complement.
GCCAGCAACCTGGGGAGACGGTGGACTAATGTCCCAAGACCATCTCCAAGTTGCCAATTGGGAGACAGAGATTTTAAAGGCAGTGTAAAGGAGGGGGCTGCAGAGTACATGGTCACCTCGTGCATAATCCTCAGGTTGGCTGGCATCAAGGTGGAGTCTCAAGCATCACCAGTCTTCTGTTTTCAGCCAGTCTAGTGTCTCCGTGCATGTGGTCAGCAGTTTTCACTTGTGGAGGTCTGCTTCCTGATTCCTGTAAAAACAGCTTAGGAATGTGTATCTGATCTTTATCCATTATCATTCAGGGACCTGGGAGTTTGGTGACTCTGCTGTGTGACTGGTTTACAGTCTAAATTGTTGCCATTTCCCCTGCTCAACGGTTAGTCTTTGTTTCTTCTACTTCTCATTTCCTAATCCTTAACTCTTAAACCAGCCTGCTTGGTTACCATATCAGTTCTCCCCTAATGAATCTATAGGTTTAGTGCATATCCTATCAAAATTCTAGCAACATTTTATGTTGATATAGGTAAGCTTATTTTAAAATTTATATGGAAAGGCACAGACCTTAGATTAGTTAAAGCAGTCTTGACAAAGATAAATACAATGGGAGGAATCACTCTTGATACTAAGGCCTTTACTATATGCTTGAGTATATAGTGTGACATTGGTAGAGAGATCTCAATGGAACAGAATAAAGAACCATAAATAGACTGACACATGCATGCTCAACTGACTTTTGACAAAGATGAAAAAGCTATTCAGTGGAAGAGAGATATCCTTTTCATCAAATTGTGCTTAAGCTATTGAGTAGTATGCTGCTGCTGCTGCTGCTAAGTTGCTCCAGTCGTGTCCGACTCTGTGCGACCCCATAGATGGCAGCCCACCAGGCTACCCCATCCCTGGGATTCTAGGAGGATGAAAATGAGCTTTGAGCTAAATCCCACACCTTATACAAAAATGAATGCAAAATGGATTTGCAGACTGACATGTAAAATGTAGAATTATGAATGTTTTAGGAAAAAAGTGATAAATCTCATCAAAACAAACTTTTGCTCTGTGAAATCATATGTGAAGAGAATGGAAAGATAGAGACTGGCAGAAAATATTTGCAAACCACATATCTGATAAAAGACTAGTATCTAAAACATAAAATGAATCTCACAACTCAACAGTAAAAAAAAAAAAAAAAGTCTAGAGAATGGGCAAAAGACACAAACTGACACTTTATCAAAGAGGATATAAAGATGACAAATAAGTACATAAAACATGTTCAATATCATTAGCCATCAGGGAAATGCAAATTAAAACCACAGCAAGACATCACTATACACCTCCCAGAATGGCTAAAATAAAAAAAAAATAAAAGTGACAACACCAAATGCAGAAGATGCATTTGGAACAGGGTATTGGATCCTGGAGAGGAAATTGGATCGTTCAACCCAGTGCTGGCAGGAAACTGAAGTGGTATAGCTGGTCTGGAAAAGTCTGTCAGTTTCATATGAAACTAAACTCGTAAGTACCAACAAGACCCAGTGAGAGTACTCTTGGGCATTTATTCCAGAGAGATGAAAGCTGCATTCACATAAATGTTCATAGCAGCCTTATCTGTGACAGCTGCAAACTAAAGTCAGCCCAGATGTCTTTCCACAGGTGAGTGGTTAGAACCCATGGTATGTACATACCATAGGCTACTACTCAGAAATAAAAAGGAGCAGACTATTTCATAGCTACCACTGTTTGGATGAATCCCCAGAGAATTGTGCTGAATTTGAAAAGCTAATTGCAAAAGCTGACATACTGTTCTCCAAAAGGTTATGTAACATTTTTGAAATTATAAAATTTTAGAAATGGAGAATAGATTAGTGGTTATCAGGGGAAGGAAGTCAGGGTATGGGTTGGGGATAGGTGGGCGTGAGGAGGACCTGGTTATAAAAGGATCCTTGTGGTGTTAGAAGTATTCAGTATTTTAACTGTGGTGGTGGTGGATGCACAAATCTGTACATGAGATAAAACTGTATAGGTCTAAACATATACACACACACATGTGCAGGTCAAGCTGGGGAAATCTGAATTGGATTGGTGAACTATATTGATATCTGTATCCGGGATGGGACAGTGTACTATAGTTTCTCAGAATGTTACTGTTGGGAGAATCTGGGCAAAAGGTACATAGAATCTCTCTGAATTATTTCTTACAACTGCATGTTGTAGGGAGGGGAAATTTCCCTTCTGTTGGTTTTGGTTCTTTTGGCTGGTATAAAAATTAAATTGACAGAAGACAGATTAACAGGAGAACAAAAACCCAAATTTAATTTTTTAGGTATGTAGGTCTCATGGGTATGGCACATCAGAAGTGACTGAAGCAGGCCAGTATGTACCTTTTTAGGTGAAGAATCCAGTTATGAAGATTTGACAAAAGGGTTTGGGCTTATAGTAGCAGATTAATGAAGAAGTAACAAGAGTTTGTTTACACAGCTTCCTCTGCCCTTTCCCTATCTCTGTGTAAGATGCCTTCCCTCCTTTGAGTGGGGAGGACTCCTTCCTGTGGGAGTTTTGTTTTCTGCTCTCAGGGGAGCAAATGAGGGTCAGCATGTTCTTGGACCGGCTCTTTCTCAAATAACTTTAATTCAAAATAATCAATATGCCTCAGTGTCATATTTGGGATAGTCTGTTGTGAACCCCATCAATGTGAACCTACAATCATCTCAGTGTTTGTTTGAAGCTTTAAGTGGGAGAGGGAGTGGTTGTTGGAGATCTCCAGTGACCAGATGCCTGCTGAGATCTAGAATGGGGTTGCTCAGCAGCCTTGTTGGGCAGTCAGGGCTATTAGCACAAAGGACTTGGCTCAATTCCAGGATTTTAGTTAAAAGATCTGATGAGGGTTAAAGACATTTAAACACTTTGAAGCACTTACAGTTTTACCCAGAAGTTAATAAACTTCAAAACTGCTGATCTTAGCCTGTGACTTTTGCCTAATGTATTTCAGTAGTTTAGTTTGCCCCCCTTTTTTCTTTTTGATTGATTTTTTAAGTGAAGGATAATTGCTTTACAGTACTGCGTTGGTTTCTATCAACATGAATCAGCCATAAGTTTACCCATGTTCCCTCCCACTTGAACATCCCTCCCACCTCCCTCACTATTCCACCCCTCTCGGTTGTTATCGACCCCGATTTGAGCCCTGGGTCATATAGCAGATGCCTTTTTTCCCCGTTAATGGGAGTAGTAGAAAGCAAAAGACAAATTTATGATGCCAAGTAAATGGTCTGCTTGGATTGCCTTCCTCTTCAGTTTCTACCTTGTGGCTGAATTCCCCTTTTTGACTGTAATAAAGACACTTTTTCACCTTTTCTTAGAACATGATTTTTAGGCCCTGAGTACATTCCAGGCATTAATAGTCTACAGAACATGAGCAGTTTCTGAAAAAGTAGATCTCCACAGCTTATTATTGTTGTTGTCTTGGTTTCTGTTTGTTTGATTGCTTTGCTTTTCTTCTACCAATGGGGTAAGTGTATTTTGAGAATCAAGTATAATAGCTTCTGGCCATCACATCTCTGAACTTTGCTAAGGAATTGCAAAAATGATTTCTCTTTACATAAGAAATCCTCTCAGCCTTTCTTGAGCCCTATAGAGGACTGTAAACTCTGGTAGATAAAGTGCCTGACAATTTGGAGAGTTTAGGAAGAAAGTGGAGAGGAAAGATGGAGAGGGACCAATTGTAGAAAAGAGACAAGGGGGCTGGTATGTTACTTTTCTTTAAAAACAAACAAACAAAAAAGTTCCCTCAAAATACAACATTTCAGCTTCTTTGGTCAGAGTCTGATTGAAACAGTGCATATTCTATTCACTAGTAGAGTGTGGTAAGGCTATGCTTGCAAAATGACATTCTGTAACAGGCCGTATTCAAAGTGTTTTCAGAGTACATGGCCTCTTGTCCATTTCATAGACAGTTGCGATTTACTTTGGAAATAACTGTCAGAAAGGTCCTGTTGCATTCTGTCTCCTGAACCCACCTGGGAATTTGTGGTTATTGTTTTCATTATTTAAGTCTTAAAATGAGACTTTGAATTTTATGCTGTCAGAGATTTTCCAGGGCTGGGCTCCAGTTAGCAAGGTCAGGAACTCATTTGGACTCAACAGTTGTAGAAGAATCCAGACGTGATATGTAGGTCACTGTCAAAAGCCATGAAAGACACGGTAATCAGATTATCAGCTAAGAGTAACCACATGGGACAATTTAGCCACACTAAAGTCCTGACCATGTGTGGACTTTGGAAAAGGGAGACAAGGTGGGTGGGGTGGGGTGAGGGGAAGAAGACTCTTGAAAAGAGTGCAGGAATATTTGTGATGAAAGAAATTTTCACATATTGAGGTATGGGGAAGTCATTCTGGCTTATAAATGAGTTAACTTGAATTTTATGCTAATTAAAACAGCCTGTTTGTGGCCTATCAAACATAGATTGTAACTATTTAAATTATCAAAGAAAAGGACAACTTGACCTTAAGTAAAGAATGCCCATGTTAAAAATAAGGATTAAATGCCCTTCATCCTGGAATGCCAATGCTAGTACTCACTTGATAGAGACTTCCTTCTTAGGTGCCAAGGTCAGCCTGTGCGTGCTGTATATGTGGACATGCTGGTCTGGTTTATTTGAAACCTTGAAGAGATATGTTCCTGACTTACTTAAAGTTTGTTCATTGTCCTGACAAGATTTAAAACTGACCAAAAAATCCCTTAGAAAGCATCACTAAGAACAAAGCTAGTGGAGGTGATGGAATTCCAGTTGAGCTATTTCAAATCCTAAAAGATGATGCTGTGAAAGTGCTGCACACACTATGCCAGCAAATTTGGAAAACTCAGCAGTGGCCACAGGACTGGAAAAGGTCACTTTTCATCCTGGTCCCAAAGAAAGGCAATCCCAAAGAATGCTCAAACTACCGCACAATTGCACTCATCTCACATGCTAGTAAAGTAATGCTCAAAATTCTCCAAGCCAGGCTTCAGCAATACGTGAACCGTGAACTTGCAGATGTTCAAGCTGGTTTTAGAAAAGGCAGAGGAACCAGAGATCAAATTGCCAACATTCACTGCATCATCAAAAAAGCAAGAGAGTTCCAGAAAAATGTCTATTTATGCTTTATTGACTATGCCAAAGCCTTTGACTGTGTGGATCACAATAAACTGTGGAAAATTCTGAAAGAGATGGGCATACCAGACCATCTGACCTGTCTCTTGAGAAACCTATATGCAGGTCAGGAAGCAACAGTTAGAACTGGACATGGAACAACAGACTGGTTCCAAATAGGAAAAGGAGTACGTCAAGGCTGTGTGTATTGTCACCCTGCTGATTTAACTTATATGCAGAGTACATCATGAGAAACGCTGGGCTGGATGAAGCATAAGCTGGAATCAAGATTGCTGGGAGAAATATCAGTAATCTCAGATATGCAGATGACACCAACCCTATGACAGAAAGTGAAGAGGAACTAAAAAGCCTCTTGATGAAAGTGAAAGAGGAGAGTGAAAAAATTGGCGTAAAGCTCAACATTCAGAAAACTAAGATCATGGCATCTGGTCCCATCACTTCATGGCAAATAGATGGGGAAACAGTGGAAACAGTGTCAGACTTTATTTTTGGGGGCTCCAAAATCACTGCAGATGGTGACTGCAGCCATGAAATTAAAAGACGCTTACTCCTTGGAAGAAAAGCTATGACCAACCTAGACAGCATATTAAAAAGCAGAGACATTACTTTGCTAACAAAGGTCCATCTAGTCAAGGCTATGGTTTTTCCAGTGGTCATGTATGGATGTGAGAGTTGGACTGTGAAGAAAGCTGAGCGCCGAAGAATTGATGCTTTTGAACTGTGGTGTTGGAGAAGACTCTTGAGAGTCCCTTGGACTACAAGGAGATCCAACCAGTCCATCCTATAGGAGATCAGTCCTGGGTGTTCATTGGAGGGACTGATGCTGAAGCTGAAACTCCAATACTTTGGCCACCTGATGTGAAGAGCTGACACATTGGAAAAGACCCTGATGCTGGGAGGGATTGGGGGCAGGAGGAGAAGGGGATGACAGAGGATGAGATGGCTGGATGGCATCACCGACTTGATGGACATGTGTTTGAGTAAACTCCGGGAATTTGTGATGGACAGGGAGGCCTGGCATGCTGCGATTCATGGGGTCGCAAAGAGTTGGACACGACTGAGCAACTGAACTGACTGACTGAAAAAATCCCTGCTTCTCCAGAGCAATTTCTCAGAGTAATCTGGGAAGTGAGCTTCTGGGCTGTAGTGTTCAGTTTGACTCAAATAAAACTCCAATTCTTATTATCGATTGCTCATTGATTATTTTTGCTAAAACTTGCTAAAAGTGACCTTTCAATGAAAAAATACTTTCAGAAACAAATAGGGAGAATAAACCAGAGTCATGGCACAGTAAATCAGTAGATTGGGACGGTAGTACCTAAGGAACCTCATTCCTATTTTCTTAATTAAAATGTAAATTTATTTTATTGCCATTACTCACCCTCTCCAGAGCACCAGGCTACCCGATTAAAGGCAAAGAGAGGCATATAAAGCTCAGCAGTTCGAGACATCTGAGTTCTAGCTTGGCTCTGCTAGGTCACCTTGAGCAAGTTTTTTTCAGCCCTCAAAGCCTCAGTTTTCTCATTTGAAAAATGAGGATAGGATTATGTACATCAGATGTTTGTAGTGGTGACTGAGTGAAATATTGCATAAATAGTTCCTAGAACATGGTACTCAATAAATGGCAGGATTATCACTATTGATACTATTCACAACTGTCCACCACCCTAGCCTTTCCAAAATACAATCACATCTGATACTACATGTGTTCATTTTTGTAGAAATACTGTTGCATGGATTAGGCAGATATGCAGTATCCCCATTTTACAGATTAAAAAAAAAAGGAAGCTCAATGATTAGTTCTAAGGTCACCCAGCAGTTGACTTGGATTATAACCATTGCGGTTCTTTAAGTAGGGATCAGAATCACCTGGATGGTGAGCATAACTCAGGTTGCTGGGCCCCACCCCCAGAGTTTGCAATACAGTAGGTCTGAGGTGAGGCCCACTAATTTGGATTTCTTTGCCAGAGCTCAGGTGATGCTGACACTGTTGATCTTAAGACCTCACTTTGCAAAGGCCAAGCTAGACTAGAGCAATGGTTCTCATTAGAATCACCTGGAAACTTAATGGACTCAACAGACCTGTAGCTGCCTCAAGTCCATAGATTTTCTATTACAAATGTGATTCAGTCTTAGCACTAGCATATAAAAACGTGATTATTCCAAGTAAAAAAGGATAAATCACAAAGTAACAACTTGGGGATTTCTACAGTCTGGGAAGTTGTGGGTCTCCCCCCCCCAATATAGTATTTTTTCCTTCCTTACTAAAAATTGAAGTACAGCTGATTTATGATGTGTTAGTTTCAGGGTTACAGCAAAGTGATTCAGGTATATCTGTATCTAAATCTGTCTGCATATCTTTTCAGATTCTTTTCCATTATAGGGTATTACAAGATACTGGATACAGTTCCCGGTGCTATACAGTAGGTCCTTGTTGGTTATATATTTTATATGTAGTAGTGTGTATCTGTTAAACTCCTCCTAATTTATCCCCCCCCTTTCCCCCTTGGTAACTGTAAGTTTTTCTGTTTGTGAATCTGTTTGTCTTGTACATAAGTTCATTTGTATCATTTTTTAAGATTCCACATATAAATGATAACATGATATTTGTCTTTGTCTGACTTCACTTAGTATGATAATCTCTAGGTCCATCCATATTGCTGCAAATGGCATTATTTTATTCTTTTTATGGCTGAGTACTATTCCATTGTATATAAATACATTATCTTTATCCACTCATCTGTCAAGGGACATTTAGGTTACTTATATGTCTTGACTATTGTAAATACTGCTTCAGTGAACACTGGGGTGCATGTATCTTTTTGAATTAGAATTTTCTCCAGATATATGTCCAGGAATGGGACTGCTGGATCATACAGTTATTCTATTTTTAGTTTTCAAAGGAAACTTCATACCACTGTTTGTAGTGGCTGCACCAATTTACATTCCCACCAACAGTGTAGGAAGGTCAAAAAATACCATTAAAACAAAATATGTGTAGAGCCAACTATTTAGGGAAGCTTGCAGCAAAACCTGCTATGACTTCAGGACAATTTATCTACCACCTTCCCTCATACCTATTTCAAGGCTTCCAAAACATCTACCAGTTTAATTCTTCACTCTTCATACTTCAACTCTAGTCTTCCCAGACCTTACCTAAATTAAGTCTCCCTGTTTTACACCACCATAGAACCACTTACCTTTCCCTTCTGGCATCTATTGTAACTCCACATTTACATTTATTTGCATCACTATTACTGAAATTATCACCATTATTATTAAGTAAAGGTTAATAATAACTAAAGTGAATTCATTATTATTAATCAAATTATAATTACATCATTACTACATTTATATCATGTCCGTGGCTGGCTCCCTGCCTGTAAACTCCAACAGAGCAGGGGCCTGTTTTTTGTCCCAGCTTGTGAACCCAGCGCCTGACACACAGTAGTAATTGCTCAGCCAATATCTGTCAGTCTTCCTGACCTGTAAAACTGTCTAGTGGCCTACATGTACAATGTACAATGGTATAGAACAGGCCGTCTGAAGTTCCACGGGAGATTTGCAGTTCCCGACCCTGGGGGCCTGGGTTACCAGTTTTGCAAAGTGAGCCCTGAAGCAAATGTTTTGAGAGGCGTCGGAACCCCGCCCCTTTACAACTACGAAACAAAACAAGTTCTGAGGCAGCCCTAAAATGCTTTCCCTGCTCTGAGACTCTCGTTGCTTGAGAGGCTCTGCGCTCCAGGGCACTACCTGGAATAAACCCTGCAAAGATCTGGCGGGCGCCGCAGTCGGGCGTGCCAGCTGGAGGCTGCGCCGGGACTGCCCCCTCTCATTTCTCCCGCGCGAAACCCGGCCGGACCGCTCCACTCCCTCCCTCCGCTGCAGGGGGGAGCCCGGCGCCCCCAGATTGGCAGCCACCTCGGGCGGTGCCCGGCTGCAGCCCTTCTTGCGCCGCCTGAGAAGCGAAATCCATCGGTCGCGAAGTTTGGGTTGTGTAAGCGGAAGCTCGCGGGCGGGCGCGGCGGGGCGAGTGAGCGGCGCGGGGCGCTCCCCCTGTCCCGGGCGCCGAGTGCGCCCCTCCCCCGGCCCGCCGGAGCTCCGGGCGGGGCGAGCGTGCAGCGTGGCCGCGGGCGTTCTCCGTGCGCCGGGCCCCTGGAGAGCCAGGCTCCCGTGGCCGCGTGCTGGGAGGAGGCCGGAGTCCCGTGGGGAAGGATGGCGTTGGCGACTCGCTCACAGGTGAGGGTCTGGCCGCCCGCCGCAGCCCGGACGCGCCCACGTCTGGCTTCTCTTTGCGCCTGGCTCTGCGCCCCGCCTTGGGCTGGAAACGTGGCCCTCGGCTGCCTGGTTGCGGAGCGGGCGTGCCACGCAGGTGTGTGCGGTGGATGACGGCTGGTCTCCGGCGCGGAGAGGCCGGGTGCGCCCCACGCGGGCGCTCACTGCCGTCTCGGGTGGGACCTCCGGGCTTGCAGGCCATGCTGCTGCGGCCAGGAGCCCCCGGAGTGGACGCACTGGAGGGCAGTGCCTGCGGCGAGGCCGCAGGGACTCAGCGACTGCGTTTGCAGTGCTCATGGGGCTGGGAGGGGGAAGTTTTTTCGGTGCGCGCACCCCACTCTCTGGGATTGGTACGGAGTTGAGTTACGTTTAAGTGTAATTTTCTAAAACAAAACAAAAAAAGTCTTCGAGGATTAGGCAGTTCAACTTGGATAGTTTATAACTATCCAAGTTATAACTTGGAGTTTATAAGGAATGGCTTTTGTATTTGTTCTAGAACTTTTGTAATTGTTTTCAAGGAACTTGTAACTGTTTGGGGGAACTGGTACCGTCATTAGTCCAGGTTCAAAAACAAAGAGCCCCAAGATCCAAATCATATATACAACATCACCCTAGTTACCCGTTGTAGTTGTAACTAGGTCTTTCTTAAAATTTTCATTATCAAGGTTCCAAGTGTTACAGCGGGTGGTGGGAAAATAGCCTTCGCTTCAGTTTTCTTTTTGACTTTGTAAAAAGCGCTTCTCTCTACTTTCTAGTAACGAATACACAGATTTTATTAAGAGGTAAGCAGCAAAAACTTTTTCCAATGTGCGAAAAATAAACGTTTTAGAAAGGGAAGGAAGCAGCTCCTGAGATCCCGAAAGATGCTTTGTGTGAGGCTTGGGGTTTTTCTTGCGTCCGTGAACACCTCGCTCGCTGCTTCCTCCTTACCTCTGGCTGGCGTTCACCTCCTTTCTCCACCTGGGGACCGGGCCTCCCCAGGAGTTGGCAGACCTGAAGGGGAAGGTGTTACCTGAGCCCCTGACACTGCCACCTGTCTGGGTCTGGCCGCACAATCGCGCCACCCATGGTCACTTTGGCCATTTGATGATTTCTGAAGGGCTTCCTGAAAGTGGACACTTGAGAAAAATCTACTGTTGTGAATGTTTTTGAGGAGTGTTTTTAAACTTCTTCAATGAAGGGAGGTATTAAAAACAAGGAAAACTAACTCAAGAAGAGGTGGGACAGGCTTCGTTACTGTTTTTCTGTTAACCACTGGCTCTCACCATACAATCAGTATCGTAGGCCTCTAGGAGGTTTGGGTTTCTCCAGTCTTTAAGCCCTTCTGGAAGGAGCTTCCAACCCCTTGTGAATTTCATCAGAAAATGTATCTTGATGGTGTATCCTTCCTGAGACCTGTTGTTCTGGTGGTACAACATAACAATTCCTGCTTAGGAAATTTTAAATGTCCCAGGATGTGTACTTGGAAATGAACACTTTACTGTCAAATAATGAAGCTAATTTTCTGTAGTGTTAATACTATTTAACCACGTATACAGGTGGAGGTAAGCCACCAATTATATCAGAGCTGTTATGCACCCATTAGGGCAAGTTACTTTTTGTAAGATGATCAGGTTTTTTTTTTTTTTTTTCCCCCTCCGTCTCAGAAGCCCTCCTAATTGGCAGTGGAAATTAAGATTTGTTAGGATATTTTTCGATGGAAATGTTCATCATAGTTTAAGGGTGAGCATATTATAGTGTCTTTAAATGAGTGGAGAATGATTCTACCAGGTGGCAAGGTGACTGTGAATAAAAGCACTTAGTGGACATTTCAGGTGTTAATTAATGTGGCTCTTCCCTGTACCCCCACCATGTGCACAGAGGAGCAAGGGGAGCACTCCAACACACCCTGAAGGGAGGCTCCGCCCAGTGTGCAGTGGGTTTTAATCCCACGCATGCAGCAGATAGAGTTTCCCTCCCTTGCAAAGTGCAGAGCTCAAGGGGCTTCAGTAAAGCAGCTTAGGCCGGCGTTCTGAGTGAAGGGAGGTAGGCAGGGCGGAGACAAGACATGTGTTTAAACTCTGTGGACTTCTTCCTAGCCTCTGCTTTTCTGCAGCTTCACCGGTGTGTCAGATTTGATGTCCTGTGACAGTGATCACACCTCCCATGGGCTCTAGTGCTTGTTGGGCTGACCACTGTGCCTTTGTGCTTTTGTATTGAGTGACAGGAATGATGCCCAATAAAGACTAGGGAATCATTACTGAGCGCTCAGCAGAGAAGCTGGCAGGAGCTGGAGGATGGGCCTGCCTCGGCTTTCTTGTAGAGAGCCTGGGAGTCGAAGAACTGACTCATTGGAAAAGACCCTGATGCTGGGAAAGATTGAAGGCAGGAGGAGAAGGGGACGACAGAGGAGGAGATGGTTGGATGGCATCACCGACGTGATGGACATGAGTTTGAGAAGACTGTGGGAGTTGGTGATGGACAGGGAAGCCAGGCGTGCTGCAGTCCATGGGGTCGCAAAGAGTCGGACATGACTGAGTGACTGAACTGACTGACTGGGAGGTCCTGAATGTTGGTGTGATCTTTTTACCCTCTTCTAGCACTGGGGTGCCTGTGGGATCCTTAGAGAAGGAAATAATTCTAAATGTTCTCATGTATTGCATGAGCATGCTGTCTGGATGAGGAAAGGAATTTATCTTTTTTTAAAAAATTTATGGACTCATTTTAAGGAGGATAATTACAAAATCATAATGGTTTTTGCCATACATCAGTATGAATCGGCCATAGACGTATGTGTCCCCTCCCACCTCCCTCCCCACAGGAATTTTTCTGATGGTGATCTCACAGCCACAAAGTGTACTCATCTGATCCTCTGACTTAAAACATGTGCCCAGAGTCCCAGAAGCTGGTCACAGAGGGCAGTCATTTATGACATCTTAGAAGGCCTGCACAATGATTTGTCATTTTAATAATCCCGTGTTTAAAAGGCCACTTGTTTTTTTTTTGTTTGTTTTTTTTTAAAAAGCTATTTGTTCTTCCTTTTGATGTACTGCTGACCTCCCACCCATAAAAGAGCTGAATTCTCAGTGGTCAGGCGAAACCTCAGCACAGCATTTTCTATCTGATCAGGTGTATGGGGACAGAGAATCGTAAGATGCTTACGTGATTTAAAACAGTTTAGGAACAGTGCAGTAATGTAAAGCCATTCAGATGGAGTAGTGTAGGCATGCTAATTTTAAATTGCCCTTAAGCGTTCTCTTATTACTCTCTGAACCACAGTACAGAATTTGTACCTCCAAGATACAGTTTTGATTTGTAAAGGACGTAGCTTTATGCATCAAAATGGAATCGATACAGGCTGCTTGGGGAAGAATGTGCTGTGCTTAGTCGTTCAGTTGTGTCCGACTCTTTGCAACCCCATGGAATGTAGCCTGCCAGGCACCTCTGTCCCTGGGGATTCTCCAGGCAGGAATGCTGGAGTGGGTTACTATGCCCTCCTCCAGGGGATCTTCGCCGCCCAGAGATTGAACCCAGGTCTCCCACGTTGCAGGCGGATTCTTTACCATCTGAGCCACCGGGGAAGCCCTGGGGAGGAATAGAGATAAAATATTTGTGGGATCATTACTTTTCTTTTTGAAAAGCAGTGGTCTGTAGGAGTTTTTAAATGGGACCATTCAGAGGCATAGTTGGCATATAGCTGAAGTTAACATGCCAGGATAATTTTCTTATGTCATGGTAAATGCCCTGGGTATAGTGCAAAAAAGTAGGTTGTGAAGTCCCACCGTGAAAGAGGCCAGAGTTTTGGTTCAAGTAGTTGATGGTTTCCTGCTTCATAATCATCAGCTGATGAGAGAAGTCCCCCTGACTGGTTTAGTTCTTTTAGTGGCTACTGGGTGCTTAAGCATTACAATGTCAGTTATTGTGGAAGAAACAAGAGACTCCTAAAACACTGTTCTTTCCCCAAGACCCAGTCAGCGATCACTCTGGAGCTGCTTGGCTCTTCTGCCTTTGACAGAGTTCAGCTGGCTGTTACTCTGAGCTGGGAGGCGGACCTAGGCGGCCTTCAGTTTTGGGGGTAGAGGCCTTAAGAGTCATCTTTATCCCTGCCCTCCAAGGAAAGCCCTGCTGTAGTTAACGTTAACAGATTTCCTCCTCACTGTGGTGATGTGAAGTAGGTGATGTGAAGTAGGTTGCATTATCTGCATCAATGTATGACAAAACCCACTGAAATGTTGTGAAGTAATTAGCCTCCAACTAATAAAAAAATAAATTAAAAAAAAAATAAAGATAAGGCTGATAGACTGATTTCCTTGGAGTAGCCTAGTGTGAAAGGAGCTGAATCAGAACTCTGTCTGCAGAGCCGGGGCCTAACTCTTGCTGCTAGACATGATCAAGGACACACCAGGTTTAAACTGTGTAAATAGAAGTAGGTGTCAGCGGTCTGGGACTTTCTTATACCTTTGTCCCTCCCTTTAAAGAGAAGAGCTGGGGTGTTAACCGAAGCTCATCTAGTTCTTTTTAAGGAACTGGACAAGTTATGCTTTGAGCAGGATTTCTTGGGTGCTGGCTGTAAAAGTCAGTTTGGGAATGTGAAGAAGATCCACAAAGTTTTTACATAGGATTGACTTTTAGATGAATTTTGTGTTGTACAAATAACACCCTGTTCACAGAAGCTGAAAGGGAGACAAACTAATCTATTGCTCTACCTCGCTGCTCTCTGGGTATCATTTTCTAGTTATTTTTCATTCCCTGTTTGCCTGTGTCCAGTCACCATTTTTGCTTAACTTCCATGGTATGCTGTTGAATTTTATAGTATGATTGCTGTTTGAATCCTGCTTTCTTTAGCACTGTCCATACTATTTTTCGGAGTAGCTTGGAGGTCTTTACAGTTTTCATTTTCATTCAGATGAGTGTTTTATGTATTTTCTGTTGAACATTTTTTATTTATTAACAAATACATTTAAGAAACTTTGCAATGACCGTCTTGGGGTGGTGCATACTCTATGCCCTGTGTTGAAGAAAATGCTGTTTTTAATTGCTGTTTCCTTATCATGTACTTAGTATTTGATGGGACATGATTGTCAGTAGGTGAGCACCTGGAACATACTGTCTTCCTAAGGCATTTCTCCGTTGGTTGTGTTAGCTGACAGAAGGCACTTTGTGCTCAAGTTAGAATCAGGGCTCATGATAACTGGCCTGGAATAACGACTATTTTCATCCTGAACTTAGAGCCCCCAAGCTAAGCCTTCTTTGCTCTTGCTTTATTTTGGCTGTAAATTGTCTTCTAGGTGGCATTCCCGAAAATGTGTTTTCCTTGATGTTGTGGATGTCTAGAGATCAAACAGTAGGTTCACTCATTATAAAGCTCTTTCTGAGAGTTCAGAAAACAAAGGTATTTCTTGATGTGCTGGTTATAATAGATGGGTGCAGTTTGTAAAATGTCACCATGCTGTATGCTTAAGATCTAGACATTTTCTGGTTTCGTGTTGCTCATAAAACAGCATAACATGGGCTGCCAGGTGTGTGGTGACAGCTTTCCCAGGTTGTCCTGCCAGTTGAACTGGTATCCTGAGGGCTGGGCGTAGTCCATGGGACCCCCTCTCCTGTTCCCCCAAACCCTGCATAGCAACAGCACTGCTTGTGGGCTGCTGCTGCTAAGTCACTTCAGTTGTGTCCGACTCCCTGTGACCCCACAGACGTCAGCCTACGAGGCTCCTCCGTCCATGGGATTTTCCAGGCAAGAGTACTGGAGTGGGGTGCCATTGCCTTCTCCTGCTTGTGGGCAGCCCCCCATATTTAAAGCTCTGCTTCTGAGGACCCTATGTACCTGGCAAATTTCTTTGAGTCTTTTTGGCACAAGACCTGGCCGTCCCTCGGCTGCCTGCTGGTAGACACCCCCTCTGCTTGGAGAGCCCAGGATTTACCCCAGGGTGATGGCTGATCACCCCAAATCATGTGGCAAGCCAAAATGATAATTATCCCAGTGAGTGAAGGGCCTGGCATATCATGCGTGCTCAGTCATGTCTGACTCTTTAGGGCCCCATGGACTGCAGCCTGTTAGCCTCTTCTGTCCATGGAATTTTCCAGGCAAGAATATTGTAGCAGGTTGCCATTTCCCACTCCAGAGGATCTTCCTGACCTAGGGATCAAACCTGTGTCTCCTTCATTGGCAGATGGATTCTTTAACACTGGTGCCTCCTGGGAAGCCCCTGGCATATCACAGCTGTTAAATATTTGTTGAGTTTTTAAAGAAAGATGGTTTAGGATTGTCATTGTATAGTGAGTGCAGGCATGAGTTACAACAGGCTGGAGCAGAGCTTCTGGAAATTTTTGTTGGACTAATCCATGGTGGAGGCCAGTTCGCGCCTGCCACAGCGGCCTGGAGGTGTGCAGTCTCACTCTGCCTGTGCAGGAGATGTTCCCATTAATCTTGTTTCGTCTTTAAAAGTCATGCCTATTGCATGATACGATTTTATTTGTTTGTATCAAGAATGATATTTTAAATTACTCTTCTGGGAAAAAAACTTCCTCTCCCTTTTCCCTCCTGTGGTCCTGAAAGCCCTCTGGCTGTCATTGAGCTCCCCAGCTTAAGCAGCATGGAACTGCCAAGTATAAAATTTAGAACTTGGACATTTAATAAGCCCTGAAATATATATCTACCTGTCCACTCCCCCAACCTGCTCCATCCTTTTACTTAAAACTCCATGACTCTGAAGGCGGTTGGGGGGGAGTGTGGTTATCATTGATACTGAATTCTCGAAGAATATTTTTTTAATGCAAAATGCCTAGTGCCCTTTATTTTGTTCTCCAGTAACATTGGTTTAGAATAGAAAGTTAAAAGTGCATTGAAAAATCATTTATTTTTTAAGTTTTATTTTTTATTGAAGTATAGTTGATTTACAGTGTTGTGTTAGTTCTTCTTTGCTGTGGTGGTGGTGGTTTAGTCGCCTAGTTGTGTCTGACTCTCTACGACCCCATGGACTATAGCCTCCCAGGCTCCTCTGTCCATGGGATTCTCCAGGCAGGAATGCTGGAGTGGGTTGTCATTTCCTTCTCCAGGGGATCTTCCCAACCCAGGAATCGAACCCGGGTCTCCTCCTTGCAGGCAGATTCTTTGCCAACTGAGCTATGTGGGAAGCCCTTCTTTGCTGTAGCAAAGTGATTTAGTTATACATATGTATATTCTTTTTCATATCCTTTTCCATTATGGTTTATTATAGGATGTTGAATGTAGTCCCCTGTGTTGTACAGTAGGACCTTGTTTATTTTATATAAATTCTATTATATATATATAAATGCAATATTTGCAAATCCCAAACTCTTGATTTATCCCTCCCCCACCTCCTTTCCCCTTTGGTAACCATAAGTTTGTTGTCTATGTCTGTGAGTCTGTTTCTGTTTTGTAAATAAGTTTATCTATATCATATTTTAGATTTCACATATAAATGATATCATATGGTATTTGTCTTTATTTTTCTAACTTACGTCACTTAACATGATAATCTCAAGGTCTATCCATGTTGCTGCAAATGGCATTGTTTTGTTATTATTCATGGATAATATCTGTGTGTGTGTATACACACAACGCATCTTCTTTATGCATTCATGCGTCAGTGGACATTTAGGTTGCTTCCATGTCTTGGCTGTTGTAAATAGTGCTCTGTGAACATTGGGGTGCAGTGTTCTGTTTTTTTTTTTTTTAATTAGCATTTTCATATTTTCCTGATACATGGCCAGGAGTGGGATTGCTGGATCATATGGCAACTCTATTTTTAGTTTTTTGAGGAACTTCCATACTGTTTTCTAAATGTCTGTACCAATTTGCATTCCCACCCACAGTGTATGGGGGATTCCTTATTCTCTACGCTTTCTCCAGCATTTATTATTTGTAGACTTTTAAAGGTGTCTATTCTAACTAGTGTGAGGTGACAACCTCGTTGTATAGTTTTGATTTGCATTTCTCTAATAATTTGCCATGTTGAGCATGTTTTCATGTGCTTGTTGGCCATCTGTATGCCCTTCTTTGGAGAAATGTCTACTTAGGTCTGCTGCCCATTTTTTGATTTTTTTTTTTTATTGAGCAATGTGGGTTGGTTGTATATTTTGGGAATTAAACATTTGATGGTAACATCGTTTGCAAATATTTTCTCCCGTTTTGTAAGTTGTCTTTTCATTTTGTTTATGGCTTATATGCTGCGCAAAAGCTTTTAAGTTCGATTAGGTCCCATTTGTTTATTTTTACTTTCATTTCTATTGTTTGGGAAACTGACTGAGAAAGCATCGCTGTGATTAATGTCAGAGAATGTTTTGCCTGTTTTCTCTTCTCAGAGTTGTATGGTCCTACGCCTTATATTTAAGTCTTTAAGCCATGTTGAGTTATGGTATGATGGTGTGTTCTAATTTTACTGGTTTACATGTGGCTGTCCAGCTTTCTCAGTACCACTTGCTGAAGAGACTCCTTCCTCCATTGTATATTCTTGCTTCCTTTGCTGAAGATTAATTGGCCATAGGTGTGTGGATTTATTTCTGGGCTCTCTGTTTTCTTCCATTGATCCATATTTCTGATTTTGTGCCAATACTAAACTGTTAAAAATTATGTTTATTCTTGTTTGTTTTGTTTTTTTTTTTACTAACAGTTGGTCCCAGTTGGGGGAGGGGGGGGCTTCCCAGGTGGGGCAGTGGTAATGAATCCGCCCGACAACGCAGGGGTTCATTCCCTGGGTTGGGAAGATCCCCTGGAGGAAGGCATGGCAACCCATTCCGTATTCTTGCCTGGAGAATCCCATGGACAGAGGAATGTAACAGGCTACAGTTCATGGGGTCGCAAAGAGTCATACTGAGCATGCACACACACCGATTTATTTGGGGGGTTTTTTATTAAAATAGTTGAAGCCAGTGGGGCCTCATGTAGCCTTTCTTGTACATGCACATGACCTCTTGCAGAAGGTTTTCTTTACCTGACTAAAAAAAAATAAAAACTGCCTTGTTCTCTTTTCCCACACTGATAGCTTCAAAAATTCACTGAAAAGAGCATCTAGTTGTCCTTGTGATCTTTGTTGTACTAAGTGATCCTCTTCCCCAGCTGTAATTGGGAACTGAGAAAGGACGCACTCCTAGGGAGTGTGTACATTCACTGTGGCACAAAGCCAGGAGCCAAGTGGTGTCAGCAGCCTGCACGGGCCGGCATCCCAGGGATTGTTCAGCGTGCTTTCCCCTAGCAGGGCAGAAGTGTGTCAAGAGGATCCCTCTATAAAGGTTTCCAGGGCTGGGCTGTGGGGTGAAGAGCCTGTCTCCTGGCCCCTCAGGAGTGTGCAGATCTGTCCAGTGCTTGTCTGCGTTGAGCACAGGGACAGCGGCTTACCAAAAGACGGTGTACCCCTGCCCCATGTTCTCCAGACTCCCGCGTCCACCTGTGAATTTCCTGCACATCCTCTAGGCTGACTTCATCCCACATCTGTGTGGACGTGGCCGACCTCGTGGCCCCTAGAATTCTTCGGTTCATCACGCCGTGACTGGGTCAGGTGCCCTCCTGGGCTGACCTCCCTGTTTGCATTTACTGCACCACATCGACACTGACTGGATCGTCCACGTCACCCTCCCCCTGTGACTCACTGCTCATTGGGTCCTTGAGCACACGTTCGTACAATTACACTCTGTGATCACTTTTAATAACGAACACTGACACAGCGTCTTCTACTTCAGGGAATGCTTTCCGGTCACAGTTTGGAAGCCATCAGAGCTCTGTACAAATATTCTTGTTCTTTTGGTAACCGGGAGGAATGCATTTTCCTGGCCCCTGAAACAGGCAAGACTTACATGTGCTCTGGCCAATGAAATGTGAGAGAAGTCAGGTGACGTCCTCTAAAGCCAGCGCATCATCTCCCTTGTCATGCTGCCTCTGCCCGTGTTCCTGACTGTGGAAACTGTCAGCCTGGGTCCTGTGTGAGGACGGCGTGCAGCTGGCCCACCTGGCCAGCCCAGGGCCAGCGTGTTCTGTGGACAGGAAAGAAGGCTTTCTTGCTTTAGAGCGTTCAGACGTGGAGTCGTCTGCTGCTGCTCCATAATCTGTCCTGTCCTGACGGACATGCAAAGGCATGTGTGTTTCAGTCCGGATTCTGTGGCTCTCACCTGAGTGAACTGGTGTCACGGTGGTGATAGAAGTCACAAGGAGGGGAATGCGCCTGTTGTCAGGGCTTCGGGGATGTCAGTGCCCTGTGTCAGGCAGGGCAGAAGTGTCCCGTAGGGAGAAGCCACCAAAATGTCAATAGCAGCTTGTTGAAAACCACTGAGAGCAGACTAGTTTGATTTGACAATCAGTCTTTTAGAGTGCAGAGAAATCTTAACATTGGCTTCACACTTCCTGTCTGCTGACCCTTTGGAAAAGGAAATTACCCAGAACTTCCCAAGTGATTTGGCTCGCTTCCCTCCCAGGACATCTGCCAAAACTTTGTTTGGTTCATAAGCTACTCTTCTGAACAGCTATTCTGAACCCTAGATACAGACACATCTGTTAATTTCCTCCCACTTAGATTTTCTCTTTTAAAAATAGCATTGATTTTTTTTTCTTCTGCCTTTTTTTTAATGATGGCAGAATATGCATAACATAAATTTTTACTATGTTAACCATTTTCAGATGTATAACTCAGTGGCATCTGGTTCAGTCAAGTTGTTGTGTAACCATTACCACTGTTCATACCCAGAACCTCTTCATCCTCCTGAACTGAAACTGTATCCTTTAAACAATTCTCTCTGCCTTCTCCTTCCCCCCAGTCCATAGGAATCACCCAGAAACACTTTCTGTTTCTGTGAATTTCACTGGAAGCATACAGTATTTGTCCTTTCATGTCTGATGTATTTCATTTAGTGTATTTTCAAGATTCAAAGATATATCTTCTTACAGTCTGAATAATAACCCATTGTATGCATATGCTACATTTTATATATTATCCATTCATTTGTGTATGGACATTTGGGCTGTTCCTACCTTTTGGCCATCTTTAATAATACTGCTATAAACATTGGTGTAAAATATCAGTTTGAATCTCTGCTTTTAATACTTATGAACATATACCTAAAAGTGGAATTAGTGGATTGTATGGTAATTATGCGTTTATTTTTTGGGTAACTATCATATTGTTTGCCACAGTGGCTGCACACTTTTTCATAACCACTAACAGTACTCAAATGTTCCAGTTTCTCCGCTTACTCAGAAACACTCATTTTCTATTTTTTTGATAATAGCCATCCTAATGGGTGTGACTTTTAATATCTCACTGTGGTCTTGATTTGCATTTCCCTAATAATTCATGATGTTGAGCATCTTTTCAGTTGCTTATTGGCCATCTGCATATATTTGGAGAAATATCTGTTTAAGCCTTTTGCTAATACTTAAATTGGTGTTTGGTTGCACTGTAAGAGTTCTTTGTATTTTCTGGATATTAACCCTGTATCAGATACATGATTTGCAAATATTTTCTCCCATTCTCTAGTTGTATTTTTCATTCTCTTGGTAGTATCCTTTAATGCAGAAAATTTTTTAATTTTAATGAAGTCCAGTGTATCTATATTCTTTTCCTATTATTGTCTGTGCATTTGGTGTCATATCCATGTCATAAATTTTTCCATCTATGTTTTCTTCCAAGAAGGAAAGAGTTTTTGTAGTTTTAGCTCTAACATTTAGATTCTTTGCATTTCTAGTTTTTTGTAGATGTAAGATAGGATTCAGCTTCATTCTCTGCATGTGGAAATCCAGTTTTTCCAGCATCATTGGTTGACCACTGTCCTTTCCCCATTGAACAGTCTTAGGATCCTTGTCAAAAGTCATTTGACCATCTAGTCAAGGGTTTATTTTGGGGTGCTGTGTTCTATTGCGCTGATCTAAAAATCCATCTTTGTGCTGGGACTATACTGTTTGGATTAGTGTAGTTTTGTAGAAAGTATTGAAATCAGTTAAGTGTGAATACTCCAGTGAGGTTCTTCATTTTCAAGATTGTTTTGATTTTTCAGGGCCTCTTGAGATCCCACATAGGAGGGCTTTTTTGTTTTTGAAAAAAGTGTTCGTGATTCTGATGAAAATTCATTGGGTATACTGATAGCTTTGGGTAGTGTTGTCATCTCAACAACATTAAGTCTTCCAATCTATGAGCATGTGATGTCTTTCCATTTATTTATGTCTTCATTAATTTCATTCAGTGGTCTTTTGTAGTTTTCAGTGTGTAAGTCTTTAGCTTCATGGCCCAAGTTAATTCTTAAGGGTTTTTTTTTTTTGATGCTCTGATAAATGGAATTTTTCCAGATTGTTCCTTGTTAGTGTATAGCAATGCTACTGATTTGATTTGAATTTGTTAAATAGTACTGACAGTTTCTATGGGATCTTTAGATGTTCTACATAGTTACATCACCTGCAAACAGTTTTAATGCTTTCTTTCCAATTTGGATGCCTTTTACCTACCTATTTTCATTGGATAATCACTCAAATACTATGTTGAATAGAAGTGGTGAAGGTAGGTGTTCTTGTTTTGTTCCTGATCATAGGAGAAAGTGTTAAGTCTTTTCAGTATGATATTAGCTGTGAGGTTTTCATAAATGGCCTTTATTAGGTTGGTAATGATTCCTTCCATTCTTTGTGGAGCTTTTTAAAACCATGAAAAGATACTGAATTTTGTCAAATGCTTTTTCTGCATCAGTTGAGATGATTATGTGTTTGCATTACATTGACTGATTTTCATATGTTGAACCATGTTGTATTCTAGAATATATCCCACTTGGTCATCTTGTATAATCTGAGCTGCTGAATTTGGTTTGCTAGCCTTTTTTTCAAGGAGTTTTGCACCATAAGGGCTATTGCTTTGTACTTTGCTTGTAGGTTCTTTGTCTGGCTTTGCTGTCAGAATAATAACCAGCCTCATAGAATGAGGCAAGAAGTGTTCTCCCCCTTCACTTTTTTTTTTTTTTTAAGAATTTGAGAAGGATTGATGTTAAATTTTCTTTAAATGTTAAATAGAACTCTGGTCCTGGGATTTACTTTGTTGGGAGGTTTTTCATTACTGATTCAAATTCTTACTAGTTAGAAATCTTTTTAGGCTTTTTGTTTTTGAGGAATCAGTCTTGGAAGGTTGTGTGTTTTACACATTTGATCTAGCTAATTTTTTGACATATAATTGATCATAATCTTTTAGAAAAAATGTTACTTATTTTCTTTTCGCTTGGCTGGGTCTTGGTAGCTGCGTGGGCTTTTCTCTAGTTTCAGTGAGCAGGGCCTGCTCTCTGGTCGCAGCGCACAGGCTTCTCATTGCAGTGGCTTCTCTTGTGGCCCTTGAGCTCTAGGAGGCGTGGGGCTAGGTAGCTGCAGCACACGCTCAGTGGTTGTGGCTCCCGGGCTTGAGGGCACAGGCTCAGTAGCCGTGGTGCATGGGCTTAGTTGCTGCACAGCGTGTGGGATCTCTCTGGATCAAGGATCGGACCCCTGTCTCCTACATTGGCAGGTGGATTCTTTACCACTGAGCCACCAGAGCAGCCCTAATTATATATATAGTACTGTTTTTGTTACCTTTGTTACTTATACAAAACTAGTAGTAATGCCTCTGCTTTATTTCAGCCATTTGGATTTTCTGTCTTTTTTCCTTAATCTGCCTAAAAGTTTGTCAGTT
Organism: Cervus canadensis; assembly: GCF_019320065.1. Lineage (NCBI taxonomy): Eukaryota > Metazoa > Chordata > Mammalia > Artiodactyla > Cervidae > Cervus > Cervus canadensis. The sequence goes on along the minus strand of NC_057388.1, from coordinate 28,636,049 downwards.
CTGTTATTGTCATAGAACCAGTTTTTGGTTTTACTGATTTTTCTCTACTGGTTTTCTGTTCTTTATCTCTGCTGTAATTTTTATTTCCTTCCTTCTGCAACCTTTGGGTTTAGTTACCGTACTTCTTCTAGTCCCTAATAATATAAAATTAGTTGGTTGGTTTGAGATCATTTTTAATATAAATGTTTATAGCTATATATTTTTTTCTTAGTATTGCGTTCTCTGCATCACACAGGTTTTGGTATATTTTGCTTTCACTTCTTTGAAAATATTTTCTAATTTCCCTAGTGTTTTCTTCCTTGACCACTGGTTGTTTTAAGAGTGTTGTTTAATTTCTACTTATTTGTGAATTTTCCAGTTTTTCTTCTGTTACTGATTCCTAGTTTTCTTTTTCTTTTTTTTTTTTTTCCTGGTTTTCTTTTATCATTATTACAAACATAGTGTATGTGATTTTAATCTTCTAAATTTATACTCACTTGTTTTGTAGTGTGACATACAGTCTGTCTTGGGGAGTTTTCCATTTGCTCTTGAGGAAAATGCATATTCTGCTGTTATTGGGTGTTGTGTTGGGAGGAAAATGTATATTCTGCTATTGTTCTGTATATGTCTGGTAGTTCTAGTTGGTTTATAATGTTCATTTCCTGTTTTTCCTTATGGATCTTCTCTCTGGTGTTTCTATCCATTATTGAAAGTAAGGTACTGAGATCTCCAGCTATTATTGTAGAACAGCTTTTTTTCAATTCTGTCAGTGTTTTCGTCATAGGTATTGAAGCTCAGATGTTTCATACGTATTTATAATTATTGTATCTTCTTGATGAGTTGATCCTTTATCAGTGGGTTATGTCTCTTATAATTAATATCTGCTTTATCTGATATTAGTATCAGTCTCACTTTGGGTTACTGCTTCTGTTGAAGATCTTTTTCTGTTCTTTCACTTTCAACCCGTTTGTGTTTTTAGATCTGAAATAAGTCTCTTGTAGACTGCATATGGTTGGATCCTATCATTTAATTCACTCTGCTAATCTGTCTCTTGATTGTCAAGTTTAATCATTTGTATTTAAAGTGATGACTGGTGGGGAAGGACTTTTACCGTTTTATTTTTGTTTTCTTTTGTCTTCTAGCTTTTTTGGCCCTCATTTCTTGGAATTATTGCCTGTGTTTGCGTTTTGTTGATTTCATTGTAGTAGCATGTTTTGATTACTTCTCATTTCCTCTTGTGTGTATTCTATAGATATTTTCTCTGTGGTTACCATGGGGATTACATATAAAATTCTAAAATTAAGACAGTCTAATTTGACTGATACCAATTTAACATCAGTGGCATACAGAAAGCTCTGTTCCTATGTAGTTCTGTCCCCTCTCCTTGTTGTTGATGTCACAAACGACATCTTCATGGATTGTGTACCCACAAACACAGATTTGGTTTTTTAATCCTATTGAAAATAAAAAGTGCAGTTTCAAAACCAAATTTACAAAACACTGAGTTTTACACTTGTGTGTTTCCCTTTAACTGAAGACCTTATACTCTGTATGGCTTTACGTTACTGAGTCCTTTCATTTCAGCTTGAAGGACTCTAGGATTTCTTGTGGGCAGGTCTAGTAGTAATGAATTCCCTCAGCTTTTGTTTATTTGGTAATGTCTTAATTTCTCCCGCATTTTTGAAGGACAGTTTTTCCAGATACAGAATTCTTGGTTGACAGTTTTTTTACTTTCAGCACAAATGAATTAATGTATTGCCTTCTGCCCTCCAAAACTTTTGAAGCAAAATCAGCTAGTAGTAGTACAGAGGGTCCCTTGTTGTTATGAGTTGCTTTCCTCTTGCTACTTTCAACATTCTCTTTTGTCATTCCACAGTTTAATTAAAGTGTGCCTCAGTGTGGATCTCTTGGGTTTATCCTACTTGGGATTTCTATAATTCATGCCTTTCATTAAATTTGGGAATTTTTTGGCCATTATTTTGTCAAGTCTCTTGATTCTTTTGCCTTCTCAATCTGAATTTGAATTTCTCTAGGGAAATGTTCAATTTAATTATTGTATTTTCTCCAAAATTTGTTTCTTTTCCTTTTTATAATTTCTCTTTACTGATATTATCCTGTTGCTTATATATCATTTTCTAGTTCTTTTTCTACCCTAGTTCTTGCTGTTTTCCTTTTGCTCTTTGAGTATATTTAAGGCAGTTATCTTTGTCTAGTGAGTTCCAGTCTGCTTCGTCAGGGACATCCATTTCTACCTACTATTTTGTTCCTTTGAATTTTGTTTCTTAGTATATGTTTCTTCTTTGCCATAAGTTGGGTGTTTGAGAAACTGCCAGTTTGAGAAACTGGCACCCTTTTCCAGTTTTTGAAGACTGGCTGTAATGCCAGGGAAACCATTCACTGGTTGGCTGGATATGTTCTGAGCTTGAAAACTTAGTTAAGCTTTTCTCACATCTTTTTTGAGAATGTGTCTTTTGGACCTGTGTGTGACTTTGTCAATTCTTCCATATACACAACTTCTTTTGACTATCTTAATTTCCCTAGAAGTTTTACCCAAGCTTCTCCTTGGGGCTTTAGATGGTCTGTTGTATTTCTCCATGCATAAACTCTCATTCCCAGGCATCTGCAGGTCTGTAGGCCCCTACAGCTTGCATGAGCAATGGCTGGAGCTTTTCCTCACCCAGGAGTGAATTAGGTGAGACAGGGACCCTCAGGCAGCCCCCATGACTGATCAGAAAGTTGCAGTCAGTGTCTCCTTTACTGGTTTAAGGGAATTGGAAACTAGGCTGAAGCATCGTCTGGACCAAAAATTGCCTTGTGAACGGAATGGAGCACGGGTTAATAAAATGCCACCTAAGTTCCTGCCATTTGGAAGGTGAATGTTTCTTTTTTCTTTTCTCTTTCCCTTAAATTTTTATTTTATATTGGTCTATGGTTGATTCACAATGTTGTGTTAGTTTAAGGTGTACATCAAAATGATTCAGTTATACATAGACATGTGTCTGTTGTTTTTCAAGTTCTTTTCCCATTTAGGTTATTCTAGAATACTGAGTAGAGTTCCTTGTGCTGTATAGTAGGTCTTTGTTGTCACTTTTAAATACAGTAGTGTGTATATCTCAGTCCCAATGCCCAAGCTATCCCCTCCCCCACCCTTGCCCCCTGATAACCATTAAGTTCATTCTCTGTTTCTGTTCTGTAAATAAGTTCATTTGTATCACATCTTTTTCGATTCCACATACAAATGATATATGATTATTTGTCTTTGTCTGACTTAACTTCATTTACTATGATAATTTCTATGTCCATTCATGTTGCTGCAGTTGGCCTCACTTCATTTTTTATGGCTCGGTAATATTCCACTGTATATATGTGCCATGTTTTCTTTATCCATTTATCTTTCAGTGGAAATCTCGGTTGTTTCATGTTTTGCCTATTGTGAGTAGTGCTGCTGTGAACCTAGGGATGGGGGTACATGTATCTTTTTGAATTGCAGTTTTATCTGGGTATATGCCCAGGAGTGGGATTGCTAGGTCATATGGTAATTCTATTTTTAGTTTTTCTGAGGAATCTCTTTACTGTTTTCCATTGTGACTGCATCAGCTTACATTCCCACCAACAGTGCAGGAGGTTTTCCTTTTCTACACACCCTCTCCAGCATTTGTTATTTGTAGGCTTTTTAATGATGGCTGTTCTGACAGGTCTGAGGTGATGTCTCATTGTAGTTTTGATTTACATTTCCCTAATAATTAGTCATGAACATCTTTTCATGTGCCTACTGACCATCTGCATGTCTTCTTTGAGGAAATGTCTATAAAGGTCTTCTGTGCATTTTCAGTTGGGTTGTTTGTTTTTTGTTGAGTTGTAAGAGTTGTTTGTATATTTTGTTTAAGCCTTTGTCAGTTCCATCATTTGCAAATACTTTTCACATTCCATAGGTTGTCTTTTCCTTTTCTTTTTTTATCATTTGCTTTGCAGGGCAAAAATTGATTAGACCCCATTTATTTCTGTTTTTGTTTCCATTATTCTAATGGATCCAAAAAGAGACTGCTGCAGTTTATGTCAAAGAATAGTCTATGTTTTCCTCTAAGATATTTTTAATATCCAGTCTTATGTTTTGGTCTTTAATCCATTTTGAGTTTATTTTTGTGTATGATGTTGAAGAATACTCTGTTTTTTTTTACATGTAGCTGTCCAGATTTTCCAGCATCACTTATTGGAGAGACTATCTTTTCTCCATTGTATATTCTTGCCTACTTTGTTGAAGATTCGTTGACCATTGGTGTATTTTTTTTTTCCCCTGGATTTTCTATCCTGTTATATTGGTTTGTATTTCTTTTTCTGTACCAGTATCATATTGTTTTGATTACTGTAGCTTTGCAGTATAGCCTGAAGTCAGGGACCCTGATTGCCTGAGTTCCGTTTTTCTTAAGATTGCTTTGGCTATTTGGTGTCTTTCGTGTCTCCATAGAAATTTAATTTCTTCTTTTTTGTTCTGGTTCTGTGAAAAATGCCATTGGTAAGTTGGTAGATATTGCATTAAGTCTGTAGATTGCCTTGGGTTGTATAGTCATTTGGACAATGTTGAGTCTTCCAATCCAAGGATATGGTATATCTTTCTATCTGTGTTATCTTCAATTTCTTTCATCAGCATCTTATAGCTTTCAAGGTATAGGTTTTTTGTTTCCTTAAGTAAGTTTATTCCTAGGTATTTTATTCTTTTTATGTGATGGTACATGGGGTTGTTTATTCAATTTCTTTTCCTGATCTTTTGTTTGTTATTATATAGAAATGTAATAGATTATTCTATGTTTTAATTTTGTATCCTGCAGTTTTACCTAATTCATTGATGATCTCTAGTGTTTTCTGTAGCATTATTAGGATTTTCTATGTGTAATATCATATCATCTGGAAACAGCAACAGTTTTACTTCTTCATTTATAATTTGGATTTCTTTTATTTCTTCTCTGATTGCCAAGCCTAGGACTTCCAAACCTATGTTGAATAAAAGTGGTGAGAGTGGACATTCTTGTTTTGTTTCTGATCTTAGAGGAAATGCTTTCAGCTTTTCAACATTGAAATAGATGTTAGTTGTAGGCTTGTTATATATGGCCTTTATTATGTTGAGGTAGGTTCTTTCTATGCCCCCTTTCTGGAAAGTTTTTATAAATGGGTGTTGTATTTTGTCAAAACATTGTTCTTCACCTGTTGAGATGATCATATGATTTTTATTCAGCAATTTGTTAATACAATATATTGCACTGATTGATTTGTGGACATTGAAAAACCCTTGTATTCCTGGGGTAAGCCCCACTTGCTCAGATATGCAGATAACACCACCATTATGACAGAAAGTGAAGAAGAACTAAAGAGCCTCTTGATGAAAGTGAAAGAGGAGAGTGAAAAAGTTTGCTTAACACTCAACATTCAGAAAACTAAGATCATGGCATCTGGTCCCATCACTTCATGGCAGATAGATGGGGAAACAGTGGAAATAGTAGCTGATTTTATTTTTCTGGGCTCCAAAATCACTGCAGATGGTGATTGCAGCCATGAAATTAAAAGACTCTTACTCCTTGGAAGGAAAGTTATGACCAACCTAGACAGCATATTAAAAAGCAGAGACATTACTTTGCCAAAAAAGGTCCGTCTAGTCAAAGCTATGGTTTTTCCAGTGGTCATGTATGGATGTGAGAGTTGGACTATGAAGAAAACTGAGCACCGAAGAATTGATGCTTTTGAACTGTGGTGTTGGAGAAGACTCTTGAGAGTCCCTTGGACTGCAAGGAGATCCAACCAGTCCATCCTATAGGAGATCAGTCCTGGGTGTTCATTGGACAGACTGATGTTGAAGCTGAAACTCCAATACTTTGTCCACCTGATGCAAAGAGCTGGCTCATTGGAAAAGACCTTGATGCTGGAAAGGATTGAAGGCAGGAGGAGAAGGGGACGACAGAGGATGAGATGGTTGGATGGCATCATCGACTTGATGGACATGAGTTTGGGTGGGCTCCGGGAGTTGGTGATGGACAGGGAGGCCTGGCGTGCTGCAGTTCATGGGGTTGCAAAGAGTCAGACACGTCTGAGCAACTGAACTGAACTGATCATGGTGCTTGATCCTTTTAATGTGTTGTTGAATTCTAGTATTTTGTTGAGGATATTTACATCTGTCATCATCAGTGATATTGGCCTGTAATTTTCTCTTTTTGTGGTATCTTTGGTTTTGGTATCAGGGTGATAGAATGAGTTTGGGAGTGTTCCTTCCTCTGCAATTTTTTGGAATAGTTTTAGAAGGATAGGTGTCAACTCTTACCTAAAGGAGTGTGTGATAGAATTTGCCTGTGAAACCATCAGGTTCTACATTTGTTTTGTTGAGTTTTTTTAATCACAGTTTCAATTTCAGTACTTGTGATAGGTCTGTTCATATTTGCTATTTCTTCCTGGTTCAGTTTGGAGAGATGAAACCTTTCTAAGAATTTGTCCATTTCTTTTAGGTTGTACATTGCATTGGCATATAGTTGTTTGTGTTAGTCTCTTATGAGTCTTTATATTTTTGTGGTGTCAGTTGTAACATCTCTTTTTTCATTCTAATTTTATTGATTTTAGCCCTCTCCCCCTTTTTTTTCCCCTCTCCCTTTTTTCTTGATGAGTCTGGCTAAAGGTTTCTTGATATTATGTTTTCAGAGAACAAACTTTTAGTTTCATTTGTCTTTTCTATTGTTTTCTTCATCTCTATTTCATTTATTTCTGCTCTGATCTTTAAGACTTCTTTCTTTCTACTGACTTGGGACTTTGTTAGTTCTTTTTTCTCTGGTTGCTCTAGGGTGTAAGGTTATGTTGTTTATTTGAGATTTTTCTTGTTTCCTGAGGTAAGATTGCATTGCTATAAACTTCCTCCTTAGAACTGCTTCTGTTGCATCCATAGGGTTTGGATTATGTTTTTGTTGTCATTTGTCTCTAGGTGTTTTTTTAAAATTTCCTCTTTGATTTCTTCAGTGATCCATTGATTGTTCTGCCTCCAAGAATATTTGTGCTTTTTGGTTTTTCCTTCTCTTAATTTCTAATCTTGTTGCATTGTGGTTGGAAAAGATGCTTGATGTGATTTAAATTTTCTCAAGTTTGGCAAGACTGGCTTTGTGCCCCAACATGTGATCAGTCCTGGAGAATGTTCCAGGTACACTTGAAAACAATGTGTATTGTGCTGTTTGGGGATGGAATGCTCTATAAATATCAGTGAAGTCCATCTGGTCTTTTGTGTCATTTAAGGCCTGTGTTTCCTTATTGGTTTTTCTGTATAGATGATCAGTCCATTGATGAAAGTGAGGTGTTAAAAGCCCCTCACTATTGTTGTGTTACTGTTGAATTCTCCTTTTATGGCTGTTAGTGTTTGTTTTGTATACTGAAGTGCTCTTATCTTGGGTGCATGTATAAGTGTTATATCTTCTTGGATTGATCCCTTGATCATATGTAATGTCCTTCCTTGTGTCTTGTAACAGTCTATATTTTAAAGTCTGTGTTGTCTGATAAGAGTCTTGCTACTCCAGCTTTATTTTGATTTCCATATGCATGGAATATCTGTTTCCATCCCCTTTCTTTTAAGTATGTATGTGTCCCTAGGTCTGAAGTGAGTCTTGTAGACAGTGAATGTACAGTTTTATGTGTTTGTATCCATTCAACCAGTCTATGTCTTTTGGTTGGAGCATTTAATCCATTTCATTGAATAAATAACAATATGTATGTTCCTGTTGCCCTTTTCTTATTTTTGGTTTGTGTGTGAGCCATTATCCCCTCGGTAGGAGATGTGACGATGCTGTGGTGACCAGGCCTGAACTGGCCTCCCCTTTGCTGTGGTTGTCACTGCCCTGTCAGAGGTGGGTCTGCCCCCTAGAAGTTGGAGTGGAAATCCCCAGATCTGTTTCTTGTCTGTGTTTCTGATCCACAGTGTGAGGTAGGCAGGGTTGGAGCACGCCCACTGGAAGGGAAGCTACTAGTATTCCTCCTCTGGAACTGTTTACCTGTTGTATGAGCTCTCGATTACACTGTTGCTGGCACTGCTCTCAGCCCCACCTTAACTATGGGTATGCTTGTAATTGGCCCTGGTGTCTTTCAGATGTTGTTTTCACTGGGCCACCAGCACAGATCCACTGAAGTCAAGTTCCTGTATTTGGAACAGTGATCATAGATCTGGACCCACTGTGGGCTCTGTGAGAGCAGCTCAGACTCTGGTCTGGCTCAACCCCCATGTGTACATGCCTGCAAAGTCTGCAGCTGCTAAAACTAGACCCATCTTGGCTATGGGAGCATTTTTTGTTCTTCTAGATGTTCTGTAGGCACTGAGTTTAGGAAGCCAGTTGTAGGTCACCCAGTTGTGGGGTTATCAATTTGTGATTTGCATAGCTAGTTACATGGGGATCTTTTTTGTCATTTTAGGTGTCTGAGGTTCTCTGCTAGTGTTCAGCCGGTGTTCTGTGAGAATTGTCCCATTTGTAGATGTGTGCTGGATGCCTTGTGTGGAGAGATGAACTCCACGTCCTCCTACTCCCCCACCATCTTGACTCCTGATATATTTTTTTCTCTGTATTTTTGCCTTCTCCAAAATGTTACTTAAGTGTATTCAGACAGTTTATAGTCTTTTTCACTTGGCATAGTAATGAGATTTATTCATGTTGTTGTTGTGTTTATAACTAATTTATTTACTTTTTATTGCTGAGTTAAATCCTGTGGTGTGGTTGTTCCACAGTTTGTTTATCCATTCTCTAGTTGACTTGGATTGTTTGTTGGTTTGAAAATAAAACTGCTAACTGCAAGTTTTGTGTGAATATAACTTTCATTTTACTTGGAGCAGGGTTGCTGGATCATGTGCTGAGTGTATGTTTAACTTTATAAGAAACTTACAAATTGTTTTCCAGAGTGGCCATATGATTTTGCATTTCTACCAACAGTTTATGAAAGTGCCAGTTGCTCCACATCCTTGTCAGCCCTTGGTATTGTCAGGTTTTCAAAGCTATGGTTTTTCCAGTGGTCATGTATGGATGTGAGAATTGGACCATAAAGAAAGCTGAGTGGCCAAGAATTGATGCTTTTGAACTGTGGTGTTGGAGAAGACTCTTGAGAGTCCCTTGGACAGCAAGGAGATCCAACCAGTCCATCCTAAAGGAAATCAGTCCTGAATATTCATTGGAAGGACTGATGCTGAAGCTGAAGCTCAAATACTTTGGCCAGCTGGTGCAGAGACCTGACTCATTGGAAAAGACCCTGATGGTGGGAAGGATTGAAGGCAGGAGGAGAAGGGAACAACAGGTTGAGATGGTTGGATGGCATCACTGACTGGATGGACATGAGTTTGAGCAAGCTCCAGGAGTTGATGATGGACAGGAAAGCCTGGCATGTTGCAGTCCATGGGGTCGCAAAGAGTCGGACATGACTGATTGAACTGAATTTCTGATAGATAGATAGTTATATCTCACTGTAGTTTTAATTTGCATTTTTGTAATGATTGTGGATGTCCAACTGTGGATGTCTTTTCTTGTGCTTATCTGCCATCCATTTTTATCTTTGGTGAAATGTCTGCTCACCTCTTTTGTGTGTTTTTAAATTGGGTTATTTGTTTATATTGTTAAGTTCTTGAGAGTTCTATATATATTCTGAGTATAGGTCCTTTATCAGATGAATGATTTGCAGGTATTTTCTCCTGTTGGCTTTTCATTCCCTTAAGAGTGTTTTCTGAAGAGTAGACGTTCTTAATTTTAATTGTCTAGTTTATACATTTAGAAAATCTCTGTTGTGCTTGGTGCATTATCTAAGAACCCAAGGCCTCAAAGGTTTTCTCCTTTGTGAAGCAATAGAAGTGTTACTATTTTAGGTGTTATATTTAGGTCTGATCCACTTTGAGTCGTGTTAATAGTGCACGGCATGTACATTTCTTATGAACAAGCTGATTTAATCATAAGAGATTTAAGGAAACGGCATTATTTATGGAGAAGATGATATGAAACAGGGTTGAAGGAATGCTTTCCTCTGTGTAAAGGATCTCCTTACACAGATGCAAGATAGTAGACCCTGCAAATTCTGCGATCCTTGGTATCAAAATTACTTTCATAACAGTTTTTCAGAATAAGGAGACTGTAGTAGCACACACAAATTTCTTTTGTACTGCTCTTTAGGGCTTAAAATGAATCTTGTTTCCAGGTGAAATACACACTAGTGTTCCTAGAAAGAGAAACAGTTCCTGAAGCTTCATAAAAATCAGCTCTCCAATAAATTGGCTTTAAAAGAGAATCTCAGTTTCTTTCCCTTCAAAAACTAATAGATGATAAATATGTTCCTCCTGACTGGGTGGTGTTTTGTTTTCTTTTGTTTTTTTAATCCAGAAGGAATAAATTTAAATATCCTTGAGATGCAGAAAAGTCTTGATTTAGAAAATTTTACCTGATTTTAAAATTTCTTTATTTCTATGAATATGTTGATGCTGCTTATCAGTTACTCATATTTATTAAGGACCTCTGGGTATGCGCAACTCTATTCTTGCTGCTGGAGTGGGGCAGGGTGAGAAAGACAGATGCCAGCGAGATCCAGAGTGTGCCATGAGAATTACCATGAGAATCACATGAGAATTAGGAAGGAGGTTAAGATTCATACAAGAGTAGCTATTGTGAAATAGGAAAAGTCACATCCCTTAAGACAGGAACAGAAAATGAACTGGACCTTTTATACTCAAAGCATGTTCTGCAGACCAGAGCATGGGAGCTTGTTAGAAATGCAGAATACCAGGCCTCTCATGTGGTTTTTGTTGTGTGTGTGTGTGTGTGTGTGTGTGCGTGTTTTTATTTTACTGAGGTTTAATTGACTTATAACAGTGTTACTTTCAAGGGGTACAGTGCAATGATGCAGTATTTATGAGAGTTTATAATATTCCTCTGTGTGTGTTTATGACATCTTGTTTATCCATTCATCTGTTGATGGACACTTGGATTGCCTCTGCTTTGTAGTTTTTGAGAATAGTACTACTATGAACAAGGAAAGGGTCATTTTTCTCTACAATATTTTTACACTAATTTTTGGCTGCACTGGGTCTTCACTGTTGCACACAGGCTTTCTCCAGTTGTGATGAGCAGAGACTACTCTCTAGTTGTGGTGCATGGGCTTCTCATTGCAGCGGCGTCTCTTGTTGTGGAGCATTGACTCTAGGGTGTACAGGCTTAGTTGCTCCTCGACATGTGGGATCTTCCCGGACCAGAGATGTAACCTGTGTTTCCTGCATTGGTAGGTGGACTCTTAACCCCTGGACCACCAAGGAAGTCCCAGGAAGGGCTATTTTTAAAGTTTTACTTTTAATTTTCTTAACACTTTGGTGCCCAGTACTTCCACTACCAGGCACTAGAGATGTTGTCAGTAACATTTGAAATTTTGACTTTTAAAATGTCCTTGGTGTTCCACAAAGCACCATGAGTTCTGCCACGTACCTTCCCTGAATGAGTTTAGATCCAGCCTGTAAATCTTTGGTCCTTAGAATTGGAAGCTGACATTTTATAACTGAGAGATTTCTCACCAAGACTAAAGACCCCTCAGTTCTCCGGGGACGTTGAAGGTTGAGCACGCTGGAGCCCCAGGACTTGGTGGCTTGCGCTGCTGGGGTGCAGGGGTGACTGTCCTTCCTGGACTTGAGTCAGCACTGTACCACGCAGCCTTCCCTGAGCTGCTGCCATTCCCGCCTGCTTGGTTCCAAAGCCTGATGAGTTTGAGTTCTTTGTTCCCAGAGATGAGCCCCAGGGTAGTTTGCAGGGCAAGTAAGTGAAGTCTGCAGTCATTTCTGAAGAGGTGCAGTGAATGTGACTGCTTTGTATGTAGGTGCTCAGAAATTCTGGGAGAAAGTCTTTAATTCCTCTTGGATAGAAAGGTGACAGCTTGCATCTTTTGACCCCGTGCACCTTTCCTAGGAAACACACGTTCCCTAGGGAAATGCCTACAAGATCAGATGCTTGCAAGAATTTATTGATAACCTGCTTTAGGCCAAGCCCATGTCAGTCAGAGAACTCCAGTCAGAGAACTCCATCCTAGTGTCTTTGTTCCAGTCACAGAATTAAATCTAGGGGCCCCCAATTGACCTTTGATGATACATTGTTATCCCAACAAGGACAGAGTGAACATTTGATATATACAGTTTATATGAAATAAAGGAAAAAATGGGTGTTTTTAAAAATTTTGTTGTTTAATCACTCAGTCATGTCTGACTCTCTGCCACCCCATGGACTGTAGCCCTCTAGGGTCCTCTATCCATAGGAATTTTCCAAGCAAGAAGACTGGAGTGGGTTGCCATTCCCTTCTCCAGGGGATCTTTGCTACCCAGGGATCGAACCTAGGTCTCCTAGGTGGATTCTCTATCATCTGAACCGTAAATACGCAGTAAATAGCACCTTTTGTTATTCTTTACAGTTGAGACTTCTGAGGCTCAGAAAAGTCACACAACCTATTCTAGGTCACATAACTATGAATGTAAGTCTTTTTTTACTTTCAAAGAGAATTTTGATTCCTGTCTGATTAGCTAGACAGCATTTATCCTAATATTATGCAAGGTCAACTACTGTAAGTATAATGCATTAGTTGGGAATATTTAATGTTTTAAGTTTTTTGCTTTTATATTTTTGGTTTGTTTTGATGTTATCTTTTGATTGGCATTGTAATCAGGTGGAACATAAGCTTTGGGGAAAGGTCTATGTGCTCTCTCCAGGCCACATAATAGCTGTTGAATGGATCACTGCTGAGTGGAACGGGGAAGTGACAAATCCTGGGGCCTACAGTGTTGACCTGTGTAGCTGGTCTCACATTAGAAGCATGTCCCTGAGAATTCTCCTTCATCAGCTCCTTTGGGTCCCTCGCATGTGATACTTGCCGCCTTGGTTGCATCTGTTAGTTGTTGCACTGAAGACACTTGGATATTTTACAGACTTTTGTTAAATCCCGGGGCTTATGACTGTCTGAAATGCTTCTCTTAACGCCTTTTGAAGTTGGGCAGCAAGAAACAAAGAGCCCTGCATGCCCCAAGAGTGTGTAGTGCTCTTTGCTTTTTAGAAAGTGCGTTCTTTGCTTCTGTCCCTGATGGGTAATCACAGCCTTGCTCTGGGCACCTCTGGAGCAGATGCAGGAGGAGGAGCAGGGCAGACACAGCTCACCGCAGTGGTGGCTGTGACGGTGGCCCCAGGGCTAACACAACTGACCATGGATGCAATTTGTTTATATCAGTAGCATCTCCACTCCTTACACGTGCCTCCAGTAAGCCATTCCATTGGGTGCTCCTTCTTCTTTGAATCTTCATGTCAAAGCAGGCTTCTGGGCCAGCGGGGTTTTTTGATTCATGGAATGATGATAAGTCAAAAAGTGCCACTTTAGGGACTGAACTCGATGGCTGTTATGTAAAGTCTAACATACTTCCATAAGTATCATCTGTGTTTCTCTGGTAAAAGTATTTTCTTGGTTGTATTGGTTCTGATGACTAAACAGCAATAAAAATGTCTTTGAAAAGACAAAGGAAACAAACACTGTTAAATTCGCCTTCTTAAATGAGGAAGAGTTTTAATTTTTCTCCCAAGAACCGTCTCAGATTTAGGCTCTTTTTTTAGGAGCGTCTTAGCATAAATGTTAACAGTATTTTTCCTATTGTTCAGTTCAGTTCAGTCGCTCAGTTGTGTCCAACTCTTGGCGGTCCCATGAACCACAGCACGCCAGGCCTCCCTGTCCATCACCAACTCTCAGAGCCCCAAACCCAAACCCATGTCCATCGAGTTGATGATGCCGTCCAACCATCTCATCCTCTGTCGTCCCCTTCTCTTCCTGCCCTCAGTCTTTCCCAGCATCAGGGTCTTTTCCAATGAGTCAGCTCTTCGTATCAGGTGGCCAGAGTGTTGGAGTTTCAGCTTCAACATCAGTCCTTCCAATGAACACCCAGGACTGATCTCCTTTAGGATGGACTTGTTGAATCTCCTTGAAGTTCAAGGGTCTCTCAAGAGTCTTCTCCAACACCACAGTTTAAAAGCATCAGTTTTTTGGCACTCATTCTTCTGTTCTTGATGGGTACAGCTTTCTTCGTAGTCCAACTCTCACATCCATACATGACCACTGGAAAAACCATGGCCTTGACTAGACAGACCTTTGTTGGCAAAGTAATGTCTCTGCTTTTTAATATGCTGTCTAGGTTGGTCATAACTTTTCCTTCCAAGGAGTAAGCGTCTTTTAATTTCATGGCTGCAGTCACCATTTGCAGTGATTTTGGAGCCCAGAAATAATAAAGTCAGCCACTGTTTCCCCTGATTCCCCATCTATCTGCCATGAAGTGATGGGACCAGATGCCATGATCTTAGTTTTCTGAATGTTGAGTTTTAAGCCAGCTTTTTCACTCTCTTCTTTCACTTTCATCAAGAGGCTCTTTAGTTCTTCTTCACTTTTCCTATTGTTAGTGGAACTCTAATTCTGTAAGTGTCTGCCTGTTTGTCTCTTGAAGTGATTTCATTAGATGGTTTGTAATTAACTGTCTGACATCATTAATCTTATATTCAGAGTCTGGATTTGTGTTCTCTGGAAGCCAAGGGTTAAAATTCCTTTGGTTGAACCGTTGGCCATCTAATCACTGTTACACAGGAAGCATTAAAATTATGATAAAAATGAGCAGTTAGGGACTGGTGATCTCTCAAATGAACCTGCCTGTTACATTGATTCAATGCACAGGAAAAAAAGATCCAAAGGATTCAGGAAACTTTGGAATACACATCTCTGTGTATGCTAGTGCAGCTGTTATTGACAGGGAGGTGTGGGGAAATCCTGAAACCCTTTCAGGGTTCCATGAGGACAGAGTTATTGCCATCATAATATTAAGACACTTTTTACCTTTTTTTGCTGTGTCAATATTTGCATTGATGGTGCAAAAGCAAAGGCAGGGAAAACTGCTTGTCCTTAGCATGAATGAAGGCGGTGGCTTCAAACTCTACTAGTTAATGGCCACCTCTTTCTTCATCTCCATGCTACTAGTGTTCAAAGAAACTGTTTCACGTAAGCATGTCTTCCTGTAGCAGTAAAAATTATTTTATTAAAACCTCGACCCCGAGGGCATCTCTCTTATGTAATGCATAATGACACGTGAGGTACACATAAAGTATCTTTCATTCCTAGATACATCCATGGTCTGGTTATCTCAGGGAAGAGACCTGGGACCTAGCAGGACTGCCCTGAGGATAGCAAGAGTTCCAAAGAAGTCTTGAGCTTGAATGATTTCTGTTGTCATTGGTGTTGGTAGCTGTGTTGGTGGGATGTCTGAAACTGTTTTGTGTGTTTTGTGGATAGAGCAAGTGGGTAGGTCTATGAGAAGTACTGAGAATTGGGGTTTTCTTTGTGGGGAGGGAGATACTACTGGGCTGAGGAAAATGAGCAAGAATCCTGTCATGCTGGGTATGAATTCAAGATGTCACACTAAACTTAGACGGAAGGTATTTATGACACCTTTGCTCTGTCCTTCCTTCCCTGATGGCTCAGTTGGTAAATAATCTGCCTACAACACAGGAGACCCGGCTTCGATCTCTGGGTGGGGAAGATTCCCCTGGAGAAGGAAATGGCAGCCCATGCCGGTATTCTTGCCTGGGAAGTCCCATGGATAGAGGAGCCTGGTGGACTTACAGCCCATGGTGTCAAAAAGAGTCAGACACCACTGAGTGACTCCACCACCACCTTGCTCTGTCCAGTCAGTGCAATGATACTCTGCTGGCAAAGAGGACACCTAGGTCTCAGAGCTTAATTTCTAAATGCCCGGGCTCCTTGGAGAAATGGCTGATTCAAGGTCTGAGGCAAGTACAAGGCTAGCTTGGCATGCTTTTTGTGTCAGAAAGCAAGGAGGTGCTCAGAGACTGTTAGGGTTGTATCAAAGTGACACAGAGTTTGGCTTGAAGAGCTTCTGATGGCTGAATTTGGCTGAATTTGGCTGAATTTGGGACAGTTTGGGCATGAGAAAGAATGATGAAACAGTAATGAGTAATAATAACACACTGGCTTTAGAAAAGTCCACGAAACTTCCTGGGAGGGAGGGAGAGAGGGACAGAGCGTAAGAGAGAGAATAATACATTGCCACCTAATATATGAAAGGGGAATGGTATTAATATTTGAAAATCATTGTGTAACCCCTGAAGTGGTAATTGATTCAGGTGAAAGTTAACTGATACTGAAACTGCTCTCAGGGAGAATGGATAGTCACAGAATGTCAAATGTCACCCTAGTTATTACTTACTAAGTACCAAGGGCTATAAAGACACTTTTGCTAAGGGGAAATCTGGCAGACCCCACTTTAACTTGATGATCAGACAGCGTCAGCACTGAGGACAAAGCCAGGTGTCATGGGCACCTGCGGAGCACAGCTCTGCCCCCAGGGTGGTCTGGCCCGGAAGCAGCAGTCTTGAGTCTGACTGAGCCTCTCTATCCAACCACCAAATTACAGGAAATCCAAGGGGACCAGAGTCTGTTAAATACCATCCTGGGGCTGCAAAAACCAGAAAACCAAAACCCTCTAGACTCAGGCAAACTCTGCAGTCAGATGAACCAGTTTCTTCAAAGATCAGTTGTGAGAAAAAAACACGAAGGAGACATGAGGAAGGACTTGAGCCATATTGACCAACGTATGGACCTTATTTGGATCCTGATACAAATACATTTGGGAGCTGAAAAAAATAAGTTAGTAATGATTCTGAACACAGACTGTATATTTGCTGGTAACACAGGGTGAAATTACAGTATATTTACAGTTTTAAAATAATTTGGAAGGAGGGCAGTTGGGTCTGGATACAGATGGAACAAGACTAGCTGTGGATCAGTCATTGCTAGGGTGTTCGCTCACATGTGTGTTCATGACACTATTCAGTATACTTAGGAGTATATTTGATGGTTTTATAATTAAAGATACCGCTAATTAATAGGGAATAGCTTGACGTTTTGCATCTCTTAATACAAGGCATTGAGAAACACATGTCCTCTGTTTAGAATTGGCACCAGTAATATTTAACTTGAATCTATCAGAAAACAATCAGCTAAGCTCAGAATTATGTGATATTCTACAAGGCAATTTTCTTGGGTTGTCTAAAAAAGGTCAGTGTTACAAAAAGCAACAAAAAATAGTGTCATAAGAGTACCATCAAATGCAGTGAGTGATCCTTGCTTGAGTGGATCCCTTTTGCCCTTAAAAAGTTATGAAAAATAACTGAAAATAAGAAAAGGTATTATTGAATAAGTATTATTTTGGGTATGATTATGTTCGTGTGATTCTGTAGGAGAATGTCCTTATTCTTGGGAGATGTGTACTGAAATATTCTAGGGTGAATTGTATGGTGTCTGCAAATTACTTGAAACATGTGGGTTAGGTTGCCTCATATTAAATCACTGTTTTCCTAGGTTGGAAACATTAAAATATCAGCAGATGCCTAAGGTTCAAGCTAATGTTTGTTGAGAGAGAGAGAGAAAAAAAAAGCAGCTGGGGGTTGCAGGTGAAGCATATACAAAAGCATATACTATTCTTTGACCTTTCTGCGGGTTTGAACTTTTTCAACATAGTTGGGAACAAACAAGTAGTCAACATATAAAAAAGAACCCTCAGCAAATACATGTTTGTTAGGTTAAGTGTGCTGGCAACATTCTCTCTGGGAATAATTGCCTGTAATAGTGTTTAATATAATTAATTCTAAACTACTTAAATTGATTCAGAATGTAGAAAAATCTTTATTTCATTGTATGAACTTTCATATGACAAAGAAAAGAAAAAAGTAAAGAACTATAGGTGGAAACTAAGAAGAGAGGAGCTTAGTGATAAGGAATATTACTTTTTTACATAGATGGCATTTAAAGACAAATCCACTGTAGGGGAGAATGTTCTTATTTTTTGTCTAGAGATCAGAAATGTCTTTTAGCTAAATACGTATGGCCTTGACATCGCCTGTAAGATAGGATATATCTCCAGAATTTGAAGAGAAGACCTCTTCTTTTCTAGCCCTTCCCTGGTGGCTGTGAGGGGTCAGTTGAGGCACATTTTGTTCACAGTTATTGGGGTCTTGGGAGTAGCCACAGCAGACTGACTGCATCCCATGATGAAGTCATGGGACGGTGATCCCTGCTCCTGGAGAAGATTTCCCTGAGTGATTATAACAGTCCCTGATTTTGTTCTCCTTTTTTCCAATTCAAAACAGATCCCTAAGGAAGTGGCTGATATCTTTAACGCCCCCAGTGATGATGAAGAGTTCGTTGGTTTCCGAGATGATGTTCCCATGGAAACCCTCTCATCCGAGGAGAGCTGTGATAGTTTTGACTCACTGGAGTCGGGGAAGCAGGTATGGGTGCCTCCTTTGAAGGCATGTATTTGTCTGGAAGCCTGGATCTTGGTTTGGATTTTATTTTTATATGAATGTGGTCTGAAATTGGTGGTATCAGTTAATTGTTGAGCATCTTATTTTATCATTAGTGCCTTCATGTTTCAAGAATCTGGTGAGGGTACCTTGCTCAGTTTTGCTGTTTCAATCCTTTCTGTGTACAAGATTTTTTTTCCCCAGTGAACAGGACCTCACACGATCAGATCTGCTTGCTTTGCCCCCTTGGGGCTGCAGCCTGTGGTGAGGCTGTATTGGGAGTGCTCCCACCCAGCTGGTGGGGACAGGTGGGTCCCATAGGAGTGTGTGGTGACCGTCCGCCTCTGTGCCCTTGCGATGTGGCTCCGTCTGCACCTCACTCATGGAACTGCTGGCAAAAGCATGATTCTTCCATTAATTCCTTTGATCTGTGGTTGACATAGGTTACAGTTCTCAGAGAGGTAGATTCCTTAAGGTTTATGTTGTGATTTAGTAAGAGTGTGGCCGGAGTATGCAGCCTTCTGCGGCATTTTCTTCTGAGTTCATAACGGCACTCAGAATTCCTCCTTCTCCCTCGACCATGGCCTCTCCTCACAGGCAATGAGTTAAATCCACCCAGCTTCTACTAGGCAGTAGTGGAGGGAGGCAGTTAATTATGTAAGTGAAGCGCCTGTGTCGTGACCGTTTGTGGGGTCCTCACCTTACTCGATGCCCTGCAGCATGTGACGCCCCTCAGCCGCCTGCTTCCACTGCCCTTGGGCTCGCTCTCTCTTCTCCACGGTTTCGTCTTCAGACCTTCCACTTTGGCCTGGTCTCAGCCGTTGCCTCCTGTTGTTCATGGTGTGGCTTTTCTCTCCAGCACCAGATGTACTTCTGATAGCGCTTGGATCTATCTTCATTGTCTAAGGGAAATAGGAAACTTACCATTTCCCCCAGCCCTGGTTGTCTGTCTTTGGCGCTTTTATCTTTTTTTTTTTTTTTTTTTATCTTTTATCTCTGTCTTTGGAGCTCCTGACCCCTCCCACTGCTCGCCCATCTCCTCGACTCCCTCGCAGGAGTTGAATCTTCTTCCGCATTCCTCACCTCCATCCCTTCCGTGCTCTCCTCTCTTCAGCCGTCGTGGTCCTCATAGCCCTTCAGCTGAGCTCTGGTCACCACCAGTTTCACAGGTGATGAAGCTGAAGCGTGGGGAGGTGAGCGATGAACAAGTCCCCACATCTGGGAAGTGACTGGGCTGGGATGTCTCCTGTCTCAGAGCCCCACTTCTCAGCGCCGAGGCTTCCCCGTCTCTGACCCGCAGGCTCAGCTGCAGTAGACGCCCCTCCGCATGCACCGTCTTACCCTCTATGCACTCCCCAGGCTCCTCATCCTGCCTCTGCGCTCCCAGCACTTTTCTAGCCGCGACCCCAGTTCAGATCCAGGTCAGACGCTGCTGCCTCTGTGAAGTCTCAGGGGATTTTCTTACTTTCTCTGCACCGTGGTGCTGTGTCTCCCTTACAACGCTGATCCTCGCCATGGTGACCTGGGGACTTGTCCAACTCCCTTACCAAGTGGTAATCTCCTTGATGGAAGAGGCTCACACTTGAACCGTCTTTCCAGCTTCCCTAGATCAGATCCTTTTCCTCTGGTTTCCTGCATGCAGCACCCACGGATGAAGGATCCTGGTCTCCATGCTCCATGTCTGACCGGCTCAGCTGCCATCACTTTCCAGTCTGTTTCTTCATGTTCCGTGAGCTTCAGAAGAGGAAAACATCACCATTCTGTTAGCTCCTCTTCTGATGTGTCATTTGCTTACGTTCTGATCATGATAGATATAGGTCACCCAGGCCCATAACATATTGCCTGGTACTGATTTTTAAAGATAGCAGCCGGTTTTCGGAGAGCAGAGAGCTGCGTCAAGGTTGTAGCCAGCAACGCAGGAGGCTGTGAGGAGTGGATGCTTGTTTGCTTCCTACAGACCCTCGCTGAAGACAGGTTTCACACCCTGTGAAAGCAGGAGCCTTGGTTTAGGACTGCGGCCTAGCTGGTTTTCTCCATCAGAGCTGGCCACCAAAGTCCTGACCTCGCCCTGGCTGACCGCTGCCTGTGAGACTAGCTCACAGCACAGAAGCAGCCAGAGGACCGTGGGTGGGAGCTGCTGTCCCCAGGCGTGACCTGCTTGGGCCCGGCGGGGACGTTGGGTAGGCGGTGAGTGTGCACAGGCCCCCGCAGTCCACGGGACTGTGCGGCAGCCCGGGGCCCCTGGGCCAGGTGTTTCCTGCCCTCGGGGGTGGTGGGTTTCCTTGGGAGCCCACCACAAGCACCGTCCTTCCTTCATGATAAACCCGGGCCTGTGCTTCCCTGCCCCCACCGCACGGGCTCCCGGTCCCATCCGTTCTAACCCCCCGAGAGAAGCCACGTGAGCTTGCACACAGTCCGTGCAGCGAGTTCCGACGCTGGTCCCCCTGAAACACAATTTGAATTTCACTTTAAAGAAACTTCTCTTTTGTGGTGATTTTTTTTTTTAAGCAGCTGCACCACAGTTATCAACAAAGGAACAAAATAATTTAGCTCAGCACACTCACTCCAATTACCCATAATAATTCATAGGAGACATTTTTAAGCTTAAAAAAAAATGCTGGATATAGGCATTTCTTTCTCTGTCCTCCTGGAAGTTTTTTCCACTCATCTATTATATCTATTTTTCTCCAGAGATTATCTGAGCTCGAATAAGTATGTAATTAAAGTCAGGGAGAAGGCGGGGGGAGAGAGACTCCAGCCGGGAGTGGTGTGACGAGGGGTCACTGCTATATTGGGTGTGGGAGGGAGCGACGCTAGTGGCAGCTGGGGACACAGGCTCCAGGCTTGGCTGCCGGCTTGGAGGAGGCTGGTTTATGGGTCCCCGTTCTGTCCCGAAATTCATTCTTTTCCTCTCCTTTCTTTCAAGTTTGCCACCTATTTCTTTGAGTTCAAAAGATAGAAAAATTTCAATGTCCTCTCTGAGCCAGCCGTGTACCATCGTTCCTGGGGCTCACTTGCTGCCTGTGGGCGGTGGCGTCTCAGCTCCCACGAGAGAGACGGGGCTTTCCAGGGGTGGGAGGGTTGGGGCTCTTCTGTCAGTCCCCTGTGGTAGTGGGTAATGGAGCCGCTGTGCCCCCTCAGCAGTGGGCGGGGAGGGGTGTGGAGGCCCATCCCTGCAGGGAAGCCTGCTCTGGGAGAAGGGGCGTCTCCCCTCGGAGGAGCCCAAAGGGTCCTGTTACACAGGAAAGCCATCGTGTGGGGAAGCTAGGTTTTCTCCTGTCATCTTCTCTAGTATGTTTCACGTTCTGTGTCAAAGTGGACGTTTCTGATGGCCTGTGCTGGAAGGAGAAACTGAATTTCATCCACCCTTACTGGTTAGCCAGATGACAGAGGCTGTGGCCATTCTAATTTTCGGAAATTGTTCAATTTGTGGGTCTAAATTTCTGCAAACTCTAGAAAATACGTATATGTGTGTGTGTGTGTGTCTGTGTGTTTATTGTGTTAAAATACACGTAAGATTTACCACTTAACCATTTTTGAGTGCAGGTGAGTCCCCAGTGTCCTGCCTGCAAGACACTTGAGCAGCACTGAGTACCTTCACAGTGTCTTGCGGCTTCCACCGTGATCTATTTCCAGAATGTTTTCATCATCTCATCATCTCAGACAGAAACTCTGTACCCATGAAACGTTCACTCCCACTGCCCCCGGCCTCTGTTTTCCCTTTTTTCCATGACACGTATGTGTGTTTTTAATTTAGCAGGATGTGCGTTTCCATTCCAAATACTTCACAGAAGAGCTCAGAAGAATTTTTATAGAGGACACTGACTCAGAGATGGAAGATTTTGAAGGATTTACGCAGACTGATCTCAATGTTAATAGTAACCCAGAGGTAATGGGAATAATTACCCACGTGAGGGAGTGTGGGTTGTAGTATTTTTAGTCCTGTTTCTGAATTGTGCTTCTACTTGTAAGAAGTCTCTTCACACATGAAAAGGTTTTACTTTTTCTTACATGTTTATCTTCTAAGCCAGTTAGCGAAATGTAAAAATTGGCTCTTCCAGGGTGAATTCCTGGTCCAGTGATCCATTATGCTCTTAGGGAAAATCTAGTTCTCTTTCCTAGGTACTCTTGGAGTTTGGGGGTGCATGTCCCAGGCATCCCTTATTGTCCATATCGGAGAATTTAGTTCAGATGTTTTGCACCTCTTCTCTCTGAAAAGAGGAGGGTCTGAGTGTAACAAGTTCCTGAAGGTCATTGCTTGTTGTGCGGTAAGCAGTGTTCTTGGGTTTGGAGTTACTTTGGCAGAAATTTAGCTGTGGTACAAACATGAGTGTTCTCTCTGTGCATTCTTGATTTGGATCACACTGTGGTTTTTACTGATACAGATGCCCTGGGCCTGCCTGATTCTGAAGGGAACCCCTCAGCAACTTTGCCATCAAGGGACTTGTTGACTGATCTCTTTCTCTTATTCCCTATGTTCAGGCCAGTTTGTTGCCAACCAGAATTTGAATGTCAGGGTAATTTTGAAGAACGGCCTTTGGATTTTTAAGGCATAAGAGTGCTTTCTCCTACCTGAAAAGTAGCATACATTTAGCTCAGAAAGTCAACACACCACTTCAAGGTCAAGGTCAAGGGTAGGGAGGTTAGGGCTTGTCATGTTAAGGAGTTCCCAGGGAACCACTCCCATGTGGAACCTGTGCAGATGGTCAGATACGCTGTAATCAGTAGGGTGGTTCTCTCCTTGTCTTTTCCCTGGGCCTTTACGGCCTGAAAGCCCTAATGGTAGGCTGCCTTGCTTGATGGTGGTTTTTTTCCCGTGAATAGCAGCACAGAGCGTGCCCGCCTGTAGGCCCCAGCCCCTGCCCCTGCTTTCTTTACAGAAGTTACGTGTGTTCTGGCCAGCAAGCCTGCAGTTCCTTGCCAGCAAGACACTGAGGTCCTTCCAAATCTTAATCGTCTACTCTTAGTGATGTGTTTATCTTCTGGTCTTTAGCTAAGTAATGTCAGGGTGTTCAGAGAAGTTGTTTCCAGCATGGGAAAGCGAATTACTCCCCAAGTCCATTTTTTTCTCTCTCGCCTCTCCAGAACCTAAACATTTAGGGGATGAATTGTGACAATTTGTGTTGACTCTGATATAGCTCAGGGCAGGTCCACCTGCCTATTTTAAAATTCAGTGAGAAAACAAGCATTGTTGCCTCCCTGCCCAGCCTCCTTCCCCCCCCTGGCGTGGAGTGGTGAGACCACCTTTTTGATGACAGGGTATGACTCTGCGTTGGTATCTGGGGGCCCACTGGCCACACGCGACCCCTCCACAGCTGTGGCGTCGGCCCTCAGGCCTGAGTCTCGGCTGGTGTTCACTGTGCTCTTTCCCCTCCTCGGTTCTTTGTAGTAACCGGCTCCACATCCTTGGCAGAGAGGTGGAGGTGGGTTAAGTGACGATTAAAATAAATGGATAAAGCCAGTTGGGGAGACACTTCTCTGAAGTTGTCTAACAGTGTCTTCATCCAGCTCACCATTCTCAGTTCCATAGCTGCTATGTGGAAACTGCAAGATATGAAACAGATCAGCGTAATCTTACGTCTGCTTGGTTTGTTGTGCATTGGTACACACACCAAGGTTTGGATGTCATCTCTTTTTTCCCCTCCCGTGACCTTATGTTTTAACTTGAGTCCAGCTGGAATGTGGAGTGGGGTTGGGCACTGAGGAGGAAGCAGAGTCATGAACTGAATCCCGGGCCGCCTCCTGGTGGTGTTCTCAAGTTCTCTTCACAACAGGAACCCCTGACAGAGGTTCCCCAAGCTACAGTGTCCAGCCTGTGGTCAAGGAAAGATGCTCAGGCCATGACCTGGGTCTTAATATCAAAACCCATCTCTGCAGTTGTTGAGTCTTTTGCGTCTGAGATGTCACCTTGCCTTCCATTCTTACTGTGTTTTCCCGAGTAAAACCCAAGTTATGTTTTAATACGGGAGACCTGCACTGAGCGGAGATTGAAATTGGGACTGCAGATTCCTGAAGCTGACTGG
Organism: Cervus canadensis; assembly: GCF_019320065.1. Classification (NCBI taxonomy): domain Eukaryota; kingdom Metazoa; phylum Chordata; class Mammalia; order Artiodactyla; family Cervidae; genus Cervus; species Cervus canadensis. The sequence goes on along the minus strand of NC_057388.1, from coordinate 28,611,691 downwards.
GCAGATGCCCGCAGCTGCCTGCCCTGCAGAGCGGTCTGCCCGGTTGCACCCCTTGGCTCTGTGGGTTACAGAAAGGGGAGGGGCTGCCCTAGAAAGAGGACCCAGCGTGTCCTGGGGACGCGGCTCCCCCACTGTCCCCGATGGTGGATTATCTGCCTGCTCCTTGGTCACTTCACTAAAATGAAGTCAGCTCTCCTCTGTTTCTCTTTTTCATGAATCCTCTTGCAGCTACTTAGGGCAGAATGATATTTTGTTTTTCACTTAGCACTCTTACTCTGTCTGAACACAATGCTTAGGCCATGCACACCCTGTTCTTTGACTGTTCCCACATTGCTGGGCTCCCAGATGTGCCCACTCAGCGGGTCAGCACTTTGCTTCCAGCCTGATGCTCTGAACGGAACAGCCAGTGTGTATGTCTGGGCCACAGTGTGAAGTAGCCTGCTATTTGATTCTGTCCATCAACAAACTACTCACGCATTTAACTGAAGAGTTCAGAGGGAATGACCAATAGGAAGGGGAAGCACTCAAGTGTCCAGTGTTTTCCTAAAATAGAGTGGTTTTAAGTGTGTCTTTGTGAAGACTTGTCACAGACACTTTGTTCTTCCTCATTTTCATTAGCTTGTGGAGTCAGATTTGAGTGATGACAGCAAAGCGTCTTTCGTGAGTGAGGAAGACGATGATGATGAAGAAAAGGCGACACCTCGAAGAAGCAGGCCTAGAAGAAGCAGTATTGGTCTTCGAGTAGCCTTTCAGTTCCCCACCAAGAAACTGGCGAAAAAAGCTGATAAGAACAGTTCTTCAGAGCCCCTGCTTTCTGGGTCACGTTTACAGGACAATAAAAAAGCGATTCTTGGAAGGAAGACCAGCTGCAGGCAGGAGAAGGAAAGGGAAGACTCTGCCTCTGAGTCTGAGGACGACTCCCGGGATGAGGGCCAGGAGAGCTCGGATGCTCTGCTGAAGAGGACCATGAACATCAAGGAGAACAAAGCCATGGTGAGTCTGCGTCCTGGCTGCCGCTGCTGCTGTCAGGAAGCCTGCTCTGGGTTTTGTGGGTCCTCCCTCTTTTCCTGGACTTGCAGCAGTCATTGCCTGATTAGCTCTGGTTTGGGAAGAGACTCCTAGGACCTTCCACGCTGCCCTGGTCTCACACCAGTTATTGTTGATCACATTATGTTGCAAATGTGCAGTGGTTTAGAGACAAAAAAGGCCTGTTCCCAGCAAAAGGTGGCAACATGTAAATAGGGGTGTCCTGAAGCCCAGGAAACAGTTACTGTGCAGGTCAGGCAGGCAGCTTTCAGCCTAGCTGTTGCACTTTGGAGATACAAGGGGAGGAATGAAAGGGGTCTAGGTATTAAAACACCCGAGGAGTTCTGAATCACTTCATAAATTCATGGAACAAAGGGAAATCTTCATGTGGTCAGTAACTAGTTTGCTTCATAATTTTATATATACAGAATTTTAAAAATAATTTTACCAAACACTTTTAGTATTTTGGTATACTTATTATTTTCTTTTAAAAAAAGCATAATGATGCTGTATAAGCAGATTTAGAATATGTCTAATAAGTTACTTAAGGAAATACAAAATTTAATATAAATTTTACTTTTGGGTAAAGTTTATCTAGAGACATAGTAGTGTTTAGCTAAGGAAAAGTTTTAGGATTGTATCTCTGCATCTTTAAAATGAGAACTATGTTCTTCACGATTTTGTTAGTGACACCCATACATCTGTTTGATTGGCATTTAATGCCTGTTGTTTTGGTATTTTTAGGAATATTTTCATAAATTACTTTCATTGATGAGAAATTAACCAGCTTGAAGAATCAGTGTTTTAGAGGTCTCAGTAACTGTCAGAATGGTCTAGTTGGGCATTTTCTGTTTTGAACATGATGAAACTTCATTTGGGTGGGCAAAGTGGTAGCTTCCAGGGTCACACTGGGAATTAGTGGCTCAGTCCTGATTCTAACCTTATGCTCCAGGCCTTGATCCTTCCAGGACAGTTTTCATAGTGTCTGGTCCTTATATATAAGGAAAAGACATAGATTTTATTCCTCTGATAATTTCAGCATCTCACCCTGGAGATAAAAATCTTTACACGAGGTTAAAAATATAACAACTCTTCAGATCTTATGTAAACTACTCCGGTTTTTCATGTCTACAAACTCCAAGACTTGTGATAACCTGTTAGATGAAGTAGACTTAGTAATATTTATGCAAGACTCAATCTTATTTTTTCTGAATTTAGCTTGCTCAGTTATTGGCGGAATTGAACTCGATGCCTGATTTCTTCCCGGTCCGAACCCCAAACTCAGCTTCTGTAAGTGGATCTCCTTGTATGTACTGTCTCCAGTATTCACACACACACACTCCATGGCCAGATGGCCTTCATTCTGGAAAGCAGCGAGTTGCATGCCTGTGTCTGTGCTCTCCTTGCAGAAGAAGAAGACCTCGAGGCGGGCCTTCTCAGAGGGACAGGTCACGCGGCGGACCAACCCGGCCCGGAGCGCGCGGCCCCCCGAGAAGTTCGCCCTGGAAAACTTCACCGTGTCAGCTGCCAAGTTCGCAGAAGAGTTTTACGGTTTCAGAAGAAGGAAGACAGTGAGCGGGGTATTTTATGACTATAATGAACCAATGCTACTTTGTCTAAGCCAGTGGTCCTCATGCAGGAGTGTTCATCACGGCCTTCTGGGGCTTGGTGAGGGTGCCGAGGGGCTGACCCGGTAGGTCTGCGGGAGCTGAGACGGCCAAGCTCTCAGCTGCCCTGGGTGCTCCTGTGAGCACACTTGGGTAAGGACCCCGGGTTTGAGCTTGCACTTGGTCTGAGCTCTAAGCCATTTAGGCTGTCCGGTGCCTGAACTGACTAGCTCAGTGGTTAGGGCTCCAGGTGGCTTCAAGGTTTTGCTTTTGGGAACATACAGGATGACTCCCAGTCTTTCTGTGTTAGGAATGGGGAGTTTTGAGAGCTTTCTGTCTGGAACAAGAAACTCTGGACCCTGTTTGTGGCTGTTCAGTGTGGGTCAGTCCTCAGAGTAGCTGGTGACCATCCATTGGGCAGGGACCCTTAGTTTCTGATTGGTCATTCTGTGTCACCTTGCCATCCAGGAAGCTTGACACTAAGGATAGGAGCTCAGCAAATGACTAAATGCACGAATGATTTCAGGGAGATAAAAGAGGGACCGAGTTACTCTCGATGGTCCTAGAGCTCTGAGGAATTTAAAACTTATTAGTATTTTTTTTAACCACTGAAAGCATCTCATGTCCAGTTCTGCTTTGGCTCTTTCTGCAGGGGAAATGCCAGGGGCACCGCCGACGCCGCTGTGTGTCTTCGTTTCGGCCAGTGGAGGACATCACTGAAGAGGACTTGGAGAACGTGGCCATCACTGTTCGGGATAAAATCTATGATAAAGTTCTGGTAAAGTAATCTAACAGCTGGTTTACATCACTGTGGCTCTTACGGGGACTTCCAGGCACTGGTATCTGAACTGCCTGCTTGGAAACCACCTGGGCTTAGGCCCTTGTGCCATCTGTCTCCCCAGGGCTCGGAGGTGGGCTCTGAACTGGAGCAGCTTTATCTGGGCAAGGGGAGATGGCTTAGTGCAGTAATTCTCATCAGGAGAGAGGTCTCTGGCGGGTAGCAAGCAGGGGTATAGTCTGGAAAATCACATTTGTAATTGTTATATTTTAAGTAGATAGTTTTTATGTTTTAAACATTGAAAAAATAATGCTTTTATAACCACTAGAAATATATTTACACTGAATTAATATATTTACCATATATTAATATATTGAAATATTGGAAATATATGTATAACATATTTATGTAACCAATAGAAACTGAAGTTTGACAGAATATCTTCTGTAGGTAGGAAATGTTTTAAATGTTTGTTAAATGGTGATGTAGAGAATGGCTTGTGGTATTTTGCATCATTTTTAGATAATGGGACAGTGTCTTAAACAGTATTAAAAGGTTTTCGATGTAGTTGCCAACATTTTAAAACCAGGAGGTTTTACCCTGAATGGAACCAGATTGCTGGGAGCTGGGCTGGAGCTGTGTGATGCTCCGGGGGTCTGCCATCATCACTCAGTCACCCCCATCATTTCTGCCCACCTGATCATTCCGTTTCTCCCAGGCTCCCTCCTCGGGCTGTCCTCTGGCCCCAGGGCTGAGTGCTCACAGCCTACCGGAGGGCACCAGGGTTTGGACCAGAGACACAGCCATGCTCGACTCTAGAGGAGAGGCCGGGTACCCCCTTCTGAACCCTGTGCTCACCACTCGCTGCCTTCGCCCGCAGGGTAACACGTGCCATCAGTGTCGGCAGAAGACCATCGACACCAAGACGGTGTGTCGGAACCAGAGCTGCGGTGGCGTGCGGGGGCAGTTCTGCGGGCCGTGCCTGCGGAATCGCTACGGGGAGGACGTGAGGTCGGCGCTGCTGGACCCGGTAGGGATCGTGTGCGCCTTCGTCCTGAGTCACGGTGTGAAGGGAACGAGCTGAGGCCGGGGCTCTGGGGCCCTTTGTCAGGGATCTGTAGCCCCCTTACCACTCTCTTCTCCTCCTGCCTCTTGAGACTGGCAGAAATGCAAAAGAGACTTTCCTTCTAGAAAGAACAGACTGACCAACACACAGGACAGTAAAAAGAGTGTGTTTCATCTTCCAGGGTCAGAGCCCAGCTTTCTTAGAGCCATGGTTTGTGCAGGTGAACCCGTGCCCCTTCCTCGGGCACTGTCCCTTACCTTGGATTTACCCAGGGCCAGGCCGGGGGCAGGAGTATTGCCCTGTAGGGTGCTGTGTGCCCCACACGGCTCTAAGATTTCATGTCAGCGCAGTTTACTTGTGGTGTTGCTCTTAACCTTGTGAGGTGGGTGTATAACACCTCCCCCCAGCTTGGCTCCCAATACCTAGTACGCTGGTTAGTGTGTGGCCCTTGCACCTGGCTGCAGGGTCTGTGCTCATGACCGCCGCACTGCTGGACCAGGGGTAAGTAGACTGTCCCCAGTTTGCCACTGAATGTCAACTGCTGCTCCGCATAAGTGAGTGAGAAAGCCTGTACTCTGAAAAGCAGGGCTGACTTCCCAGGCATGTGATCTGGAGGGGTCCACCTTTCTGGGCCTTTTTGAAACAGGGAAAGGGAAGGAGACAGTAGTGCATGTCACAGGGTGAAGGCTTAGCTGGCTGACCTCACGTGACTAAGGACTGGGGATGAGGCCGAGCGAGCCGGGCTTGGTCAGGGCGTCGTCTTGTCTGCCCTGTCACTAAGGGGGCATCGCGGCCGCTCTGCTCCCCCAGGACTGGGTGTGCCCTCCCTGCCGGGGCATTTGCAACTGCAGTTACTGCCGGAAACGCGACGGCCGCTGCGCCACGGGCATCCTCATTCACCTGGCCAAGTTCTACGGTTACAACAACGTGAAGGAGTACCTGGAGAGGTAAGCCTCACAAACCAGAATGGAGGGTGTGATTCCCGGGAGCGGGAGACTGTCTAGGTGGGCCCCGGGGTGCCTCATCTCAGCCTGACTCTTAGGAGCCACCTCGAGTGTCGGCTGTGCTGGGTCTGTGTGTGTCGGGAATAGCAACGGAGTCTACAAGGCGGGGAGGGAGCCGTGAAGGCCAGAGAGCGCTTCTGACCCTCTGGGACAGAGGGGAGGCTGGGGTGCTGTGCGCGGGGGTGAGGAGACTGGGTTAGGGATGTGGGGGTGAGGCGAGCCTCCCTGCAGTGACCGGAGTGAAGACTGGCCTTGTGTCCGGAGCACAGTTTGGGTCTGGTGCCCTGGGGGATGCTGCTGTCTCTCTGCCTCCGTGCCCCTAATGCTTCCTGTTTCTTCTCAGCTTACAAAAGCAGCTGGTGGAAGACAATTAGGAGAAGAACCAGCCCGCTCACCGTGGAGCACTCGAACAAGACATGCCATTTGTGCCTAAGATTTCTTACGGTTGTTTTTTTTATACAGAAATTCTTTGTAGAGCTAAATGCTATATATTTTTTTTTTTAAAGATTGTTTTTATACGCTTCAAAAGATTTCTCAGGAAGATAAGAGAGGAATCTGTATATACGCAGGCCTGTTTGTATGTTGAGTTATTAAAAGCATCTGCAGATGATTAAAAACCAGTTTAAAGGAGTGAAGTTCCAGGTAAGTCCTGGAGGAAACAGCATCGCAGCTCTTTATCTCCCAGACAGTAACTGGAGGCCAGGTCGTTACAGGGGTTACACCCCCTTTAGTTTATCATGAGTGACCATAGTTCAAACCCCATACTCTAAGTTGCTCTGGGTGTTGGACATTTATATTGAAGAATGCTCCTCTAAATTACAAAGTGCAATTAACCATGGACCTAGAGTTTTATTTTTGTTAAAACTTGAACCAAAAGTAGACTGTCACATTACTGACACTGGAGGGCGGCTGCCTGGGGCCCGTGGCTTCTATATTTTAAAAGAATATATAAAGGCAAATTTAATTTAGAGATTTTGTTTAATATCTATAGAAACTACACTCCCATGTAGGGACCAGGAGACTTCCAGCCATATTGCTTTTTGAGTTACAGCGGAATTTTGATGAAAACGTGAGCTGCACTAATTTTGTGTTGCAGGATGCGGGAGTCGAGGGGTACTGGGGAAATGGACACATTTTCAATAGGTTTCCCATATTTTTCTACATTTGCTTCTTTTTGTCCCCCTTCTCTACAAGGATGGTGTTTTAAAAAATTAATGCACATTTAATTTTCTTAAAAGTTACATAAGCCAGAATATGTTATGCCTCCCAGTAGGATAAATTACCACGCCCGGGAGCAATGACAGGTGCTCAGTGTGGTCCAGCCAAGCCCGGGGGAACAGGGCAAGGGCTGCCTTACCCCTCCAGCAGCAGAGCCACGCCTGCCAGGACCCACTTGGCCGTCTTGTCTTTGCTCTTTAGCCTGAAGGTCCAGACGTAGTGGGGGCCTCTCCTTTTGGTTTTGTACACAGGGCACTCGTAGGTGTGTCGGGTTTCCTGTCTGTCCACTGGTATGGCTTTTGCAAAGATGACTGGCATTGCGGACCTTAACTCCTTGAGGCGGGCATCCACAATGGTTCCTGACTGGCTGTCCCATCTGGCTCCTGCAGGAGAGACACGGGTTACAACCATGCTTCTGTTGGTACCGCTTCTCTACCTGTTGTAGGCAATAAATATTCTGGTTTTGTCACTTTGCTGCGTGTCAGTGGTTTCCTTGCCAAGATGGGAGGGAGGTTCATTACTTGCTGACTGGGAGCCACACAGACACTGTAAGCATAGATTTGTTGTTGTTGTGTCCGACTCTTTGCACCCCCTTGGACTGTAGCCCACTAGGCTCCTCGGTCCGTGGAATTCTCCAGGTAAGAATCCCGGAGTGGGTTGCCATTTCCTACTCAAAAGCATAGACTCATGTTCCTATGCTAACCCCTGAACTTTCCTGTGAACAAAAAACTAAATCATTTGAATTCAAAAGGTTTGTAAAACTTAAATGAAAACAGGTTTTGTGAGAATCCAGACCCAATAAAGCAAGTTAGTTTGTCCTTTCTTTTAAAAAAAATAGTGAATCTGCATGCTTGTGGACAGTGTAAGAAGTCTGCAGTTCACCGTGTTCCCTTCCCACTGCACCTTCTCTTAGTTCAAGTTCAGGTCACCTGTTTAAATGTCTGTAAAGTGACAAGGAGCATCTTGGCAGAGACTTGGAAATACTTTCTCCAAGAGCCTTTCAGGAGAAGAGGAAATGTTTTACAAGGTAAGATGAATGCATGGGTGAGTGGAAAATGTTCCATCTTTACCTTCAGGTTTGGCTCCCACTGGACACACATCTTACCATTTTAATTATCTGAAAGCCAGAAGTGAGGTAAATAAGCACTAGTGTGAGTGAGAAATGGAGTAGTGTGGTGTGTTAGTTGCTCAGTTGTGTCCGACTGTGACCCCCTGGGCTGTAGCCCGCCAGGCTTAAGCAAAGGACAAATACCAACTTGAACCCAAGTGCGAAAGGTTCTGTGTGTGATAACCCTGCATGTGCTCCTGGGGGCATCTTACCTTCCATGAGGAGCCCGTGGAGGTAAGCGCCTTCCCTGGGGGGATGCCCGTAGTCCTCCTTTGTTTTTTTGGTAATGTCAACAGTAAGGCACATTTTGTCCAGTGGCCACTCGTTCTTTCGAGCCGTGGTCTGCATGATTGCTTTTGGAGGAGGAGGGACAGGTGTGAGCAGGAGGAAGCCACATACATAAGATTCTCTGGAGCCACCAGTGAGCTGAGCGTCCACCCAAAGCAAGCTCTGGTCCCATGGGGTGTTTGGGACATTACCTGCCTGGCTGCACTAGAGCAGGGGTGGGAGTGAAGGCCAGACCATCTCCCTGGCCTTACGGATGGCGCTTTAGTGGAACAGCCATGCCCAAGTGCCGCTGGCTGGTTGCTTTGGCTTTTACACCAACTCCCGTGGCCGAGCACAGCTGCGTGAGACTGTGGGCCTGATGGAGGACGGGTACTGCGTGACCCACATCCACCCGCCTGGCTGCTCCTGTCCTGCCTGGGCAGTGGTCACCTCGTGAGGACAGGTCACCAGAGCGGGGGAACAGCTCCAGGGACACGAGGCTGGGGTTCTGTTCGGGGCATGGCTCCGTCAGCATCAGGGGCTGCCCCACCCCAGCTCTTACCTGTTAAGAAGGACTGAGGGTTGAAGAAGCCAGAAAGCCACACCACAGCCGGAAGGGCGAGATCTTGTGTCCAGGAGTCCAGTTCCCGGCATCGCAGGAGGAGGTCGTTAAACCTGGGGAGCAGAAGGTAGGAAGAAACAAATGTGCTTTCAGTACTAAAGCTTTCCAGTAAGATTCTGGGGATGAGGGGGTGCTGGGGGGTGGTAGAGAGGTCCAGAACCTGGTAACCTGTGAAACTGTTACCTGATGACCAGGTAACAAAATCGTCTGTCCCCTTAAAGTGTTAGAAACACTGGCAAGTGTGGAAAACTCTTATTTACTCAACCACTGTTTCACTGGTCCTCCAAGGGACCCCCCAGTGACATGTGGTGATGCTACATGGTAGCCGTATATGATCTGGGCTGACGGGGTGCACAGGGGAGCATCCCTGTGTGTCTAAGGATGGGCAGGGGAAGGCGCTGATGACTCTTGTACAACCAGAGTTCCCAGGAACGGCAAGGGCAGTAGAACATGTGATAGTGGCCTCCACACAAGCAGTAATTACCTGAAAGTAGGGAAGGAAAAGTTATCAAGGGGACCAACCACCTTCCATCCATCGTGAGCCTGTAGTTTGAGAAACTGCTGTGTTTCCAACATGTCCTCTTATTCCATCAGCACAACAGTTACCCGAGGTAGGAAGCATCTAAAACATCCCTGTGAGGAAACCAGCTCACAGAGGCTAAGGAAAAATGAACTTCCATAAAATTAGGAGAAGCCTTGATAGGTAGGTTTTAAAGGGCTGCTGAAAACAGGGGAGATGGAGCACAGAGCAGAAAGCCCAGCCTAAATGCCTGGGGGACAGTTCTCCAGGGTGAGGTCTCTCCCAGCCAGCGTGGCCGCGTCCTGGGGCCTACAGCAGCAGGCTGAATGAGGACCTCATGGCCACAGACCACCACCTGGAAGAAAGGTTAAATGCTCACACTTGAACTTGGCTCACAAAGACAATTCCTACCAGCTTAGAACTTGGCTCTGGGCCCTGCCCCATATTAAATTTTTCCAAATAGCTGGTTTAGGGAAAACATACTTGTAGATAGATGCCACAAAGAAGAAAGGCAAGGAACAGGAAAAGCAAAGATAGGAGAAAAAGAAAAGCTCGAGATGTGAAAGAGGATAAACACTGCAGCAACCAGTTTTTCTAATGAAGTGCATATGTAATGAGAATATGAGTTAAAACTGGTAAGGTAAGAAAAAGTGAGGCAATTAAGTTGGAAGAAAATCTCAAAAAGACAGTTATATAAATGAAAGCAAAAAGTTAAACAGCATATGGCAGAATAATAAGGAAAGCAAAATGAAATGAGTTAGAGTTGGAGTGAAAATAAGATGAATGCTGAAACATTGGCTAATACAATTCTAGAAAATTTGAGTTTTCTTAAGTTACAAATTTGAATCATCATAATCAGGGACATATGTTGTCAGAAAATGTGACACATAATACTTACTAAGATACAGACTGTGCAGATAGAGAATCCCCTGGAAAGCCAGGAAAAAACATGAAGTCTTTTTATAAAGGGGAAAAAATCTATGTTAGCTTCAGGCAGCATTTGATCATAGAATAGAATGACACCTATGAAGTCCTCTGACAACAAATGGGTTAAATTACTTTTATAATCAGCCAAACTGTAACTTGAGTCTAAAGACAACTGATTATATGGCATGAAAAACCACCCACAAATCCAATCAACCAGAAGGAAGGGAACCCAAAAATAAAAAAGAGGAATGTTAAAAATCAAGACTTTTAATATGCATGTTTAAACTTTAGAAAACTAGGTCAAGTGCTTTTCCCTCCCTTCAAAATAAGCAATGTGAAACCAAAAATTGATTTTGGACAGTGATTTTTTTTTTTAATATTTTTTTTAATCCAGGGGAGAAACAGTAGACAACAGAATAGGAGACAAAGATACAATGACGATCAGCCAGAAATGACAGCCAACCAGAACACAGACTGACAGAGGGCAGTCCAGGCAGGCGAAGATAAGGCACCATTTGAAGAAAGAAGGCCTAAGAAACAGACAGATGACGTAGAGAAAAAACATGGACGCCAAGGAGGGTGTGCGTGACGTGTGTACACTACTATGTATGAAGTAGACGGCTGGTGAGAGCCTACTGTATAGCATGGAGGGAGATGCAATCTGTGGGACGTGCATTAACCTTAAAAACGCATTCTAATACGTATCTGGTGCAGACAAATACTGTTTGATTCTGCATATTATCAGGTACCTAGTAATAGTCAAATCCACAGAGTCAGAAAGTACACTGGTAGACGGTGGGGTGGGGATGGGGACATAGAGATTCAGTTTAGGAAGGTGATGAAGGATGGTGAGAGATGCACAGCAATGTGTACTAAGTGCCACTGAAATGTACAGTTAAATATGGTTAATACAGTCTGTTTTATATTACATGACTTGCCACAATAATTTCTTTTTTCAAAAAAGCAGGGCTAAGAATTTTAAAGGGTGGAAAGAATTGTGGACTCAGATTTATAACATCACACGGTATCAAGTAGGATGCCTTTTTAAGAGACCACACCTAAACACATCGGTAAAAATGACAGAACATTAATACATTAAGAGTTAAGAAAAAAAATCTTAAAAAACTTCCCAAAGAGAGTAACTTAGCGGTAGAGGAATGGCAAGTATTTATGCACAGACTCACGAGCCACAGTAAGTGCCAGAAGACAACACAGTTACAGAACACTGACATTTGGAGGGCGAATAATCATTATCTAGAATTCTACTTCCAGGTAAACTGTTCATCAAGAGTGAGAGGGTAGTAGAGAGAATTCAGACACGTACGCTCTCCTCCCCGCCACACACCCTGAAGGCCTGCTGTGTGCCTCCTCCTTTGGCACAGTGAAGAGGGGACCCCTACTGCTGCTCTGCTGTGGTTTCAGTGATGAGTGGCATTTCTGCCTTCTGCAGCTGAAGGTTCCAGAGACAGACTGACTGAAGTCAAGCTTATTCAGCAGCTCAAAGGACCTCAAGCCCCGTTTTTTTCCTTTCCACCTTCTGCAGTGCTGACCACATGGCCCCAGGATGGCCACTGCATCCTGAGTTTATGCCAACTGGAAAGGGGCTCACTTTTATTTTAGGATTAAAAATAAATAGGACCCCGTACCAAAGATGTAAAAGGTGAGGAAGGAAAACAAGCAGAAATACCTAAAGTTTTGCAAACACACTCTCTCAGGAATACCTCTTTGGGGACGAGAGTCCAGCAGGGCAGTTCTTACTCTGTCTGCAGTGACGGCGGGGTCTCCGGATATGCCCTTTGTGGGGATGGGAACAAACAGGTGGCTGGGCTTTCCAGTTAGTCATCTGACATTATTTTCGGAAGTGTGTAGTAGCTGAATTATGACAACTCTTTACAGGTGATGTGGGTAAGATATAATGTTACAAACTTCTAACATTTTTCTGAATGGTCTATATTCCATACCACTGCAGTTTTACAACCGCATTTTCTCAAACATATGTCAAACTTAACCACAGGCCATTTTTTGCAGATGACTTTACTCTGTCAAAGTATCCTAAAAAGATCCCCAAGGGACAGTCTGTCAGCAAAAGTTAGTCTTGAAAGGTCTTTTTGCCTTAAAATTATAGAATCTCATGACAGAAGCTTGAATGGTTTTTCCTGTATTTATCATGTTTACAAATTACCTATAAACCACTTCTATAAAAGAATTAAAACTTGGATTGTCTTGGGATAAACATGTCAGTTGTCTGTAGAGATGTTAGTAGTAGTTCTTCCTAAGTCATAAGGATTAGGAGTGTTTATTTGAAAATTAAAGCACTGGAAAAAAGCAGCAAAGAAATCAACACATGCTATTAAGTGGAAATAACTCCTGACCATAAACAAAAATAAAATTATGGTGGTTTAAAATAAAGTTTAACTATAATTCCAGACTGGAAGGAGGGTAAAATGGCGGAAGAAAACAGTATTGGTGTTACAGTGCATTAGAAAAATCAAGTGTGTATGTTACAATGTCAAGTCTTCCTGAAATAATAGAAATGGTACAAGGATACACATGATAAACTCACAGAAGCTAGAAGAGTTTGGAAAAAAGAGGCTAAGAAAAATATATAGAAATTACGAATCAAAAGATAAGATTGGTGGAAATAAGTCTAAACTTATCATTGTCATGAAATTTAAGTGCAAATGTAAATTCTTTTTGACTGGAAGTATAAAGTCCGCCTTTAGATAGTCAAAGCATTAACAGAAACCCATGACTCTGCCGCAATGCTTTCCTGTCATCCAGCAGGCCCACAGGGCACCTTCCAATTCAAGGATTGGAGTAGCATTCTGGTTAATGCAAGAAAAACTTAGGAACGTGAGGACAACAAGTGTCCACGTGAAAAAAAACCAGGCATAGAGACAGCCTCATGAAACTTGCTGTGCTGACTTGCAAGGCCCAGCTGTGCTTGGCACCAGCCCTCAGGGAGCTGTAAATTTCTGCTCCTGACTCTGGCTTGTCTACACAGTCCTATCCACACAGCGAAGGCAGTGTTATCTACTGCTTACTGGGGTAAAAGTTCACTGTGAAATGCCATTAGTTACCACTGGCTTTAAAAATAAGGGTATAAGATGTGGTGAGGGTAAGCTCAAGGGTGCCTCCCCCAGCCATTTAAATCCTAACAGCTCAATGAGGAAATTTTTTTTATCACTTTTCAGATGATAAACTGAAACAGGTCAGGTATTTTGTCCAAGATCAGACAGCCACTCAATGAGAAGCAGAATTCGATTCCTGCTATGACCCTAACTTGATTTTTGCCTTTGAAGCAACTTACCGAGGAAACTCAAATGAAACTGGTGGTGGTGTGCAGTTACGGCTGAATGTACTCAGCAAAGCACAATCTTTAGGGTGCCTGTGAGGCAAAGGTCAGAAAACCAAACCAGCGCCGAGCTAGGGTGTGGTGCTTACCACTGGGCCAGGCCGTATGTGGATGGATAAGCCAGGTTGCTCCAGGTTTCTGGTACTGCGTCGTAACTCAGCGCAGACTGCTGGGCTTCCATGTCAGGAGATAGTGTCAGCTCCCCCTGGCAGGGAAGAAGACGACTGCAGAGTAAATATGTTTCATGTGGAGAAGCCTGCTCTAGTCCCACTTTTAAACTTACCTTCAATCCAAGCTCTAACTGTTGGAGTGACACACGGATTTCCCGAAGGAGAGTGTTCATCCGCTCACATTCTTGTAAGCAAACAAGGGCATAGGGGCTTCTGTTCGGGTGTTTTTGCATTATCTCTGTCACGTTGAACTCTTCTGGAAGTTTCTCCAAAATGTCATCCAAGACATTCTTAACCTTAAATTGTGAACAAACACAAAGATTTAGCTCGTTTTCTGTTTCATTTTCGATCATGGTGATGGTATATCTGCTTATTTTTTTACGTCTAAGAATATATACTACAACTCTCGAAGATGCTTGCTAATGAGTTTAAAAGATGACTACCAACTCCCAGGAGCTGGGCAGAATGGCACGGCCAATGAAACCACATAGAGACCCCTGTGTCCCTGTCTTCTGAAGTAAAAGACTGACTCAAGAGCTGATGGTTGGGAAACGTGAACAAATAATAGCTGTTGGACTGGGGAATTGCTAACAGTTTAGACTATAAATCTGCCACATGGCAGAATCACTGAATTCACAGCTCCCTGAAAGATATGGATAAAGGCCTGACATAGATTCCTAAGTTGTTTTTCTAGGAAGCAGACGCCCCCTCCAGAAGACAACTACAGACCACAAAAACACAGACCCCAGGCTGGTTGAAACCAGAAGGCTGATGATGCTTGAAACTCCACCTGATGCCAACTGATCCAAGAATTGCCCACAAGCGATTGTGCCCTGCTCTGTGAACACTGTAAGACTCCTCTCCCATCCAGGAGGGACACACAGACTTGAGGGCATCACCCTGCTGTGGCCCCCTTTGCCTGGCAAAGCAGTAAAAGCTGCTCTTTTCTACATCACCCAAACCTCTGTCTCTGCATTTCTATTCAGCACCACTACCAACCCCCTCAGCTCACTCTCAAACAATGCAGCCCCCTCCCCTCTTGAACTCCCACAGTATAGTCAGGGAGGTGTTACTATTTATAGTTTACTTACTGTTAGCACTTAGGGAACAAAAGACGTCTCATAATGACATTTCATTTGTTTATAAAGACATGATCAGAACATGGAAAACCTCAATATTTGGGTAGTCCATTTTGCAATCCGCTAATTAAAAACAAATTATTTGAAAACTCAAATGAACCAAAGAGGCCACTTAAACTTGAACTAATTCTGGTGACTCTGCTATGCTGCCCTTGCAGCTGACACATCTAAAAATTTGGGAGGCAGTTTGGATCAGTATTTTCAACAAGAAGGAAGCCCCGATCTTCTAGAGCTGTTGCCCTAAAGAAATGAAGGATTTATTCACTTGAGGACGTGCATATGTACATAGTACTCTGATGTGGATAGTAATTCTAACGATGCAGTTTTGCAGACCTGGGAAAACCAACGAACACCTGAAAATGACAAAAGACTGGAAGATACTCCCTGTCCTCAAGCCTCAGGCAGCTTTTCCCTCTCCTTGATTTCTTGGATTATGGCCTGGGGCTCTGATGAGATGCTTGCAAATTGCTTTAGTGCCCTGGCAGATAATTTATCAGATCCTGAAATCTTGAGCTCATTTATAGCAGCAGCAGAGAGTATGAAACAGTACAATTGAGAAGTTAGGTGAAAGAATGGCTTTGGGACTCAGCTAGAATCTGGTTTCCTTCAGTGGCCCTTTCAAGCTGTATGACCACGGTGAGTCACCTAAGTTTATCTTTGAAATAGAGATCCTGGTATCAGTACTGATGCTGAGTGCTTCCCATGTGGGTCAGTGGTAAAGAATCCACCAGCCAATGTAGGAGACACAGGTTTGATCCCTGGGTCAAGAAGATCCCCTGGAGAAGGAAATGGCAACCTGCTCCAGTATTCTTACCTGGGAAATCCCATGGACAGAGGGGCCTGGTGGGCTACAGTCCATGGGGTTGCAGAGAGTTGGACACGACAGTGAATGAGCACACACACACATCAATACCACTCAGAATTTTAGAGGATCAAATGGCGTATCTGTAAAGCACTTTCCATAGCACCTATTAGCTAAACAGTAACTACCTGGGAGAGGGCTACTGGTTTGCTTGTAGGAAATGCTGAGGTAGATTTACCTTATTTGTTCTGTGTTTTTTTTTTTTTTTTTTTTTTTAAATTTAATGATCAGCTTCCTTATTGGAAAGATTGAAGCCCTCTCAGAACTAGATGATGACCTCACATGCTCTCTGCTTCTAACGCTGTGTGTGCACGCTAAGTCACGAAAGTCGTGTCCAACTCTTTGTGACCCAATGGACTGTAGCCCGCGAAGCTCCCCTGATGATGGGAATTCTCCAGGCAAGAATACTGGAGTGGGTTGCCATGCTCTCCTCCAAAGGATCTCCCCAAGCCAGGGATCAAAGCGTATCTCTAACGTCTCTTGCATTGGCGGGCGGGTTCTTTACCACTGAGCCACCTGGGAAGTCCCTGTTAACATTACAGATCGTCCCAAATAAATGAATTTTTCTCATGCATCTCTTTTCAAAATATCTAAATTATAAAATGTCTCAATTAATGGGCTTATTTCAAGAAATAGCTGAAAAATGTCAAGAAATAATATGGCAAGTTCCTGGGACCTCTCTATAATTAGATCTGATGTTTACTCTGTTCCCACAAACTGCATCTTTGATTGGTAATTTTTGAAAGAAAAAAGGTTAATTTACTGGGGAAAATTTTTAAAAATTCAGGTTTTTAATTAGAAACAAGATTTTAAAGGTAAAAAAATTATTTGATGTCCATTTCTCATCCCCATATTCTACAGCAATAAATTCCTTCAAAAGAATAATGCTAGCCTCCCAAGAAAAGGTGAAAAAAGACACTCATAAAATGACAGAGCCAAAAACATACTGTATGAAAGACAAGCCACACATATGGAGAAGAAATTTGCAATACATATTCTTAATGACACATATCTAGAATACAGAGTTTGTACGAATCAGTAAGATAGACATTGATAACCAAATTAGAATTTGACAAGCAAATGGAACAAGTACTTCACACGAAGGTATATCCAAATGGCCATAAACATACAGGAAAAATGCTCAATATTATTCCTTAACTGAGGGAATGCAAAGTTAAAACCACAATGAAATATTATTCTTTAGAAGACCCCAAGGAGCAGGAACAACTGGAACTTACCATCCACACTGCTGGGGGGAAGTACAACTACTTTGTAAAAAGGTTTGGGAGCATCCACTAAAGCTGAACATTACTCCCTTGAGCCAACAGTTCTACCTCTGGGAATAAAGGAATGAGTATTATGAGAAGATACCTTTGGGAGGCACCCTTGTCTCCTGATTAAAGACTCTACAGGAGTGTTCATGGCTGTGACAGTCATACTAGCAAGAAGCTAGGAAAAAGCCCAACACCCATTCGCCATCGAAGGAATAAATAAAACATTATATATTTACATAGTAGAATACTGGGCTTCTTGTTGGCTCAGATGGTAAAGAATTCACCTGCAATGCAGGAGATGTGCATTTGATCCCTGGGTTGGGAAGATCTCCTGGAGCAGGAAATGGAAACCCACTGCAGTATTCTTACTTGGGAAATCCCGTGCACAGAGGAGCCTGGTGGGCTACGGTCCATGGGATCGCAAAGAGTAAGACACGACTTAGTAAACCATCACCACCACCATAGTAGAATACTAAACAAAAATTAACCATCAGTCCATGCGATAATGTGGATGAATCTCACAAATGTAATGTGTAGCGAAAGGAGTGCGCATTAGTCAACTAGTACATCCTGTCTGAGCACGTGTATTTGAAGTTAAAATGCTGGGAAAGCTAATCTGTGGTGACAGAGATAAGGAGAGAGGGTACCTTTGGCCTGCTCCAGGGGATCTTCCCAACCCAGGGATCGAACCCAGGCGGATTCTTTACTGTCTGAGCTACCAGGAAAGCCCAAGAATACTTGAGCGGGTCGCCTATTCCTTCTCCAGGGTATCTTCCCAACCCAGGAATCAAAACAGGGTCTCCTGCATTGCAGGTGGATTCTTTACCAGCTGAGCCACCAGGGAAGCGTCCTGGAGTCCTGGAGGTAGTGGTTATGTGTGTACACAAAGGTGAAATCCCTGAGCTGTGCACGTAGGATTAGTGTGCATCAGTGCGCATATGACACACCTCAACAGAAAAGAAAAAAGCGGCTCTCTACCTTGTCTTCTGTGGACTGTCCCAGCTCCTCGCTGCTCACTGCATTCCTGGGCTGCATCTCCAGCAAGGTTCTGAACAGCATGTTGGATGTGACCGTCAGAAATTCAATTTCAGCGTTCGGGTGGAGGCCATACAGCACTGGGCTCTCTGGAGGAAGCATCTCTTCTATGTACTGGTGGTAGCCTGAGTAATCCAGGCTGGGTGGAGCTGCAAATCCTGGTGCCAGCATCAGCTCATCATCAATCTTCAAGCCCAAAGGAAAAGCCAGTTATTCCAAATTGAAGTGGACATCAGTCTTCCCTTCCTAAACACCTAGGGAACAGCACAGTGCTAGCTAGAGGGCACACTCTTCACAGTATCTCATGACCCTCTTGTAATCAATCACTTTGCTCCATGTATGGTACCTGGCTGACCTCTGTGGAGGAGTCCAAGGAACACACCTGAATCTATCCCTTAGAAGGGGTAACGACATATATGCACACAAAGGGAACGGACTGGTGCTGAGTCATCTACTGAGTTCTGGCCACCCTGTTACATGTTTGCAGTCATTGATTCTCCCTATATATCCCCATTTTGCAGAGAGAAAATTGAGGATTCAGAGTACCTTGCCCAGGCCTATGTTTGATGTTAATCTTAATTCTGAACTCATTTTAGTATGACTTCATAGTACTTTCCACAATACTACTTCAAATTATTTTATATATTATACATATGGATTTTGTAAGCATGCATGATTATATGTGCATATCTTAAAAAAGGTGTATGAGTGTGTGTAATGAACATGTTATAGGATAGTATGCACTATAATTCAAATGAATGTGACTTCCCCATGACTCTGAGCTTCTCAAGGCAGTCTGTGTAGCTCATCTCAGGATTTGTAGACCTGAGGCACATACTGGTACCCCCTCTATAGTTGCCTAATAAGAGGCTGGAGTCATCAGGCATTAATCACTCCCACCCCTTCATTCAGGCTGGGACAAAGGTATATGTTCTACCTGGAAGAATGTTCTATGTTCTCAACCAAGGTGAGGTGAACAGCAATACCAGAACGTCTAATGTTAGAATGCAGTGCTTCAAAATGTAAGCACAGCTGTGATGACCTAGATGGGGAGGGGGATGGGAGGGAGGTCCAAGAGGGAGGGGACATACGATACACACAGCTGATTCACTTCCTTGTACAGCAAAAGCCAATGTAACATTGTAAAGCAGCTACACCCCAATTTAAAAAAATTAAAAAAGGATTTATGGGTTTCCGTCTCTAACCAGCTATAAATAGTGTCAATCAAGCACTTATACCTTTCTCGTTAACTCAGTATATGCTCTGATACTTTTCCCTGATTTGTTCTTTAGTTCCCAGGGGACCATTATACTTTGGGTTTAATTTTCCCAACCTCTCTTGCTGTAAATTCTGTCTAAATGCACTTAAATGCACAGGGGATACTAGTTTTTAAAGACTATCACCTAATGTTATTTTATGCCTAGATTTTTAAAATTTTTATTATTATTTTATTATTTTGTTTTCTGAAAATGGGGTTTATCTCTGCAATTGTGTATTTTTATGTTTTCTGGTCTCACTATCGCCTGGAGACAAAGTGACTTCATTAATTCATTCCATCATTTGAACAGATCACCTAGTGTACCCCAATAAGCTGTGGAGGTACAAGAGATTCATACAATGTAGTTCTTAAGGAACTCACAGTCTAATGGAGACAAAATATGTGTGATTTTCTACACAGTCATGTCGATGTCGTCAGTGAGTGTCAGCATTTCGTCCCTGCCTTCTCAAGCCTGCAGCCCCACGTCCTTAGGGATGGTGGTACACATCTGCTTTCCTGAATTCCAAAAGCCTTTTTAAATATTAAAGTCAGCATTTTTGTTTTTATTTTGTACCAAGAGAATTTTGAAATTATCCAGTATTTCATCTTACCAGAAACAGACCTTGACCCAATAAATATGAAAAGGAGCATCGTGGACTATCTTCATTAACTATATCCATTCATTTGGTTTGTTTTATTCAGGTATTCAGATTTTCTACCATTTCATATTTATATATCAAAATAAGCAACATTTAAACTTCACTCGATTCACCATGACCAAAACAGAACCGTGAAGCAGATTTAAACTCACCATTACTTGATAGATATGTTAGCTAAAATAAAAACATGGGCACAAAATATGAATACGAAAACCAAATGTTAGACTAAATATATCCAAGCCAGAATTTATCCCTGCAAACAAGGACTTGGTTTTCCCTATTAGTTTTCACTAGTTACAAGAAATTTTAAGAGCAACAGCTAAATTATCTTTCTGTACAGCCAAAAACAGAGTTTCAAGAGAGAAAGTAACCAAACCATGGAATCATTTGGAACTTTCAAAATGCCCGGGGACTGGACATGTGTGTGACTGCATATTCATATAATGTGGGCAGGAATGCAAATGATCTACGCTTTCTGGAAAGACTTAGGCAGTCTGGTTACTAGTGTGTGAAGAGGGCCTTCTGTATACTGGACAAGGAGTGAAGCCAAGGAAAACAGCAAAATCAAAGGGAAGGATTAAGTTTATAGCCAGATAGATCTGGTTCAGTTCCCATCTTTGAGTGGTTAGGTGGCCTTAAAAAAATGACTGTTTATCTGAGTTTCAATCTTATCAGTAGGGTGGGGTTCATAACAGCAACCTAATGATCGTGGCTATGAGAATTCAATGACAAGTATACAAATAGCTGGGCTTCCCAGGTGGCGCTAATGATAAAGAACCTGCCTGCCTGTGCAGGAGACAAAAGAGAGGCAGGCTCCATCCCTGGGTGGGGAAGATCCCCTGGAGGAGGGCATGGCAACCCACTGCAGTATTCTTGCCTGGAGAATCCCATGGACAGAGAAGCCTGGCAGGCTACAGTCCATGGTGTTGCACAGAGTTAAACATGAGTGAAGCAACTTTGCACACATGCACACAAATAGCTAGGCACATAGCAGCCTTTTGCAAACGTTAGTTTCGGTTTTTCCTGCGCCCTAGAAAGAGACGAGTATCTCAAGTACACATTAATTTTCTAGAAGGAAAAACAAAACTTGAGAATGTCCTACTGTAGGTCCCTACTGTGATGTCAAACAAGTACAACATGATAAGTGAGGCTTAGTTCACACAGGGACTTAAGTTCTCCTTCAATAAAACTGTGAAGATGTGAACATACTCAAATGAGCGCTAGGAATCCTGATTGTGCACCTAAGCCTTCTCCCATCCCATATAAGGGCTTTTATGAAAAGCTGCTTTTCCCTGATGGGACTCTAACTCTCTGCACAATGGCCATCTGCCTTGCCTTTAGGGGAGAGAGTTTGATAAGCTTATTGTTACACCTCAAAGAATCAGTTGTTCTAAATTAACATGTCTCCAAACAAGACTCACAAATGGCCAATAAGCACAGGAAAAGATGCTCAACATCATTAGTCTTTAGGGAAATGCAAAACACAATCACAGTGTTATAAAACTGCTTCACACCCACAGTAAGGATGTGGAGAGAATGGAACTCTCATATATTGCCAGTGGGACTATAAAATGATGCAGCCACTTTGGGAAACAGTTTGTTGGTTCCTCAAAATATTAAACATAAAGTTACCATATGATCCAATAATTTCATTTCTATGTATATACCCCAAAGAAGTGGAAATGTATGTCCATGCAAACACTTACACATGAATATTTATTCTACCATTATTCATGATAGCCCAAGGCCAAAACAACACAAATATTCATCAACTGATGAACAGATACATAAAATAGAGTGTGTTGATACACTGGAATATTATTTGGCCCCTAAAAGGAATAAAGTAGTGATACATGCTATAACACGGATGATCCTTGAAAACATTATGCTAAGTGAAAGAAGTCAGACACAAAAGACCAGATACTGTCTGATTCCACTTACGTGAAATGTCCAGAATAGGCAAATCTCGAGACAGAAAGATTGGTGATCAGCTGGGGCTGGGGAGTGGGGGATGTTGAGGACAGGATGGTGACTGACTACTAATGAGTCCAGAGTATCTTCTGGGGGTGACAAAGATGTTCTAAAATAGATTGCGGCAATGGCTGCATAACTGAACACATGAAAGACCTTTGGATTGTCCAACTGAAACTGGTAAATTTTATGGGACGTGAATTATATCTCAACAAAGTATCTTAAGAGAAAGAATCAGTGGAACTGTGCTCAGGGAGAATGAGCCTCCGCATTATGAAAAATCATCAAGAACTCCAGTCATCTCTGCAGAAATCAGCGCAGGGCACGCTCGGGTAGAATCGTCAGGAACTGGGAAAGCCAGGATCCTGCCATTCTGTTGAGTCTGTTTGATTGTCATTCTTTCACCTTCTTCCTGGCAATTAATGAAAGGCTCACCTCCTCCACCGCCTCTCCGAGGAGCCCCGTTTATGAATAGAAGCTCCCAATTCACCGTGAGTCTAAATGAGTGTATATGCTTGTGGACTTTTGAGTTAAAAAGAATAACAACAAAAGGCCGTGGCACCAAAGTCTGGGAGGGAAATTTCTCAAGGCTGAAGCATGTTTTCTACCTTGAGGGTACATTAGTGATTTTCTAGACAATACTCTTATTTCACAAATGAATATACTGAGGCACAGGCTGGGCTGGCACGAAGCTGGACAGTACGCTAGTGGCAGAACCAGGACCAGGGTTCGGGTCTCCAGGACCGTCCAAGGCTATCCTCCCAGTAGCCACCCTGTGCCATCCCCCGTGCACAGGGCAGATGGAGGTCCGTCTGTGACACGTGCCCCGGAACTGCTGACAGTCAGCACTCCAGCCAGGGGGCTGCAGAGAATCCGGAGCCTGGCTGCGAATTTAAGTCCTGATTTGGCTACTTGTGCAACTGTTTGAGCTCGCTGAATCCGGGTTTCCTCTGTGATGACTGGGATAACAGTATCTACTTTGCAGGACTGCAGTGAGAAGAGACAATACACATGAACTGTGTGATACAGACCCTTGGCACAGAGCAGGGGTTGATAAAATTTAACAAATGGCTTCCATTGTCATAGCTGCTGATTAAATATAAAGTACAGTCAAGTACAAAGTATACATTATGAAAATTTATACTCTGTAATAGTAAAAATGTTTCCCATTTATTAGGCATTTTGTTCTAGCACTCTTGAAGCCTGACAGTGAACCCATGAGTTGGGCCATTCTTGTTCCACAGATGATGAAACAGAGGCTCGGGTTCAGTGATGTAGCCACAACTGCACAGCAGACACAAAAGAACCGAATCTGAACCCGAGTTTTGTTTTTACTTCAAAGTCCAACTTCATGATTGTTAATATCTGACAACTTTCAGATGACCTGATACCTTATTTTCCAAAAGTAATTTACTGTACTACTTGTTTAGCATTGCCAAGTATGCACCTCACATAAGAGAATCGTATTAATTCTAATTCCCTAACTTTGGCCAGGAACCTTCTCTCTCTCTCTTTTTTTTAAGCCAGGAACCTTCTGAAGGACATGCCATCAGCCCTCTCTAAATGCCACCTCATTTACCCAACAAGAAACTCATCCATCTTCCCTAACAGGACAAAGTCAATGAAAACATTCTGAGCGGTGGAACTTGAAACCTCAGACCACCCATGGGTAACTTTTCGATCAGGTGTCCGTGCAACCAAAGATACTAATCGTCAAGTACGTTAACCAACATGAGAAGTGGCAAAAAGACATCCTGCAGATGCTGCAGTGTCAACTTAAGTCTCTCATGACGTAAACAGCGTGAGCGGGAAACATCTGCACGAGAACAAAGTAACTGGGATTTCACAGCTTCTGCCACCAAACCAGTCAGAGCTTTCCCTTCCTCTGGTGAGTAGAAGGGGCAGTGCCGTCTGGTGAGCAGGGAAGATGGCAAACAAGCATCTCCATCCTGAAAGCCTCACCAGATTGGCCGGGAAGGGCGGCTACCTGTATTTCTAAAGGGCTAACACCCACACCAGTGATGCCCCTCAGGTTGCACCCTCGACCTTTCTTTTCCAGTTACGTGAATGGGTGTTCAGCCTTGTGCAGGTTCATGGACCATCTCAGCTGGCAATGGGGATCACTCCTCATCCTCAGGCCAGGACCACAGAGCTTCTTGCTCTGCCCCTTGACCTCCACTATCATTCGGAGGTGGCAGGTAAAGGTGGCAGGCCCGACCCTCTTTAGCTTTCCTATCTCCATGGTAACCTGCTCCCAGACCACCTCTGAGGAACGACTTCCGACTGTGCTGAATTGAAAGTGTCTTTCTGACCTGTGAAACCCAGTTCATCAGAACTAAGGAAAGACCAGGAGACTCACAATCAAAAGAAACAAGTCATAGTTACATGGCAGGGAAGTATATTTTTCCCTGCCCCATCCCCAAATCGTTCCACATTATTAAAAGCAGGAAAAAAAAAAACTGTCCTCAGTTTCCTATATGAGACTACAATACACCATGTTTTCTAACACATGATCATATTTCTTCTTAGAATGGACTTTTGAGGAAGGTGTCATGCTTTTATGAGATGAAGTTCTCAAGAAATTATAAATAGGCTGCTCAAACTATTTTAAAAAATACATGGCACTGCTTTAAACACAGCTGGTGTCTTGCCCAAGTGGGAATAGAAATGGCATGGTGGAGGGTGTCTTAGCATTTCTAAGAAATAATCAGGAAATGGCCATGAACCTGCTACCACTTTCACCTACTTCAGTATGGAACACAAGAACTGAATAAGTTTTCCAGGAAACCCAGCCCCAGGCACAAACCATGTAGGTATCTGGTCTGTACAGACAAAGGGCTAGTAAGATAAGAAATGGGAAAAAAGGGTACCTGGTTTCTTTATATTGCAGAACCGGGGGCTCTGCCCCTTCCTCACAGAAGGAAGACCTGTCTTTTTAAATCACTGCAGTTTTATTGAGCACATATTTAGTTAGGACACAGTGATCAAAATTTAGAATACTCCATGGCTTCTGCAACAGAGAACAAACTATAGATTTCACTCACATCAGAGTCCCTGAATTGAAATCAATACATCTGCCTAGAAATAGATACATATGGCTGGGGCCCCTGCCAGTGATAACTGAGTGGCTGGGGACAAATCACCATGCCCCTGCCGCCGTCTCTAAAATGGGGTGACAATGTCAGTTCTGTGTAACTCACAGGGTTATTCCAGAAATACAGTGAGGCTGTGCATGTGACCGTACTTCCTATGGGCAGAGAAACCACCTCTGTGTGTGTGTGTGTGTGTGTGTGTGTGTGTGTATGTGTGTGTGTGGGGGGAGTCATGTTAAAACAGATTCTCATCTTATGGGTCTGAGATGTGGCCCAAGATCCTGCATTTTTAGCAAATTTCCAGACTCCCAGGAAGGTGGGCCAGAGTATATTCACAAAAGGCCAAGAATCTTCAGTAACATTCAAGGACTATTAACATAGTGACATCAGTTTTAAAAATTCTTAGAGAAAGAGAAATATCATATGATGTCCTTAATATGTGGAATCTAAAAAGACATGGTACAAATGAACTTATTGACAGGAGACTCACAGACTTAAAGAACAAACTTATGGTTGCCAGAGGGAAGGATGGGGAGAAGGGATAGTTAGGGAGTTCGAGATGGATACGTACACATTGCTAAATTTAAAATGGATAACCAACAAAGACCTACGGTATAGCACAGGGAACTCTGCCCATTGTTATGGAACAACCTAAATAGGAAAAAGAATTTGCAAAAGAATAGACACTTGTACATGTGTAACTGAATTACTTGGCTGTATACCAGAAACTAACACAGCATTGTTATTCAACTATTATCCACCATGAAATAAAAAGGCAAAAAAACCAATTCTTACTAGAATTATCTTCTCTAAGAAATGATTTTTTAAAAATGTCTTACCAGAGTGGGATTCATGAATTCTTCTAAATACACACAGCACAGTTTGCGGTCCCAGTCATCTGTGATGTGGCCCCCATACATGATCTCACCAAAGAGGTAGCGGAGGTCTTCCCATGGGACCTGGCGGGATCAGGCAAATGTTCACTCCCGGGGCCAGGGCAAAGGCCTCAGTCAACTGACAGCAAATCCTCCAGCCCCCACCAACAGAAGCATTTAAAAGAGGTCCGACAATTAGAATTGAACTGGCTGAGAATTATTTTCCGTGTGTGTTAATACATTCAGTAAATATTCAGTAACACTGAGCTTTTTTCTTAATTTTTTTTTTTTGTGGCCACACTGCGTGGCATGTGGGATCTTCGTTCCCCAACCAGGGATTGAACCTGCGCCCCCTGCAGTGGAAGTGCAAATTTTAACTACTGCCAGGGAAGTCCCAACACTGAGCTTTTAATGAAGACTTTAAAGCAAATTTGAGTTATTCCCAGAACATGTTTATACATTCAAAACCTCATCTACAAACCAGGAGAAGCCCATGTTGGTTGATACGGCTTTTGAGGGATGACCTCCTTTTACGATCTGATCTGTATCAGGTTTTTATGATCTGATTCAGGAAAAGAAAGAAAAACTCTACAGTTTGAATTTGGGGTATACTGAGAATTCCATCACCTTCCAGAAATCCAGGCAAACCAACTGAGTTTGTCACAGACTGATCTGAGGGCTCGGTTTACGGCATGGCTGGCCTCCAGGACCCTCCTAAGGGCTGCAGCTAATGACTGTACTATGCTTTATGCAGAAACCACGGCATCTCCGCTTTACCGGGCTTCACAGGGTTTGAAGCCCCTTCTTTGCTACCCTTTAGCTTCCTCTCGGTTTGCAAAACATGCCAGCTTGTGATGAAGCCTTTCTAGACAGAAAGCTTTATATCCTCGGGGGCAGTATATTGCTTCCCAGCAGTTCAAGTAAAAACTTAATTATAGCCTTCAAATTGTTGCATGATGTGACAGAACAAGTAAAATTGCCTCAACTATTCCAATGCACTTGCTACAGGTTTCTTAGAATTTGAATAAATGAACCTCAAATACGTCTTTCTTTTAAGGCACCGCAATGTGAATGAAAAAGAAAAGTGGCTACAAGGCACCATGCTGCCTCCACCATGCCATGGACTACTTCCAGAGAGCAGAAAGTGATGGGAAATAAGATTTCTTAACTTGATTTCTGTGATCACATTTAATTAATGCCTTCTATATATTATGATTTGATACATGGCCCCCTCAAGATTTTAAGCAGCTACAGATCTATTCTTCTTAATCATTGATTTTCTCCCCCCAGATCTTGATTTTGTTTTCTACATATACATTTTTCTGGCATCCTTCCCTTGGCATGGTGATACACCTTGAAAAAAACAAAGGAACTTCTTGTTATTCAATAGAGGTCTTCTTGAGCAGGTTGGAATGGGAGAAAGGTACTGCTACAGAGTAACAATTTTTCTTCCTACTTCCTTGAGGCTTTTTAAAACCAAAGTCAGAAGTTACATAGCTCGATCCCCAACCTTAAATGCAATCAAGTGATATTTTCAATTAAAGTCTTCCAACCTTGACATTCAAGATTTTCTCTATGGTGAGACTTATAAAATTTATATGGAATAACATCAAAGTTCTTATAAGAGTTAAACCATGGGGGGGGCTTCCCTGGAGGCCCAGTGGTAAGGAATGTGCTGCCAATGCAGGAGACGCAGGTTCGATCCCTGATTCAAGAAGATCCCACGTGTCGCAGAGCGACTAAGCCCATGCACCACAACTTCTGAGCCTGTGCTCCGGAGCCCGGGAGCTGCAGCTACTGAGCCCGTGTGTCCTCGAGCTTGTGCCCCGCGACGAGAGAAGCCACTGCAATGAGAAGCCTGCACTCGGCAACTAGAGTAGTCCCTGCTCTCTGCAACTAGAGAAAACCTCGCAGAGCAACAAAGACCCAGAACCACCACAAATAAATACATTAATTTAAAAAATGTAACTGTTGGCATTCCCTAAGACTTAATCTTAAATCTCTCCATCACACTTGAGATCACGGTGATCTCATCTAACCACATAACTTGAAAGATCATCTATCAAACGCCTACTTCCAAGTTTATACGTATACCTTCTTGAAAAGGGCATCATGTACAAAGAAACTATGTGAGCAAGTCAACCTAATTCCCCAACCCAAATAACGTGCTTCATGATATGTGGTGAATGACTTGGGTCAAGACATCTGAGAGACAAGACAGAGTGTTTAAAACCTGAAGCTGTGTTGATCCTGGGACCCCCGCGGGAGAAGTAGCAGGACACAGCGCGAGTCAACTGCTCAACTGGTGCTGCCAAGCCTCAGGGCGTGAGAGCCGAGAGAAACATGGGTCAGTGCCTCTCCTACCCCACTTCATTCCTACCTCTACTGTGGACAGGATGTGGCTGAAATAGGGTAATATGCCTGGTCTTGGCCTCCTGGGACAGGAATGAAGGACTTAAATAAAAGTATTAAGTGGTCTATTTAATTTTCCACCCAGAACTATGACAATAATCATTTTTACCTGCAACATTTTAAACAAAACGTGCTAAGATCAACACAAAATGCTGTTTATTAAACTGGTCAAAATATGCTCAAAGTGAACTTCAAAAATTTTAAATATGATAGCAACTATCACATACCATACAGAAGCAATTTATTTTGAATACAACAAGTGTTATTCAACATGTGTTCCTTGACAGAACACACCCATGTTACGTACAACGTGTACATATTTTCTGATAGTGGTCAAACCATCTTGAAAGCTTAAGAAAATTTTGATAACAAAAATTATAACAATAGTTACCAAAAGAACAGCAACAACAAAATATTTATACATAGAAACATTGGTTAAATGGTTTTAAAGGCCTTTTATAGCAAGTATGACCTAAAGCCTAATGCCTGGTTGGTTCGGACAAATATACCTCACTTTTAACAGACTGAAACTTAATGGAAAAAGTTCCCCTTATGAGGACTAAGCCAGAAAATCCTTACAAACGGTTCGTCCTTTTTGAAATCCAATCACTGAGTTTGTAAGAGTTTACACAAATGTTCTTGATGAAGCGTTCCCATTCCCATCTGTAGAACACATTTTAGCTACGAAATAAAATCATTCATCTACCTTTAACTTCAAATCAAGGGGAACATTACTGAGAAAGTCACAACAAGGTGGCATCCTTAATACATAATAATGACATATGCAGGAAGTGCACCATTATTTATACATGTGACGCGCTGTAAATTGCTTCCATCATCAGAACTAATTGTAGTGATTATTAATGCAGTGTTATGAACTGTCAGAATTGCTGTACGTAATTACATTTGTGCAAATGCTTCATTACCTGCCTAATGAATCTGGCATATATGCACATGTAAACCACTGTTTTTGTTAACATAATGAAGGACAATTTTTTTTTTTTGGGTACTAAGCTGCTGATGTAGAACTGGTTTGACCTATCTTCTAAAGTTCGAGCATCCATTGTTGTAAAACGTTTGATCTGGTTTATTTTCACACTGGGCAGAAGATGCATATATAGTGTAAGCAATTTCAATAGTAGCTTCAAAAGAGAAATTATGGTCCATTTTGATAGTGCCCAAAGACTGACAGCCTCAGCACACTCCCCTGAAAGGTTATGCGACCATAGACACTTACGTTAGGGTTCGCCTCTAAGTAGTTGCAGAGGACGTTGGCACAGATGGTGAGGTCCCCGGGACTGAATGGGTAGCGGCGGCTCCAGCCCTGGGGGCCAAACCTGAGCCTCCCGGCAACACAGGCATGGAAGTAGCACAGAGAGAAGAGGATGCTTTTAAACTCCTGCTCCTTGGAGCACACTTCGAGTGTATCCTAGGAGAAAAGAAAAAGGGAGTGATCATTTACCTGTATGGTTTCCAAGGGCAAGGGTCTGAGTTTTCAATTATCTTGTAGAGGACTCTGAGAGAGACCTAGGACAGAGGTGACACGCAGCTTTAAGCTGGGAGAGCATAAGAGGAAACTATTTGGCACTTGCTAGTCTGTTGATTTAAGAGGAATGGTTTTATTTTGCTTCAGTTATACCTCTGTTCCTCTAGAGAATGAGACCATTCATTCTGACCAGTGGTAATACCATGTGACGTCATTTTCCCCTGCAAAAATTTCCTTGTACAATCTGGATGACAAAAGGCCATCATCTTAATTTCATCAGTGTAGCAGACTATAAGTGAGTGCCAGCTCT
The DNA here is from genome assembly GCF_019320065.1 of Cervus canadensis. NCBI lineage: Eukaryota > Metazoa > Chordata > Mammalia > Artiodactyla > Cervidae > Cervus > Cervus canadensis. The sequence goes on along the minus strand of NC_057388.1, from coordinate 28,581,650 downwards.
CCATTCCTCTCAGTTCCATGGTAATACAGATGATCTGAGCACAGGGACACTCATTGCAAAATAATTTGCCAGCCTCTCTTGAAGCCGGATGTGCCACATGACAAGGTCTTTTCCAACAGAATTTGAGCAGAAGTGATGTGTGCAACTTTCATATCACTTCTTAAAAGGAAATTGCTTGCTCTGCTTATCATTCTACCCCTTCCTTGTGAGCTAGAAAAGACACTGATTAGGTGACTTGGAAGCCATGAGTTAGGTATATGGCGGAGGCACCAACCAGCTTGGGTGTGTAGTTGATTAAAAAGACCAGAGCTGCCAGTTATATGCAACAGAAATTAAGTTGGACCATAAAGAAGGCTGAGTGCCAAAGAACTGATGCTTTTGAACTGTGGTGTTGGAGAAGACTCTTGAGAGTCCCTTGGACTGCAAGGAGATCAAATCAGCCAATCCTAAAGGAAATCAGTCCTGAATATTCATTGGAAGGACTGATGCTAAAGCTCCAATACTTTAGCCACCTGATGGAGACAGTCTACTCATCGGAAAAGACCCTGATACTGGGAAAGATTGAAGGCAGGAGGAGAAGGGGATGACAGAGGATGAGATGGTTGGATGGCATCACTGACTCAATGGACATGAGATTGAACAAACTGTGGGAGATGGTGAAGGACAGGGAAGCCTGGCACGTTACAGTCCCTGGGGTTGCAAAGAGTCAGACATGACTGAGCAACTGAACGACAAGAAATTATCTTCTTTGAATCACTGTAGTTCTGTACTGCCCCTTGACTAATACAAATACAACTAATACAACCACCACCATGACAACTGGTTTTCTTCCAATGAACTGGAAATAAAATTCACTGCTGGAATGATAGACTGGCATATAGAAGAGTAGAAAACATATGCCCTCTATAGTAGATGTGTAAGATGTTTTTTGAAAATCCAGAGGGAAACCTGGCATGTTACACTGATATGGTTATGGCCCCCAAAGCCATACAATTAAAAGGTGAAAAATAGCTGTCTGTGACTTATAGGCAGTACTGAGCCATTCTCAGTTCTGTGAGGCAAATGAAGAAAAGTTGAGGACTATCCCTTCAGCTCATGCTGGGCAGCAGAGGATGAGGAAGCCATTTCAGCAAAAGAATCAGACAATGTGGGCATCTGCAAAATCTGTTTAGCCTGTTCTGGGTGGGAGTTCAGATCTGGCCTCCCAGGGCCTTTCATAGAAGTCTACACCCAGCCTAAATTTGTTCTCTTGGTCCAGGACTAGAAGAGTTTTTTAGTTCCTTTCTGTATTGCTTTCATCAGAATCCAGGGTTACCACCAAATACAGTTCTAGAATTGGCCAGGCCACAGACAGTACAGGCCCAACTAAATCACTAGGTCATTCTCAATGACTAGGTCATTTCTAGGAAATTTGTGGGACTTGAAAGTATATGACCACTACAAATAATTTTTCCACTGTACATCAAGTAAAAGGCAAGCTTGTGAAAGAAGAGAAATCATATAATTGGAATTAATGTTGACAGTAAAGAATTTGCCTGCCAGGGAAGGAGACATAGGAAACGTGGATTTGATCCCTGAGTTGGGAAGATCCCCTGGAGAAAGAAATGGCAACTCACTCCAATATTCTTGTCTGGGAAATCCCATGGACAGAGCACCCTGGCAGGCTACAGTCCTTGGGGTTGCAAAGAGTTGGATATGACCGAGCAACTAACATTTTCAGTGTTGAAGGATATAAAAATTGATTGCTTTTAAAAAAGTAAGAAATTTCCTGGAGACTAAATAGAAGTGACAAAATTTTACTTAAGGAATATCTAACTACTCACTTAACTCCTCCATGAATTACATATAGTCCCCAGAAAACCCAAAGTACTACAATCAGTACATTATTTCTATCTACACTGCATATAACCTAGTTTTAGCCTCAATGCTAAAGAAAATCACAAGTCAATGCCCATTTCACTATGCTCTAATAACATAAATGATGTTAGGAGAAAATATGAATTGGGCTTTTCAAGAAAAATGTATAAGTCTGCCTAACATTCCACATTCCAGGACAAGTGATCAAGTGTTCATATCAGGAAATATACAAATGACATTGTAAAGAGAGAACAGGCACTCACACATAACTATGTTGCATGCACACAGACACCAATTTAATATGCACAATTACCAATTATTTGTTTCTACTGCAAATCTTACAGAAAAAGAAATTTACATTTTTACTTCAAAAATCTGGTTATCTGGGGATGAAAGAAGCTCAAGCATTTATGACATCTTCTCCAAGAGGCAGTGCCATTAAGCTGGAAGAGGGGGAGGTAGGCAGCATCCTAAAGATATGATTCTTTACATATAAACATGTAAATACTCGTCAGTTAGTGATTATATTTACATACTCTAGAATGTTCAAGGTGGTAAAGGACCAATACTAAATGAACTTTGTTCACTATGAGTACCCATGTCAAGATCTGAGGATACATTCTGATTTGGGGAGAAGATTAAGAATACAGATTGTATTTGATTTGAAAATCAAAGCATGTAAAACAAAACTACCCAAACAGAACAGTTAATGTGTCTGGATTCCTTGGGTGCTTTTCTCATCTAAGGACACCCAGGCAACAGGAGCCACTAGGACTCATTCAGCTCACCCAAAGGGGAACCAAGGTAGAGGGCGGTTAGCATCGTTTGTCACAAGCTTTAGCAGACAGGATAACAGCCGCAGCACACAACATCCAGGATGGTACGCTTGGGAGAGGAGGTGTCCATGATGGACACCGCTAGCTGCCAGCCCTAAAGTGCCTTCATGCTGATTTTAGCTGTCCCAGACAGATTTGCTTTTCCAGCCTCTCTTGCAGCTAGGTAATGCAGTGTGAATAAGTTTGACCAATGAGTTGAAAGAAGTAGTGTGCACTAACTTGAAGAATGCAGCTTTACAAGGAAACAAACATGTTCCCTTCATCATCTTCTCTGTTCCTTCCTTCATCCTACTTTCTGGAACACAGATACGGGAGCCGCCGCTCTCACCGCCACCTGGGACCAAGGCAAGCCCACCCTAGAAACATGGTAAGCGCACTGGGCTGATGACCGCTCCGTGGTGACACAGAGGAGCTCTGAATGACCTGGCTCCCGAACTCTCACGTGATGGAAGTACCTTTTATAACCTTGTTTAGGCCACTGTTGCTTTGTACTTCCTTCATAAATAGCCAGCCATAATTCTAACTGGTAAACAACGCCAGGAATCTATACACAGATAGCCAGGGAGCACAGACTACTACCCTTTAAATATATAATCTGAATAATAACTACATTTTTTTTCTAACATAACGACAATTCAGCATTTCATGAAAACCTCTTTTAAAATTTTTAGATTTTCTTTAGAACATTTATTCGGGTGGTTTTGGCTAGATTTGATGCAAAGTTTATTTAGTGAAACACATTGATTATCTTTGTTTTCACCACTTATGACTATATTTAGTCTTAATATTTCAGAGGAGCCCTTCCAGTAGATAAGAAATATTGTCCCTTAAAGTTCTTAAAGAGTCTCTCCAATAAATGCAATCTTCAGTTAATATAAGTGGTTTTTCAAGGAGCAGTCAAAAGAACTGATACTTTCATAAACTAGAACATGCTGTTCTCACTGGGGAAGGAATTCAGGCACAGGCTCTGGGGATCTGTGACTGTATGCAACAATGTACATTTCCCTGGGGAGAGTGTCTGTAGTTTTACCTGATTATCAGAGTGCTGCTTACCAAAAAAAAAAGCTGAAGGACAACTGGGCTGCAGCCTATATGTTCATGAACTGCTTACTTTTACAAACAAAGACAGCTGTTCTGGGGAGTTGGATAAATCCTATTTGAATATGTCAAACTACTCATTTGTCTCTTTGGGAAAAAGCTCAGGAATGTCATAAATGGCAGGAATTGTGACAAGTCAAGGGATAATAAGACACAGGCCTGCCTTAGTTCACACAGAAGGATAATTCAAATATGTAACAGATTCATCAAAAATTTCTGAGTGCCTTTTGTTTATACAGCCCATCATGTAAACAGGCTCAAACTACTCAATTATTGAATTAGGCAATTAACTGTATTCTTCAAAACTATATTCTTAGGTAGCCAATTATTTTAATGCCTTTATAATGTTCAGTTGGGTATTGGTCCAGAGGGTACTAGACAAAAAGTTAATAAGCATGTAGACATATTTTCAGAGTGTAATAATGTTTCTAACAGGAGGCTGAATATGTATCACCAAATTATATGTGTTTTCTCTTTAGGGCTTATTCTACTTCTCCTAATAAGAATGTTTTTTACTGAGGATTTCCAAGAAATTAGAGGAAGGAATGGGAGCTCACAGAAATAGCAACAAGGAAACTGACGGACTTGATTACAGCAGAGACAGATGTGGTCATCTGAACAAAGAGACTAATGGTAATAGAACTATCATTAATTTATAAAGGTATGAATTTTATTTTGAAAGGAGGTGAAAATGTCAATTTGAAGGTAGTATGGATATAATCTAAAAAGAAGGGCTTTAAATTTACTGATATCAAAATCATACCTAAAAATATTAAACAGTATACCAAAACTCTCACCATGTCATCATCATCATCCTTCTCAATAACATCAATAAGAGCAATGGCTTTTCCTCTTTCTATGGTTAGAAATACTAGCCTGCCATGTTTGTCTTCAATAAGCAAGTTTCTCAAAAAGGCACATGATTGTTCATTCTTTTTATATATAAGGCTGTGGTTTTAGGTCTCACAGTCTTGTGAGAAGACCCAGGCTTTGGGCTTCTGCTTTTTTACCTGATCAAAGTTGTAGAGAGCAGCATGCAAATTGGCCAGCATTCCTGTGGGGGGCTCGTTAGTGATCTTGATGGAATTTTCCAGGAGCCCCTGAGGGATGACATGCTCGCTGGGTGTAGGTGCCGACTCAGCACTCATGAAAACCCTATAATCTCGGTGGCTTCCCTGGCTGAATCTTTCAAGCAGTTTCTCCAAGGTTCTCAGCCACTTGGCTACCAAATGGACATTCTGAAAAAGAGCATGGTTTATGACTGCTGTGGAATACTGAAGTATGTTACTTAAATTACAAGATTACAACATTTTCCTTTATAGAAATGTCTTGAAAACACAGAGAACCATGATTTAAAGTTTCCTTTATTATCACGTTAGGAGGAAGAAAAGACCACGACAGAATTGAGCCCTGAACACATTAAGTGCTCCAAATCACTACAGGTTGTCTTTGTAAACCAAAATCTCCTTCCAACACACACACCTACTTCCAATACCCACCAATCACTTCTGAGATGGAGGTCTTGATACTTTTCTTTGTTACAGTTCAAACTCAATAACTGAGACTAATCTGGGTTAGTTTGATCAAGTATAAGAACTAAGGGCCAGAAGTGCACCTGATCAGCTATTTCGTTGTTACTGATGGAATCTCCTCTACTCCAACTCCTACTCATTGGTGTATGAACTCTAACATGGACATGCGAGATGAAAGACTGGCTGATAAAGCAAGCAATCACTCTTTGTTAAGATGCATTGTGTATTCCTAACATTATTTAATTTAAACCCCAGGGCTGTCAGAAATCGGGTAGGAAACAAATGTCACCACCATCACTCTTTGATTTTTAGTTTTACAATTTACAAATAGGCTTCTCCCATTCTAAACACCCACCATTTATTTCGGCTTGGTAGTTGGTGCTATGAGAGATGTATAAAGATACCTCACATGATCTCTGGCTTCGGAGAAGTCCTTGCTATAGTAACTGAAAACATCATCCCCAGGAATACATCATTATTTCCAACAAAGAAACACATTTAAGATTATAATGGCTAAAGAAACAGAATGAAGGCAAACAGGGGAGGGAATGTAGGTAGCTGTTTTGCAGGCAGCTCTGTTGCAGGAAGCGGCTCTCTGCAGGATACCCTCCTGTCTTGTCACATTAGCAAAGCTATATCGTAGCTAACCTTGACCTGGGTGCCCCCATGTTCTACTCATCTCTGGTCCTAGCGCACCTCTCAAATCTTTTCATCACACAATGCCTTACCTAACCTGTTGATTCTTCCCTTAGATCAAAGGAGCAGAAATGGAGAGTAAGTACTTAACAGATGACTAGATCTTTTTCCCATCCTCCCCTTTAGTAATCAGGTGAGCAGAATGTGTGAACAACAGCGTCTAAAGAATGACCACAAGGTGCTAACAAGCCTGCATGCAGTGGTGGTGGTTCAGTAGCTAAGTGGTATCCAACTCTTGCTACCCCATGGACTGTAGCCTGTCAGGCTCCTCTGTCCATGGGATTCTCCAGGCAAGAAATACTGGAGTGGGTTGCCATTTCCTTCTCCAGGGGATCTTCCTGACCCAGAAATTGAACCTGGGTCTCCTGCATTGCAGGCAGATTCTTTACCAACTGAGCTATGAGGGAAGCTCACAAAGGGGGATGGCAGTAGATCTGACCCTCCTACCTCAATGATGAACTGAGATTACTTTTTACCTTTTCCTTTAAAACCTTTCATTGCTGAGCGGAACCTTCAGAGTTGGTTCTGGGAGCTGAGTCTGCCTTCTCCCCAGAAGTTAAGGAATAGTACTTGCCTACCAGCACTTGCCTCTCCAGTATTGGCTTTTGGAGCAGCAAGTGGCCAAATCTGGATTTGGTAACAGGAACAGTAATGTATGTATCTTTCTTCCAAACAGTTTTGTTGTAAAAAGACCTACACCAATCCAGTGGTTGACATTATTAGGCTTTTCTCCCCTGGGAGAATACTGAACATTGGAAGGTGTCAAGGCCTGAATCATGTCCCTCCAAGTCCATATGTTGAGTCCTAACCCTCAGCAAAAAAGCAAGAGAGTTCCAGAAAAATGTCTATTTCTGCTTTATTGACTACTGTGTGGATCACAATAAACTGTGGAAAATTCTGAAAGAGATGGGAATACCAGACCACCTGACCTGCCTCTTGAGAAACTTATATGCAGTTCAGGAAGCAACAGTTAGAACTGGACATGGAACAACAGACTGTTTCCAAATAGGAAAAGGAGTATGTCAAGGCTGTATATTGTCACCCTGCTCATTTAACTTATATGCAGAATACATCATGAGAAACTCTGGGCTGGATGAAGCACAAGCTGGAATCAAGATTGCCAGGAGAAATATCAACCCCAGATATGCAGATGACACCACCCTTATGGCAGAAAGCTAAGAAGAACTAAAGAGCCTCTTGATGAAAGAGGATAGTGAAAAAGTTGGCTTAAAGCTTAACATTCAGAAAACAAAGATCAGAGCATCCGGTCCCATCACTTCATGGGAAATAGATGGGGAAACAGTGGAAACAGGAGCAGACTTCATTTTGGGGGGCTCCAAAATCACTGCAGATGGTGACTGCAGCCATGAAATTGAAAGACGCTTACTCCTTGGAAGGAAAGTTATGACCAACCTAGACAGCATATTAAAAAGCAGAGATATTACTTTGCCAACAAAGGTCCATCTGGTCAAGGCTATGGTTTTTCCAGTGGTCATGTATGGATGTGAGAGTTGGATGGTGAAGAAAGCTGAGCACTGTAAAATTGACGCTTTTGAACTGTGGTGTTGGAGAAGACTCTTGAGAGTCCCTTGGACTGCAAGGAGATCCAACCAGTCCATCCTAAAGGAGATCAGTCCTGGGTGTTCATTGGAAGGACTGTTGTTGAAGCTGAAACTCCAATACTTTGGCCACCTGACATGAAGAGCTGACTCACTGGAAAAGTCCCTGATGCTGGGAAGGACTGGGGGCAGGAGGAGGAGGAGACGACAGAGGATGAGATGGCTGGATGGCATCACCGACTCGATGGACATGAATTTGGGTAGGCTCCGGGAGTTGGTGATGGAGACGGAGGCCCGGCGTGCTGCAGTTCATGGGGTCGCAGAGTCGGACACGACTGAGTGACTGAACTGAACTGAACTGAACTGAGCCCTCAGCTCCTCAAAATGCAGCTATATTTGGAATAGGTTCTTAAAAGAGGTAATTAAGGCTAAATGTAGCCATTAAAGAGGAGGGCATGGCAACCCACTGCAGTATTCTTGCCTGGGGAATCCCCAGGGACAGAGGAGCCTGGCGGGCTACAGTCCATGGGTTTGCAAGAAGACAGACACGACTGAGTGACTAAGCGCAGCAAGCAGAGCAGACTGAAGTGGACCTTTGTCCAGTGTGACTGGCGTCCTTGTAAGAAGAAGAGATTAGGAGACAGACAGACAGACACACATAGAAGGAAGACCATGTCAGGAAACAGGGAGAATATTACCATCTATAAGCCAAAGGGAAAGACTTCAGATAAAACCAACTCTGCTGACACCTTCATCTCAGACTTCCAGCCCCCAGAACAATAAGGAATTATACTTCTGTTGCTCAAATGATCCAATCCGTGATACTCTGGTATGGCAACCCTAGAAAACTTCTACAGTAGGTAAGGGCTCTCTAAGCTTCCTCCCTTACTTGCTACTAGATGGTAAGGAGAGTGCTTCTCACTCTAACTGTGCACTCATACAAGTAAGCAGGAGCAAAATCTGTAACAAAATCTGTTTTGCATGCTCAAATGTGTTCTGATTCTCTACCTCAAGGACTATGACAATGCCTTGCTTGGAAAGTTTATGTGAAACAAATGTAAAAATATCCCTAGGTGGTGACTTTGGAGTCAGGGAACAGAAAAATCTCCAAGTGCACCATTGCTGTATACAATCACACTTTGGAATTCAGCCTGGGGACCATTTTTGAGGATACCAGCTTTGAGACTAGCTAGATATCTATGGCCATTTGTCCAAGAGCAGCAGTGTTTGTGCGACAATTTTAGTCAATACATATCTTGAAAACAACCCACTTTGCCCATGAAAAGTGTTTTTTAATTCCATTATTTTAATTCACAAATCATCTGGTGTGCATAAGATAAAGACAGCGCCAGCCTGCTACCTTAGTTACAGTTTTCTGTGGAGTGTGGGTTTTCTGACAAAACCCTAGCTAGCTAAATATCCTGAGGGACGCTATTTCTGGTCATAGTAATTGGCTACAGTGGAGTCTGGATAAGAACTGATTAACATGTGCATACATATCCTTTGCCCATGCCAACAAAATTGAATGTAAAATACAAATAATATAACAAGTTCTGATTACGCTGGTCTTGTCATGCTGCAAAGTCCTGCTCTTCTTTTAACTGCCAATCAAAGGGATACTACAAATCTTTGGAAACTGCCAGAGTGTGGCAAAAAAAATAGCAAAAAAAGTTACATTCTAAGTTTCTGGCTTATCACTAAGAACAAATGTCTAGAATAGATACCCAAAAGGAGACCCTTCACAAAGTAAGGTCTTTCAAGGCTTTTTTTTTTTTAAATGGGAAAACTTACTACTTGCACTTTTTTTGGGGAAGGGGACAACTGGTAGCTCAGCACAGACATAAAACTGACAGAAGCATTTCACTCTGAGTCCTGTCTTCTCACGAGGTAGCTGCATCCCTCCCAGCTCCATGCCAGTCTGAGCCTCTGGATGTGAGAATCTGCAAAGAACTCTTTCTTCTGTGGGAAGATCCCAGGGTCCACACAACTGTCCAACTAACAACTGCTAGTTTTAGAAAGACGAACCTGCCACTGTCAGACATTTGACTCTGTGAGGCTCAGAAGGGGACACATCATCCCAAGTCCCCACACTGAAGGCTCATGGTTTAAGCAGTAGGTTTTACTCTCCCAGAAAGTGATATTCTGTTTGGATAATGGGCAGCATCTTTGTGAATCCAATTTTATTTTAAGCATAAATGCAAACTTCATCAGCTCTGGACACTGGAGACATTAGGGAAGGCCAGCGTCCTGACTGCATGAGGTGGCAGTGTGGGCTAGCTGAAAACTCATCGTCCGCTGCCAAACAGACTCTGTCCTTTTCCCACTGGGTGGCCCTGAGGCTCTCCAGACTACTCGGAGGCTCAATTTTCTTATCTTTACAATGGGATGGGCATACCTACCCTTGCAGCTTTGCTGTGATGATTAGAGATACTGTATCCCAGGAATGAATTGCCTAGTACAGAGTCTGGCATATAAAAGAGAACCTTTGTGCTCCAAATCAAAAAGCTATTTCCAGACCTCCCAAGACAGCTGGCGTGCCCTGCTGTATAAGGAGTCTGCTTGGCCCCTAGGTGCCGCCTGAAGCTGGCCTGGCCTCCATGGGTTCCTAGGTTCTTGTTGGTGCAAACTAAAAAATGCTGCTTGCCATCTCTTTCTATAAGGATGACATCATCAGCCACTGCAATTGCTGGCATTCAACACACCCTGAGAGGTGTTCAGGGTGGAGGTCAGGAATAAGGCACTCTATACTCTGGGAAAATCTGGTAGAACTGACCTTCATAGTTAGATATTTTCAGGAGAAAATCTTTTCAATCTATTTCTTGTATCCTTTTATACCTAGAAAATCACTAAAATCATTAGCAGAGATATCTGCTCCTTGTGACTAGCAGCAACCTTCTACTGAGACGTGGGCTTGGTTGCCAGGATCACATACACACTGGACTCTCCCCACTACCTGTCTGGTGTAGTTCCTCAGAGCTGAGAGTCTGTCTCCCGGGCTATAGTCCTCAGTGAGGTCCCCAAATAAAACTGAACTCATACCTTCTTTGTGGTTTTTTTTTTTTTTTTTTTTCAGTTGACACCAGAATCCTGAGTCATGGAAACCACTCCAGAGAGCTCTGAGTGGTAGACTCACAGACCCATTTATAGAAGCCCTGGAAAGGATAAAGGGACTAATCCTCACTCTTTAATTTACAAAGAGAATGCTACACAATAAGCTAGGGGCAGAGTCAGAGACATGGGAGATCATGAGATATGCAAGAGTGCTCTGCCAACTTTAAAGCCATATGCAAATGACAGATGTCATGACCACACTATTGGTACTCTGTCTGTCTGTCTGTCCTCAAGCCCTACAGGGTGTTTCAGATATACGTACATAAAGAGAATAATGGGCTCCCTCTAGTATTTTAAATTTTAGGATTTCCCTGGTGGTCTAGCGGATAAGAATCTGCCTGCCGATATAGGGGACATGGATTTGATTCCTGGTTCGGGAGGAGTTCATATGCTACAGGGCAACTAAGCCCGTGCACCTAGAGCCCATTCTCCGTAACCAGAGAAGCCACCGCAACTAGAGAGCAGGCCCCGCTCACCACCATTAGAGAAAGCCCCATGCAGCAGCGAAGACCCACTGCAGTCATGAATAAATAATTAAAAAAAAAAATTAAACCACAATGGCTAGGAAATCCCTCAAAAGATGGTATCTATTCTTTTCGGCTGAGCGCCTTGTCATCTTGGAGGTGTCACTGCTGCTGAGAGAGCCCCCAGGGCTCTGCAGATCACAATGTGTTTGTGAAAGGCTCCTCCCCACGGGGCAGGGTGACTCTGCACCGCCCATCCGTGCTCAGTCCCCGTGTGGCCCCTGAAAACGTGATACTCACTTGGAGCATGACCCAGTGTCCTTCTCTGGAAGCCTTCTCCAGGGCCGTTTCTGCCACCGTCTCCTGCCCTTGTCCTAAAGACACGTTGTGGAATTTTCCCGAGTCGATTGTAAACCCCAGTCTCTTGCCTGCAGGAGGGCAGGACACAGCAAGAGGAAGAGTGAACCAAGGAGAGGTGAGAAAGGTCTGGTGTTCTGTTATCTGACGTCCATCTGGTAACCGCTGTTACCTCCTGGGTTACTTTCCCAAAGAATCCAAACTAAACCTCTGTTGTTTCAACAAGCATCATTTTAAGCTTTCAGTGTCAATGGCAGCCTCCTCACAAGCATTAGCAAAGCCTGTGGAAATTAGCTCCTCTGGTTTTATCATAATAAAGCTTTTGACATTTTGATAGGTGGCAAGCATTGTTATTAAGCTTTATAAACTCTTGCAGGAGTAGCAAAACACTGCCCTCACAAAAAGGAGCAACATGTGGTAGGGATCACATCATTTTTTTGACCGGATCAGCCTGTTCGGTAAAACGCAGGAGCCTCTCACCTTGCGAGGCCGTGCTGGAATCCGGCAGAGTCAGGTCACAGCTCTATTAACCCGGAGCTCTCCGAGCAGGCCGTGGGGAATAGTCATCGACAGCATAAAGCGGCTGTGCCTAGCACGACCGAATAGACTTGCTCTAATGACCATTATTTAGTCACAGGGGGCACAAGATTACAAGAGCATGTAGAAAATTGCCCTCTGGCCCTCATCTAGTCAAAAGGTAGAAAATTGTACAAAAGAAACTTGCATTATGCCAACCAGAGGAATGCTCCATTTAAACATTTCTTCTGACTACAGTGTTATTAACCTTACATTTTCCATAGATTCAATCTCCAACAGATGAGAAAGGGGAAAAAAAAAAACAACTAAGATAACTGTGAGCTGAAAAGGAAGGTTGGGTTGGCGCTGGGTGAGAATCAGGGCTGGATGGCCACCTCCTGGCCACTCACCCAGTATCTCCAGGTCTTTGAGGGCATCTACTCCTGGAGAGAGGATGAAGAATATGGGGGTGGCGGGGCTGCTCTCCTCAAATGCTTTAACCAAGTCCAATCTGGTCCTCTCTACATACTTGGCACCCAGTTTTTCCTCCACGAAATTCCTGTAAAAAAAAATGATGCCAAAGACAGGATCGGTGTTTTTGACCTTGATAAGTGTCACAACTTGAATCAGCTTAAACTGCAGACACAGGAAGGAAGCTAACCTTGTTTAGAACATATGATGTCTTATAATAACGGCAGTATGAATCTGACTAGATCTATGCAGTTGAGTCGGTGAAATCTCTCACTGCTTTAGAAGAGATGAAAATCAGAAGGCTACATTCTTTTTGGGGGGCTACCGAGACCCTCCTGAGTATCATCAGCTGCCTGCATGTGGCTTTGTGTCCCCCCAAACCCCCTGCCAGACCCCCCATTACTTATGAACAGTTCATTAGATTTGCCGCCATGCAATTTTCCAGCCTGTTGGGCTTCTCATGAATATACAAATGCTTTTTGGGGTGTTTCTAACACAGGGAAGCTCAATTAAGCAGGGATTATTTGCCAGCAGCATCAGATTTAGCAGAAAGTAAGTACTACTAAGCAGAATTAACTTGTAAAGTAGGGTGCGACAGAGGCTTCTGCAAAGGGAAAATTGGCTGAAAAGACAAAGCAAAGGAAAAAACCTGCGGCAAGTGAATACGACCGAAGAAAAAGCAGCTCCATAGGGAAGGAACTTGAGAACTCTCTGGCTGGTGAATTCAAATTAGAACTAAGCAGCATACTACCACCGAGAAGCCAAAAGGGCAAAGAAAAAGGACACTTAAACCAAGATTCAGACAAGGTTTCTGCTTTTAAATTGCTCTGGCTGCAGAGTTATAGAACTGTAAGTGAATCCATGAAAGGAATTCATTTTTTGTTTGATGTGCAAAATCTTCAGAGCCAAAGTGCCACCACTAAGTGAAAGACAATGAGAATCACACTAGGATAATGCAAGTTCCTGGCCTCTGAACTCTGCCAGCGCTCTTCCTAGACTATTTCCATCAGTTTCCTGTTTCCCCTACTGATTTCAGAATTAAGGTTTTCAGGAAGAATACGCTCAGTCCGCTGACAGACTAGCATGCTGTTCAGTGTTTAGCAAATCTTAGCAACAGCAGTGATTATAATATAAAAATGTTGGCAGAATCACTTTTCATTAACATGAACCATAATGTCTCCACCACTGAGTCTCCACCGGATACTTCTAGTCTTTAAGACAAAATTTCCTCTAGGTTAATTTCTGTAAGAGCTAACTGCCCCCACCTGAGAGCATATGTCATTCTGTCAGGGCGCACTGCTCTCAAAATAATCAGCTTCTGTATTAAATTTCTCTTCTTCCATTCTTGAGGTAACCTTTCCTTTTCTGGACACTCGGATTCTGCCCACTTCCTCCACTGCTTGGCAGATCCTTCCACATCTCGGTCGAGGCCTCGAAACTCTTCCATGAGGGCGACCGCCTGTGATAAAACAGGGGAGCAGAGGTGACTAATATAGCAGCTAGTGTATAACAGCCTGGAGTTTGAGACAAAGACCTGTGGATGTTGAGGTGAGTTCCCTGAGCTAGACAGCAGGTCCTTGTTGATTATCTGCTTCATACCTAAAAAAACCACAACACCGTTACTCATCTATACAATAAACTAAAAATTAAAGAATAAGAAAGAAAGAAGGGCCTGAAACAAAACAAAAAAAACAAGACGTGTGACTATGTTGGATCCTGTGCGGGTAAGTGGTGCTGGACAGTCTTCATTGCCTCTTCAGATTTACTCAGGACCCTTCCTGCCCTCCAAAGAGGGTGATTGCAAAGGATGACTTGAACAAAGCTTCCTGGTTTTCTGCCTGGTTGGGTCTGATCAACAGGAAGCACTGGCAAGAGCCTGGAGGGTTAGTGAAAGGAGGCGAAGGTACCTCTTCCCCAGTGCTCTCCTGGGATGTTGTTTAGTGGTGGCTCCATTTCTTTACGGAATGCCACAGTTCCCATAGGTTGGCTCTCGCCCATAACTTCCTTTCTCAGTAGTTTCACTAACCTTTTCCCTCCCCATCCCTGGCTGATCCCCTCATTTGTCCTCTCATACTATGAAAATATACTCTTTGTTAAACTTTTTAAAAATCATACTTTGAATTTGCCATTTGTTTTCTGCTGAGACTGTGAAACACAATTGAACTTGAACTTATAATTCTAGAGTAATAATCTAATTAAAAATTCTATTTAAAAAATAAAACCTAAACATACTAAAAAACTAAGGAAAAACATAGTTATTTTCAATACAGAGAAATATTCCTGTCTTAGGGAAAAAAGAGTATGGTGAAGCTTAGCATGTGATGAGCATCTCTGAGGAATTCCAGAGTCAGAGAATAAACTTTTAATAATAGGATCTTCTGACAGAAACATGGAATAAGGATTTACAGTTAGGGTTGTGCTGCTTAAACATTTTACAGTGATAATACATGACTATACTGTATAAATTAACAAAACTATTTTGAAAAAGTACAGAAATACTATAAAAAAGAAAAACCAAATGAAGAAACTAGATTCAGGTCAACTGAAAAAAAGATCACTTATACTCCTCAACTTTAACCAAAGGTCCTGTACGTTGTACATATTTATTAACAACTTTCCCATCCATAAATAGATCAAAAGTTCCTTTACTTCCAAATAAAAAAGGGAAATTAGAATATAGTTGGTGGGCATGTATATTGGTGTAGCCACTATGGAAAAGAGTATGGGAAGTTCTTCAAAAAATTAAAACAGCATGTATCTATAACTAAAATGGTGTATATCACCTATATTTTTAAAAACTACATTTTAGAGAACTGAGATTTGAAGTAAGATTTAGAAATTTTTTGAAAAATCAATATTCCCAACATACCTTAATAGCACTCCATGACTGATGAGTGAGGAAATCAACAGGACTCTGGTAAGTGTGTTCAACTGTGAACCGAAGCAGGAAATCCAATTCAAGATGATCTATCTCTTTCTTTCTCAGCAAAATCTTCAGAGGACACAAACAGGAAAGGGTCATTTGGTTCGCATCGAAAGCAAGGATGCAGTCACCACTTAATAGACATGGTTGACAAGGCAGAGCTAAGACTTCTGAGAATTCCTATAGATACATATCAGTTTGTGCTTCAAATAAGGGATCTTAGATTATGCTCATGAGCTCAAAATCTTGATTGAAAATCTAATGGCAAATAATTACCAAACCTGGTTCATTTCAATTTTAACACCTGTGCCTACTAGCAGCATATTTAAAATATGCTTTCATATTTAGCCTTCTGCTGTTAGATCAAACTTGTCTTGAAACTTTTTATACAAATTGAGAAAGCCTCAGATGAAAAAGGACCAAATCACCAAACAAAAGGTAAAACTAGTACAGTAAGTTAGTCCTGATATAGAAATTACATTCAATAAACTACGAGATACATAAGACTTTTCTTAGATGTGAGATTATATTGAGAAAAAACTGGAAATTGTTTTACAGACACAACTGAACAAACACATCATGAACTGAACTTTAGACATGTTGGTTACAGAACTGATAAAAAGTTCATAGAATATTTAGGAGGAATCCAAATAAAATATTCCTAATTTCCACATAAAAACTATAACACCTTATAAAGTTAAACAGGTAAAATGTTTGAGATTTGTGCTATTTAAAAATTCTAGATATTTTCAAAATGCATTACAGGTGGTAACATGTATCAGAATATTATTTTATTGGATAAATTTTCTTTATCCAATTTTTAAAATTTTTTTTCTTATTTTTTTCTTAATCCAATTTGATTTATTTCATCAAACAAAAAATTTTCCTCATATATATATAAAGCTTGCATTTATGTAAACATTATTTCAGATAGATAATTCACCAACATATTCTAAAAAGTTTTAAATAGCTGTACACACATGTGTGTATTCATATGGTACCATCCCTGGTCCATTACTGTTCATGAACAATACATGTAAGCACACAAATGTCAGCAAAACCTACAGACAGTATGATTGAAATATGGGCAGAGGAACTGAATAGTCATTGTACCAAAGAAGGCATACAAGTGGCTGACAGACACATGAGAAAGTGCTCAACATCACTCATCACTAATCATCAGGAAAATTCAAATCAAACCCACACGAGATGTCACCTCACATCTGTTAGGATGGCTATTAGCAAACAGACAAGAGATGACAAGTGCTGGTGAGGATATGAGACAGGAACCCTTTAACACTGTTGGCGGGAATGTAAATTGGTAAAACTACATGGAAAAGAATATGGAGGTTCCCCAAAAAATTAAAACTAGAACTATCACAGAATCCAGCAATTTCACTTCTGGGTATACATCCAAAAGAAGTGAAATCACTATCTCAAAAAGATATCTGTTCTCCTATGTTCATTACAGCACTTTTTTTTTTTACAATAGCCAACATACAGAAACAACTTAAGCATCCATCTATGGCTCAATGGATAAAGAAAACGTGGTGTGTGTGTGTGTGTATGTATGTATGATTTTTATATATGCACATACATATATACAATGGAATATTACACAGTCATAAAAAGAAGGAAATCCTGTCATTTGTGACAAGACAGATGAACCTTGAGGGCATTATGCTAAGGAAAAGAGTCACACAGAGTAAGAGAAACATTGTATAATCTCACTTTCATGTGGAATCCAAAAAAACAGAGAACAATTTGGTGGTTGTCAGAGGTAGGTGGTGGGGGTGGAAAAATGGATGAAAGGGATGCTGCTGCTAAGTCGCTTCAGTCGTGTCCGACTCTGTGCAACCCCATAGATGGCAGCCCACCAGGCGCCCCTGTCTTTGGGATTCTCCAGGCAAGGACACTGGAGTGGGTTGCCATTTCCTTCTCCAGATGAAGGTGATGAAAAGGTATAAACTTTCAGTTATAAACAAGTACTGGGGATGTAATGTACAGCATGTTGATCATAGGTAACAGTACTCTATTGTGTATTAAGAAGTTGCTAAGGAGTAAGGCTTCCCTGGTTGCTCAGTGGTAAAGAATTCGCTGCCAATGCAGGAGACACAGGTTCCATCCCTGGGTCGGGAATATCCCCTGGAGAAGGAAATGGCAACCCACTCCAGTATTGTTGCCTGGGAAATCCCATGGACAGAGGAGCCTGGTGGGTTATAGTCCATGGGGTCACAAAAGAGTTAGACATGACTTAGGGACTAAACAACAATAAAAGAGAGTAAATCTTAAAGTTCTCATCATGAGGAAAAAATGTAACTATATGAGGTGAAGGCTGTTGACTAAACTTATAGTGTAATCATTTCACAATATATACATGCATAAGATCATTATGTTGAACATGCTGGACTAATACAACGTATGTGCCTATTGTATCTTGATAAACCTGGGAGAACGTTAAAAAGAAAAATTCCATTTTGTAATGCATTACTCCTGTTTATCACATATATTATAAAATGATTCCACCCATATATTCTTTTTTATCCCAAAGGAATCCATTAACACCAAAACTATTGAAAGAGAAATGATCAGTTCAGTTCAGTTCAGTCGCTCAGTCATGTCCAACTCTTTGCGACCCCATGAACCGCCGCACACCAGGCCTCCCTGTCCATCACCAACTCCCGGAGCCCACCCAAACCCATGTCCATTGAGTAGGTGATGCCATCCAACCATCTCATCCTCTGTCATCCCCTTCTCCTCCTGCCCTCAATCTTTCCCAGCATCAGGGTCTTTCCAAATGAGTCAGCTCTTCGCATCAGGTGGCTAAAGTACTGGAGTTTCAGCTTCAGCATCAGTCCTTCCAATGAACACCCAGGACTGATCTCCTTTAGGATGGACTGGTTGGATCTCCTTTCAAACCAAGGGTCTCTCAAGAGTCTTCTCCAACACCACAGTTCAAAAGCATCAATTCTTCGGCGCTCAGCTTTCTTTATAGTCCAACTCTCACATCCATACATGACCACTGGAAAAACCATAGCCTTGACTAGACAGACCTTTGTTGGCAA